>NC_089824.1:88967273-89279773 GCF_035046505.1 Tiliqua scincoides
GATGAAGTTTTTCTACTTTTTTTCTAATGTCAGATTGAAAGCAGTGTGTTTGCTAAAAGCATGAGCTGGAAGTTCTTTGTTCATGTTTTGGTTCAACCGTGACATGCAGTCAAGGGAGGCAGAGCCTCCCCATACCCAGACAATAAAATAAACTACCCAAAGACCAACAGGTAAAAAAATAAATAATAAAAAAGCATCTCACAAACACACACACCGCAAAACAATACCTTGCTTTTCCACTCTGCTCCTTTCTGCCCTAGCATAGACAGTGAGTTAAAGCAGTACACAAACACACATTACAATACACAAAGGCAGCTTGCAGAGGGTTAGATTGCAAATCAAGGCTAGCTTCCAATGGAAAAAAAAAAGACATCAGAGTGCCTGTGTCAGCAGTCGCTGGGGAGGCAGCAAGCAGAGTTGCTTCAGCAGGTTGAGCTGCAGACATGGTTAGCTTTCAATTTTTTTTTTTAAAGCACAGTGGCTGCCTTCCAATCCAGAAAAAGCAGGATGCCTGCGTATGCAAGCTCTGGGGAGGCAGCAGGCAGAGCTGCCACAGATCTGTCCACACACTTAGAAAGAAAAGCAGTAGAAGCCTGCACAAGCTGGCTAAGCCTGCTGCACTTGGGGAGGTGCAGTACAGTGCACTGGGGGTGGCAGTAGGCAGAGCTGCCAAAGGAAGGGTGATGTGTCTTAAATCCATGCTCTCTGTAGTGCTGGAGTGGGAGAAGGTAAAAAATTTACAGTATTTCTGGGGGGGGGGGAGTGTGTGTATTCATGTGACTGTGCCTCCCTGTGCCTAGACCTCACTGCATGTCACTGGGGTCCAACATGAACTCCATGGGCAGCTTTCAACAACACTGCTCTCTGCTTAGCCCTAGCACCACATATGAAGAAGCACGAGGAAGGCAATACTAGTCCAACTTCCAAGCTTATTGTTTATGCAGGTTACTGGGAGAAACCGTTGTGTTAGCACTTCAAAAAATTGCAGCTTGAAACAGAAATGGTTCCAGCTAAAAGAAGTACAAAATAGGTGGCTTGTTAATGCTTTAAACGCTTATGAGATTATTGCTGCAGCTTCCGAGTTGAGAAGATTCATTACTGTGCTGCTTCCACATCGTTCAGAGTTGAGAGGGAGGAAAGGGAAATTCCCCTGCTGCTCCACAAGCTTTCACATACCACAAATCATGTGCTTTGGGGAAGAAGCTATACAAAGGCCACATTTCTAGGAAACATCGAACCTTGCCATCTCTTTGGAGTGCAGGTCCTGAATCCCATAAACCAGATATTTGCTGAAGTCTGAGAGCACTGTAATTTCATTCTGCCCCTTGTGCTGTGAAATACAGAACCACCGGCATCCTGAAATCGAAGCCATATAAAAGAAGGAAAGCCTTTGGAGTGTATATTAAGGGGGATGGAAGCTGATCTGCGGCTTTTAATACATGAAAAAAAAAGACTGTGGTGACCCCAAAGCCATCAGTAAGTCAGAGATACAAACAGAAGTAAACTGCTTTAAGGGACAGGTCGCTCAGGATCCATGTTGAGGGGGAGGAACTAGAAGCCCTCAAAATGGCTTATTTCCACAAAATACTTTTGTTTCTAGTAGTCTGAAGGGCACTCCAAGATCTTTTAAAGAGTAGAACTACTTTTTGAAAAGTAAAACAATGGAAGAGAGCTTGGAGATTTGCAAGGCCTGCATATGAATAGCAGCTATCCACTTAGCAGCTATCTACAATAGCAGCTATAGAAGTCCATTTCTATCACCCCAGTTGAGATGCTTAATGTCTTCAGGTGGAAAAGGAGCAAATGCAGGACCTTCCCCTCTTTGTTTGACACAGATGCGGCACATATCAGCCATAAGCACAAACACCTCTTCTGTGCATCTCTGCCCCTTTGGGGGAAGTAACAGGTGAATGAAGGCCAGACTTGTCCAGTTCTAGAGAAATCTGAACAGTGACATACCAAGTGGCATTCCACCCCATATTCACCCCTATTTTCAGTAATATTCATGACATGAAATGAATAATAATAATAATAATGGCCAGAGAAGAAATGCAGACAGTGAAGATTTTCTTTTATTGAACTCTTTCTCTCTGCATGTGTGCGTGCACACACATATATACATAACTTAGTATGTTTATATTTGTATATTTATATATAACCTTGTATATATAATCATACCAATCACACTCTTTCGGGTGGCTTCAGCCAGTGCTAGCCAAATCATAGCTGCTGCCAGGGTCACCCCGAACACCCCCTCTGCAGCATGGCACCCAGGGAGCTCTCCCACCACCTTCTTCATACACCACTGAATCTGAATGTAAAATAGGAACATAATACAGTAATAAATTAGTTCAGCTCAGTTGCCAGTAAATGAATATTCTGGGGTTTGCATTATTTTTAAAACCTCTCTGTACTTGTCACTTGTTTTAAAGGAACAGGCTACTGAGTATCTTTGAACTTTATAATTCCCTCAAACTGCAATGGAATTCCTTCAGATAGGCAGCTAGCGTGCCTGTATGGGCACGTTAGCAATGATTGCCATGGCTAGCCCCCTATCAGCCGGCAGCAGGGCTTTGCTGCCAGCTGATTGGCTGGCTGGCATTAGGGGGCGGGACGACTGAGCCCGATCTAGCGCGCAGGCGCTAGACCTGGCTCATTTCCATTCCTGGAAGCAATTATACCCTAGGCTGTGATCTAGTGAAATCCTCCATATGAATGCATGGAACTAGAGCTTCTTCCTTACACTGTCTATTCAATTTTTATTGCATTTTAATATGGTGTGAGCCACCTTGAGCGTGGGGAAGGGCAGGCTACAAATATTTAAATGATTACATAAGGGGAGCATCCACATCACCCATGAAGTTACGTACCTGGAGAGGGAAGGGAGGGCATATGCTCTTCCATCACACTAACCCTGCCGCTGCTGGGAAAATGCCTAACAAGGCCCATTTCTTGGTCATGTGAGAAATGAATACCTTAGTCTACATTCCAACTACTCCAGTGGCAACTAATTCTAGTTTCAGTTTGCAATTGACATATGCAAGCTAAGACAGGGAAGGTACTATGCCTCAAGTTGCACTAAGAAGGTTATGGTCATTCTCTGTGGAGTATCACCATGCAGAATGACTTTCAATGGACTTTGATCATTCTAGACAGAGTCCTTGGCAAGCATGGAAATTATTTGACTTTTCAGAGTTATTTCTCTTATTTTTAAAGAGACTCAAGCTGTAGTGGACTACCCCACCCCTTTGCTCACAAATGTCATCACTACACTTACAAATTCACAAGTTGGTTCATCTAGATCAGGAGTGGGCAAACATTCAACTTTAGGGATCCTGGACCATCCAGGATCCCTAAAGTTGAAAGTTTGCTCACCCCTTGTCTAGATTAATGTGACTGTATTTAAGAGGAAACCCTGAAGGCTCTGAATTAACTAATTTGTGGACTTGGCAACTTTACAACCTTGAAAATGACTGTGCTAGGAAGCACAAAATACAACCAGACACCAAGAAAAGCAAACTGTGCTATCGTAACACATCTTCTGCACACTATTACAAGTAGACTTAACAGGAGTTCAAATGAAATCAGCAGAGCTCAATCTTACACAGCATGATGCACAGTGGCTGCTTACCATACAGTCATTTTCTACCGTGAATGGGGCTGCTTAAAACCAGCAAGAGCAGCTTTGTACCTTTGAGAACCAGACCTACCGGGTTTAAAAATATTCTCTACCGCTTTCACCATATAATACATTTATTACATTAGCACAAGAAGTCTCTTTCCACCCCACTGGGATTCATTGTTCCCATCTTTTGCTGCTGGAGCCTATCAAATACAAATATTTTATCACATTGATCTTCCATAATCCATTTTCAGCAAGCCACAATCCAGTGCCACATTTCACAAGTCGGGACAAAATTTAATGTGACGAAACTAAAACCATGAAAATGACTTTAACACTGGAGCTGCCCCAGCGGCACAGAAAAAGTGAGGTGGAGATTTGATTTTAAAAGCACAATGGGGATGTGCTTGGGAGATGCTGGTTCTTTGCTGGAAGCTTTCTTCTCTCCAGGTGACAAGATGTACAAGCTTTTCTCAGCAAAGGTCAAGGGGAAAGTATATTCCTTGAATGAAGGTGTAAATCACAACTTGCCCTTGCACAGTAACACTCTCTCACTCTTCAGTAGTGGCAGGAAGTCCCAACTCTGCTCAAAGTTGGGCCCAGGCTTTGGGGCAACGCATACAGGTATTCAGAATGGGGAGGTATGGGGTGCAGACGATTGGTGCAGACAACGGCACTAAGAAATAACACCTGCAGAGTTTATTTCTTATTTCTCACATATTTATACCACCCTTCCTCCAAGGAATCAGGGTGGTATATGTGGTTCCTTCCCTCCCTTTGTCCTCACGATGACCCTTTGAGGTAAGTGAGGCTGTGAGAGTGACTTGCCCAAGGTCACCCAGGAAATTAGGCGACCAAATGGAGATTTGAACCTGGATCTTCCAAGTCTAAGTCCAACTCCCAAACTACTACATCCTCTAATGTTGCAGTTTTCTACCATTAAGAGCAACATTTGCCAAATTATGGTCCATGGGCCACTTCTGGCGCAACGCTGAAGCCCTCCTCACTATAAGCAGAACTTACCGTTCCAGTGTGACGCTCACAAGAAGCCCATCTGATTGCTGCAGTGTGATGCTCTAAGCCAGTGTTTTTCAAACTGTGGGTCAGGACCCACTAGGTGGGTCACAAGACAATTTCAGGTGGTTCCCCATTCATTTCAATATTTTATTTTTAATATAATAGACTTAATGCTACATTGATATGTGGTTGCATTTGGAGAAATGTTACAGATATGTACTTTGAACAGGTTACTATGTCTATTCTTTTAACAATGATAGTCAATAGGATTTACTCCTAGGTAAATGTGGGTAGGACTGCAGCCTAAAGTTGTTAAAAATTTTCCTGCTTGATGATGTCACTTCCGGTCATGACACCAGGGTGCTGGGTGTGGCCCACGGGCCGTAGTTTGGCAAACACTGTTCTAAAATGGTAGAAAACTGCAAATTAAGAGACTCTTGTATAACACTAGTACTTAATCTGTGATATCCAAAATAGTTCTGATGGGCAAATGGAAATCAGATTGCTTTAATGTGTGGGGTTTCCATTTTTTCAGTATAAGCATATTTCATTTTTCTCCTGATGAACTTTGATTTTCATTTTCCTTTATTTTTATTCGCTGAATTTTTTTTCCAAACCTGTTGTGTGTCTTAATCAGTTGATTAGTATACATGTGTCAAAAACAGTATTTTTTTAAGATGAAAAAGAAGAAATTGGTGTATTAATGTGATCGTTTGGGCCCTTTTTGTGTATGTGTTTAAGCGAGAGAGTGAAAGAGGAGTATTTGAGTATGGTCATCTCTTGGGTTTTAGTGTTTCCACCTTCTCTAATCCTAGGCATGTCTACAAAGAAGTAAGCCATTTTGAATTAAATTGGACTCTTTAATGAATGTGTGTATTGGCTCACTATTTCAAAGTTATCTGTTCTACGTGCACATTATTTTCTGCTTTCTGACAGAAGCACAGCTTTAGTCTATATACTGTAGGATTGTGTCTGTGATGTGTGGTGGCCTGATATCATATTTGGATATAGTGGCTGAGGTCTGGCCAGCATGGGCAACAGCTTTCCACGGGACATGAACAGAGTAATTCTCAGTACACTGCCTTCTCAGAATCATGCAGTCTTCTTCTAAGCATGATTCCATAATGTTTTGCTCCAAGAGTTGACCAAACATATCAAGAGTTCAATAGTATAGACACTGATATCCAAATGATATGCCAACATTCTTCATTGTCATGACACAAAAGTCCCTTATTTGGAATTTGATTTGCAATGTAAACTGCTTTGTGAACTGCTTTTTGTTGAAAAGCAGTATATAAATATTCTTAACAGCAGCAGGCCGGACAAAGGAAGGGGACAATGTTAGCACCAGCTTCTTGTAAACCATCCTTTGATTTACCTAAAAGACTCAAGCAAGAATACAACTGGGAGGAGTTCTGTCAGAACAGTGCTGGAACCACTACAACATACATAAACTGAACGGATAATCTGTTTTCGACTGTTGCGCCCTTGATTCAAGAAGCTCAGGGCAGCATTTGTGAGTGTATCAGCACAATAAGCTTGCGAGGCAGTCTAGGCTGGAAAATAGATATTTGCAAGCCTACCCAGTTTGCATTACCCAGTATTTAGTTTGCATTCTCCTTGCAGGCAAACAACAGGAAGGAAGGTGTTTCGGTGCAAAATGTACGGGAGGGAAAAGTGTTCAACTTACTCTCCCTCATCATGCACTGGGAGTGGGGTGACCATGGTTGTTTATTTGATATAAAAGGACCCTGGTTAAATCTGTCTATAACAGACAAGATTAATGTCTCCTCATTTGGCCTTTAAAGAAGGGGAAACCACAAAGGTGAGGCCTCACACTCCAATAATTCATCCCTTTAGACCACACAGACTTTGGAAAGTTGTAGGTTCAATTCTTTGGTATCACCAGTTATAAGATCTTGGGCAGCATGGTTAAGAAAGATTTTCAGTGGAGAAAGTGGAAAGGTACTGCCTTTTAAACAGGGCAAGATGGTTCAGTGTCCTGTCTGTATAAGGCAACTTTATATAGTAATAAGTAACTATTAGTGCACCTTCTACAGTATGCCCCACAATGGCTGAAACTGATGCAAGGGGTCAGGCTAGAAGACTATTAATGGGTGATGGCCTTTTCATATACTGGACTGGGCCAAATCTGACATACAGTCATTAAAACTCCATGTTTGACAGCTGTCAGGAAGCACTCAGTTCACCTCCTGAAGCTGGTAGGTGTCAGATCCATGCTTTTCAAGCCGAAACAAAAAATAATCTTTAAAAAAGTGCAATCACTCCTCCAATTTACTTCCAGAACTCAAGTTCCTTTCGCATTCGGAGTCAACATGACTTCTGGGCATTTACAACCAGCAATTCTCACTCTCTGCTCTTAATCCATTAAGATAGAAAGATGTTTGCAGCTATTTACTATACTGTAAGCAACACTTTAAAATGTAGTAGTTTGTATCACCTGCTGAAAGGTTATTTCAGTTTGCTACACAAAGAGGAAACCATAAAGTGGAATCTAATTACCTTTGAGAAAATGCTCAAACAGTGTCAAATGCTGTTAGGCTTGGAAATCTTAAACACAGAAAATAAAGATGACCTTACTGACAGCAAACTCCTAATTTAGTTTCTCCCAGTTAAGGAGATCCACCATCTTGCCTGGAGTGACTGGCTGAAAAAAAAGTAGAGGTCAGAGATAACAGAGGAAACAGTTTCTATAAAACAAACAAAAAAAATGGTTTTTATACTATGTATGACCAAAGAGGAAAGCCCAATTATCTTTGATGATCACCTCTCTCCAGAGTATAGTTCACAATTACTTAATGACTGTAGTTCAGAAAGATAGTACTAAAGCTCACCATTACTTCTAAAGAAGCAAACTTGATCTACTGTAAAGCCATATGGTACTGTGCCTTTTCCTGCAAGTTAAATGGACACGTTATATTGTTCACAGCGCATCCAAATTCCCAAGCATCTGCTAAAAATGGATGACTGAGTAAAAAAATTAAAACATGGCATATGAGGTAATGCAAGTATAAAGTAATGCACATGAGGGATGGGGTTGGAGATTCTAAATTTCACATAGGCACTGATAAAGATTGGCCTGATTTGTCATAATTCTTGAACAAGACCAAGGAATCAGTTCAATGACAGTGACAAAGCTAGACATGGTTTAGATGCCTGCCTTTTCCCAATTATCATTTTCTCTGGCCTAGTCTATCATGGAGTTGGCACTGAAATTCCACATGAATTTCTAGATTGATCCCAAGGAGAAATTTCTGAGAATTGTCAAGTGAAGAAAAACACGTTTCTGTAGAACGAGTGAAATTTCTCAAGAGTGTTGCTGATTGTGTCTTTGTTTTCCTCCAGCATAACTGCCATGGATGTTTGGCTAAAATGGAGGTAAAACTGGGCTGCAGACAGTGCCTGAAGGGAACTATTGGAAACAGAATAGTCTTCATGCTCCAAATACAGTGCAGATTATTATTGTTTATTTATATATCGCTTTTCAACCAAATAAGTTCTTAAAGTGGATTACAGACAAAATAAGATAACTAAGGCCCAAATCCTCACCAACCTTCCAGCACTGGCATGTGCCAATGGGATGTGTGGTGCCTCCTGCAGTTGGGTGGCACTCATGGAAGCCTCCTCAAAGTAAGGGAATGTTTGTTCCCTTACCTCGGAACTGCATTGCCCTTATGTCGCTGCTGGAAAATGGGTTAGGATTGCACCCTAAATGGTTCCCTCTCCCCAAGGGTCCACAGTATAAAAGAATGCAGAACACCAATGGCAAATAGCCACTAGAAAAGGCACTGTGCTGGGGTAAAAAGGGACAGTTACTCTCCCCCTGCTAAATAAAAGAGGAGCACCACTTGAAAAGTGCCTCTTGCCCAATTAGCCTCTGATTACACCTAATCAAGCACAGACCTTCCGTTGATTGCTTTGCTTCAACAGTTAAATAACAGGATTGCTTTTCGCCCCAATCCTGAACTGGTGCCTGGGAGAGTCTATCCACTGAAGAGTTACTATGCTTTGTTTCCTGAAAGTACTCCAAGTCCCCTAATGTGAGAAGTCTCTCATGAAGGTTCCAAAACAGATCGCTCCCAGGACTTGCTATTCACAGCTGCATAGCATTTTCCCCCATTGGCTTACCCCACTGGCTGATTCTTCTGCAGCTCTTGGATATTCAGCCCTTTTCGGGACATAAAGTCAAGTAGTACATTATGCTGTGTAAACCACTTTGTGAATTTTTCAGTTGAAAAACCATATATAAATATTTGTACTAAAAATAATAACTGCTGCACTCCTTTGAACCTCTAAGCTCTGGCATGTGCTTTTTTGGGTGGGGTGAATGGAACAGCCCCCAAATAATTAGAGGCTCATGGCTGGTTCTGATTTTGACCCCTTCCTTAGGTTGCAATTGCCTGTATTCGCTCCTGTGTTCACACCACCAATCTGAATTCTTTTCAACCTCCTTTTCTCCAGCTGCCTTGGCACCGTTGTCTGCCTTGATGTGACCATGCACACGCAACTCTTGCATTTGCATCCTTAAAATACAGGGCAGGAATGAAATGTCATAGCTTCCTTTCAGTAACTGACGTTTTATTCTTGCCCTGTATTTCATAGGGAGGAGTAAAATGTCAAGGAAACGGCAATTACACAATGAATACATGACATTTTATATATTTGATGGATAAGCAGGGAGGAAAATAGCTAAAATTGTGTCTCTACTGATGAGAAGGCAAACAAGAAATTACAAAAGAATGGGACAAAGGAAATGCTTTGTCTTGATTCTCTTTCTTTTTTTTAATTATTGTCATGAGTTAACTCAATATTCTTGATACAACCCCAGAATTACTTGATGCGTGGCATTTCAGGAGCATGAAGGAGAATGACTGAAAGGTGAAGAGGAGAAACCAGAATTTTAATTTTTTAAATATGGATTTTTCAGCACTCTGGCTTGATTGACAATATTGGCAGCTGAAATCCTCCGTGTTGTCAATGCAGCTGGAGACTCTCACTCACCACCTCCCCACTGCTGTGTTCCTGGTTATTCCATGACCTGCAAATAACCTTTAGGAAGGGGGGGAAGTGATATAATATCAATCAATGTTCATTTCTGACAAAGCAGTGGAAAATGGTCTCTCTCTTTTAAAGAATGCTGTCTGTAGCCCTCTTGGTTGACCATTAAATGTGGTTGCCTGATTCAGACTCCATTCATTTGGGCCTTGAATATCCACCCTTTTGATTCCTTATTTAATATCCAATTCTACTTGGTAATACCCCCCCCCCCCCCAATGTTCCATTCCTATAATACTTTCATGAAATGAAGCCATCTAGTAATTCAACTCTGTTATGTTTCCTAACATGGCATAAAAAGTATAGAAATTATTCAGACTTTGTTCCCCTTGTTTGAAAAGACTTGATGCCAGAATCACAGAGAGTATGACTGTTGACCCATATGTTGATTTCTTTCTTACAGCACATCCTTAAACAGGTAGCAGCCTGGATGTTACACAGCAGACTGTGGCCGAGTGGCTGGGTGAAGCATCCCCAATTTTCTCATTTAATATTCCCATTACAATGCTGTCAAAATGATGGACACTAATGAAATTGCTAGTTAGGGCTGAGCACTGGCTGCACTTTTTGTCAGTGAAGCTAATTAAGGTGGACAGTGGCCAGCTCTATGTACGGAATGATCACATTTCTCTCTATGTGTTTTGGGTATGACAAAATCATAACATTTCTGAGCTCTGTGTGCAATCAGTATCTACTTGTGATGTGCTCTGACTTAAAGTACACAGAGTGCAGGTTAATACTTTTACCCAGGCACCCCCAAAGGAGCACACGATACAGAGGCTTGGGTTAAACAGACCTGCAGCAGGGAAAAATCCTGACTAAAAACCCCTTCGATGTGCTGGCACTAAGTTTTGGGAGAAACGGCAATAGCTGTCTACCTCCTCCATACCCCACATAAGCATCACAACCTGGCTCAAGGCAGCACCCAGTGGCGGACTGAGTCATCCTATCTCTGCCAACCCTGAAGGGTCGAGGCACCCGGTTTGCATGAACCCACACAGGGAAAGCCATGTGTTGGCCCTTGCCAAAGACCAGCCAAGGAGCCATCCAGCCACTTCTCAACCCAGACAAGCGTTGTAAGAGCAGTCCTGGCTTACCTCTTGACCTTCTGCCTTACTGGTAAAAACAGTCCAGCTTAAAAATACGTTATTTCATTGGGCATTTCAGTGATTAAAAAGACAAGTTAACAAGTTTTGGCTGCCGATCATTCATTGCCATGAAGGCGACCTCTACCGCACAAATTTAAATTAGTTTTACAGCAGTTGAACTGTTATAGCTGCCCCTATAGAATCTTGGGAACTGTAAATTAGTTTAGTTGTTGAGAAGTCCACGTTAAGAGAGCCCCAGTCTCCTCCCTTAAAGAATCTGTTCCCAAGATACCCTGTGAAGAGGGAATAAGTTATGTGAAAGTCAATTGGAAGCTACAAACCATTGCCAAGGTGTGGGATTAATTGCATTTATTTCAGTGGACCTAAGCTCGCTTAAATCTTTGTGGTTTTCAATTGTACTGTAGTGTATATGTGCCCATAGAGATTTCCATCACTACCAACACGTTATGTCTAAAAATTGAAAGTGGGAAGAAATTCATACAAATCTATTCCAAAAAAGAAAAGCAGCTTGTTTATACTGGAAATATGTGAACAGTTGAGCAGCATCTGCATCTTTCTTGAAAGCAAAACATGCATATGAGCTTCTCCTTACAGCAACCGAGTGAAGCACTCAACCTGCCTGATACAAGTCAAAAGCAAAGAAAATAATAAAAAAAGTGATCGGCATGAAGAGGGCTGAATGCCTTGTCACTCTGGTTTAGAACAAGCAAGGCTTTTCATTTGAGACTCTTTGTGAAGCTATAAAGCAGCTCAAAAAAATTTACAGCAACCGTAGTCAAGAAGTTCTGCCTTTTCAGCAGAAATCAAATATTCACAGCACTGTTTAAAAAAAAAAATACTGCTCCAAAGTAATGTTTTGCCCCCTCTGTCTATGTTCTTCTGTTTTATTTGTTTGTTTTTAATTTATGCAAGCACTGCAGATTTAAATGCATCTCAAAAAGATATTCAGTTGTGGTAGAAAACAAAAAAAACAAAAAAGGCATTTTTAGCTAAAAAAATACTTTCGCTTTAATACTGATACAATTGACCAGAATCTTGCTTTAATCTTCAACACTCATTCAATAAGATTCAACAAGCTGCATCTTTTCCAGCAGTATTGTGTCAGTTTTTATCAGAAACCTGGCAGTATCATGGATTACATAGTACTATTTTCTCCAAAAAGGTGTCTGTGTTTTTAATATGGCATAATTACCATCTGGCCTTTCCTGGTCACCAGTTCAGGCCAGAAGGATTTCTGATCATCAGAGCCAGTAGTAGATCACGAGCCTTCACTTCCAAGTATAGCGATATGTCAGTCTTATTTATTACAGCCTAGAAATATCCTGGCAAACTCTTTGCCTGTTAGATTAGGTTTACTTTGTTGACATATGTTAATTTCTGCTTGCCACTTTGCATCTCCTGGAAATGGAAAGATGAAATGAGTAGTGATGACATGTACGGACATGCTAACATTGCCAACAGAATAATGGTAAATTGTGTCCACGTCATCTTTTACATAAGATCTTTTCCCTCTCCTGATCCATAAAGCATAACAATGAAATTGTACACCACTTTTTCTCTCAATGTACCTTTCATATTTAACAAATCATATCTAATACAGAGCCCAATTCCTAATAAATGGTTCTGATATTTCACCATAGTTGTGCTAGTTGCCGTAGATGAACTGCTTAAGAGTTTCCATATTCAGGCTGCACTTCTTAACAAAAAATTAAAATACAGTAAATCCTCATTATCTGCCAGCTCCAATCGCACAAATTTGCTTATCCGCTTCTACAAAAGCATAACCCATTTCACCACATATGTGGTCTCTTGGTGCCCATTTGGGCCATGAAAAATTTCTGAGATCCCCATCAAGCAGCTTCAATACAAGATCCACCAATGGAAGCTGCAATATTCATAAATTCTTGTGTGAGTCTGCTTGGGATAGCGCTGAATGTAGTGTAGTATTCGAAGTGTTCTTTACAAAAACAGTACATGAAATGATGCCTATATGGTAACAGGTAGCAAAAGTCTATACTGAAGAGGGTCACAGGAACCAAACTTCATTTTTTTTCCACAGGATCAATGCTTCGCTATCCGCAATTTCTGTTACCATAGGGCAGTGGTATTCAAACTGGGGCATTGCAACACCCCAGCCTGAGGGTCCTGGTCCCTTTCCCCTTAAGGGGCAGAGACAGCCAGGAGGCAGGGAGGAGGCAGCGGCGTGATCTCCAGGATCGCGCCACTCAGGGGGGCTGCAGGGGCTTGGTGCAATTGCCCAAGCCCCCTGGGGTTGTGTGGAGCCCTGTGTGACCTTCAGCAGGGTTCCCCGGGTCAGGGAAGGTGACAGCGGAGCAATTGTGCCCCACTCCACTAAACCGGAAGCGGTGCACGATCGCCCCACTCTCACTTTCCCTGACCTGTGAAGCCCTGCAGGTGCTCGTGCCCAGCTCCCCGCAGCCAGGGACAGCTGCTGCAGGGACCGGAGGGTGCACCTCAGTCCCTGCAGCCTGGCCAAAAGGGGAAGTGGAGCGATTGCGCATCGCTTCCGGTTTAGCGGAGCGGGGCGTGATCGCTCCACTGTCACCTTCCCTGATCTGGGGAGCCCTGCTGAAGGTTGTGCAGGGCTCCTTGCATCCCTGGGGGGCTGCAGGGGGCTTGGGCAAGTGCACCAAGCCCCTGCAGCACCCCTGAGCATCACGATCCTGGCAATCACGCCGCTGCCTCCCCCCGCCCCCACAAAGACTTACTGCGGGATTCAAACTCCCTGCAAGTTTGAAAACCGCATCCATAGGGTTTTACATAACCCTTGTGGTTAATGAGAATTGATTGTAAACTCTCTTCTTAGGTTGCAAACTTATACACAATTACCTGGAAGTAAGTCCCATTGAACTCAATGGGACTTACTTCTTAGTAGACACACATAGGATTGTGCTGTTAAAAAGTTCTATACCAGTGAACCTCTCCAATAATATTTAGTGTATGGGTGACCCATCTTTGGCATGTACACCACAAGTTGGTGTGGGCAGTAGTGGCTTGTGTCAAACTCAGTCACAAGCAAAAGGACTCATGGCCAGTTTACAGCATAAAGTCCTGTCCATCCGCCTATGTTGTGCTGTTGCATAAGCATTGCTGCACAAGTCTGAGTGCCACTCTGATTCAGATATGTGGCACATCAGCCAAATAAAGGGCCACCACAGCCAATAGACTGTGTATGAAGCTATCTTTTGCAATATCGTGTTGTAGGACCTGCATCCAGTTCTGGTTCTCAGCAGAAGTTAAACATCTCTGGATTTTAGCCCAAATGCAGTCATGACTGTTGGTCTGCACCAATAACTTTCTCTTGGCTGATATCCATCCATCAGAATAGGCACAAGACCTAGGGACATTTCACACAATTCAGCTTTGTCCATGCAAGCAGCCTTGACCTGAGTAAACATCTGCAAACCAATAAATTATGAAGACTGAGGTTTAGGGGTATGACTTTATGCTACACAGCTGCAAATTTGCTGTTTCTTTGTAAGACAGCACACTTGGGGAGGCTGATTTGGATCAGGACTGCAGAATGTTGAGGGGCTTAAGCTCTTTGTCCTCTACCATGGTTCCAATATGGGTCCCCACTACCTTGGTTGCTATTTAACCAAGAAGGAAAACTCTCACGAACACCAACAGCACAAACAACCTAAGACATGCGCACTATCTACAACCTTACCAACACCACCATTCCTGGCTGCCATGATCAAATTATTGCTATCAACAATTAATACTCTTTAAAAAAGCAGAATAGCTAGGGATTTTCATTTCTATTGGACATCAAGAATGCTCACTTCTTTTAGAAGAGCTAATCACTGTAAACAGGAATATACACATACATTACAAGGGACAAACACATGAAAAAATAGTGTGACAACTTCCAACAACCCTGGATTTCCAAACAATGGGCAAAAAAAGATGCCTGTTATGAAAGAGAAATATTCTCTACATGGGTGAGGCACAATTAAAAATTGCACAATGTTTCCCAGGACTTTTCTTATATATAAACTGTAAGCCCACTCTGAAGTTGCAAAAACAAGACAGAGCGATATTGCACTCATGTAACAATGGATTTGTTAAATACAGATAAGAGAGCTGTTTGATAGTTCAGTGGCTCAAACAGACTTGACTTTCAGAACCAGATTTACCCCTGACCTCAGCAAATCTCAGTCTCTTTTTTTTTTGGGGGGGGGGGCAGCAGAGAGACTGATTAATTGGTTGATTGTATATAGCCTGGGAGAGTCATCTTTCCACCCTCCATAAAAGAGTCACGTAATTAAATACCCTCTCTGTGAGCCTGCTAGATCTGACTGGCTAATGACACTCTGATTAGCAGGAAAGCACACCAAGCCTATCAGGCTAACCAACCATCAGCCCTGTCAAAAAGGACTGGCTAATGATAGCATTCGTAATGAGACCCAGAAGGGCAATTTCCCCTGCTGTGTGATTTTTTTTTCTCTTGAATCAATCAGTAAGCAACTTTGGTAAGGCCAGCAACAAACATTTTGCTCACACACAGCATCATTTCGCATGGATGACTAGATGGTATGTTAAAACACACACACTCTCCTATGCATGTTTTGTTCTTTTAGAAACAACCATCACAGGGAGGATGCATGTAATCTCATTAAGGAATGCCAAGTGTGGATACGGACAGATCTGACCCTACAAGAGTGTTTCCCAACATTTGTCCCCTGCTGTACCACTTCACGTGGTCCACCTATTCAAAGTGCCGCTGGAAGTAAACCGACAATGACATCACTGCCAGTTAATTCTGGGTAACTGTCCAGATGTGACGTGACAGACACCGTAAGAGGCTCAGGATGGACAGGAGGGCTTTTTCAGACAGAAAAGCATGCACTGAGCTGAGTCTTCTACCGCTGTTTATGTCATGTCACAGCCCTGATCTTGCTGCTGGGTGGCAGATGTCCAGGGGTCCCATGAATACCACCAGACACCACCTCAAGTACCACTGGTAGTACCCATAACCACTGGTTGAGAAACACTGCTCAATACCATTTCCCCACCAAAAATCTCCCTGAGACTATTTGCCTATGAAGGTGCCATTGTTGCAACTTTATTGGAAAACAGCAACTAAGAGGGAAAGCTGCCCCCCCAAAAAAGGTGGGGTTAGATCTCCTGCCAGCCATAATGGTCACAGTAGCTATTTCCAAAGACAAAACAAGCTTGGGAGAGAGAATCATGTTTACTGTATTGTCCAGTTTTCTCTTACACACGGACTGAGAAACTGAGATAAAGCAAGCAAGATACAATTTTCCTATTACCCAATCACTGGAGCTACTTATATTTGGTCTTTCATACTCCTCCCCTCCCCACCCAAATGTATTACAATTCCCCTTCTGCCGAATTGGTTTCTATACAACTACACACTGCTAAATTCCATAGAAAGAGTTTCATTCCAAGGGCACACTTCTCCCTTCACTCTATTCATACTATTAAACATTCTACCACATTCTACACTTTGCGAAAAATGTGAATCATTCTCTGATTAACTACTGTCTAAAGCACTAAAAGAAGCCATGAAAAATGTATCACAGCTTTAAATTTTCAGAAGATTTCTATCAAGGTAGATGGTTATATGCTACCTTTACATGCTTCAGAGCTAGGAAGAAGGATATGCACAGCAACAAGAGTAAGTTTGCATTGGCAGTAAAATATTGGCAACATATAAGCACATATGATACAATTATTTATACCTATGTTCAACAAGTTATGTTTCAGATACCGCAGGCTTTTCCTATATCTTATATATACTGTGTAGCGCAATCCTGTCTTGCACTGGAACAGGCAGGCCAGGAGGCTTGCACTGTATCCAACACAAGATAGGGTGCCAAAGTGGCTCAGCCCCCGGGTAAGCTACTGCAGCCCTATGGGCCTCCTCAAACTTGCACCACCTCCTGAGGTGGCACAAGTCTGAGGAGAGCGGAGCGGCTTATAGCCGCTCCGCATTGCTTGGAAACGGGGTTTCGGATCCGGCATAACGGCCAGAACCCAACCCCGCCTTCCACTCCCCGCTCACCCACTCCCAGGGCTGCCTTCCACCTGCCCCGGAATTTCTCCCTCCTGCCACCTCCCTGCCCTCCCCCAATCCCTGTGTCGGCTGAGCTTGGCCAACACAACTTATCTGGCGGAAGCTGCTATGGAGGTTGCATGCAGCCTCTGTGCTACAGTGCACCTCTGTGCGCTGGTGCAGCTTACTCCTGAGGAAGTGGAAACATGCTTTACGGCACGTTTGCGACTCTCCTAGGCTAGTGCAAGGGACTTGTGCTAGCCTAACATGAAGTTAGGATTGCGCCCTTAAGCTTATATCTGTTCATATCACCCATATTTCTTCCACTCACTCCTCTCTCTTTGTTGTCTCCCTCACTATTAAGATTTATATTGCAAGGTCCTTGGGAGCGAAGAACCAGTTTACTTGCTTATGTAACTTGGTAAAGTATTATGTGACATTGATGACAGCCCCACCCCCACATACACAACTGATCAACATAATCAAAATACACAGCCAGCATGTTTGGGTATGGTTACTTCCCAACACAACCATTGACCATGGGCTATTTTTATACCTCTAATGGCTTTTTCACACAAACAACTGCTTGAGGTCATGAGGGGTAGATTATAAAAACAGTAATCTCCTGTAATTCATTTATGCAGCCGGAAAAATACTCATGAAGCGTCATGATACCAGATCACCGCATGTGTACTCCAGAAATCTGCCAGAACATTGCCCTTTAAGGCTATCTCAGGAATGGCTCTGTTCCCTTAAAGACAGACCAGGAATTTGAAGATTCCAGTTGATCAGACAGCTATTTTAGGACACTGGTCCATTTAATGCCTATATACTGAAGTGGAAGTTTGCAGCAACGTTAATGCAAAATCTCTCACAACATAAGCCACCTGTACCATTAAACAAAAACAAAACAACAACAACAACAAAAACCTAGAAAGAAAACGGTGCTTGCCCAATGGCAGTTAGGTGATCAAATCAATCTGGCCTGGGATTTTAGGAGCCATCGAAGGAAAGGGTCTTGTCTGAAAACCTCAGTTTGATTGTTTGGTTTTCCTTTACACAGATCTTTCTCTAAAGTGAGTAAATATTTTGAATTTATGTGTTTACTTCAGATGTTGTATTAAACAAGCATATTTTTGAGGGGAGAACAGTCTAGATTCATAAATAATAATAATAATAATAATAATAATAATAATAATAAATCTCAGTGAAACCACTGAAAAGACTGAGCATAGCCAAACACAGGTTGAAAAGACTGAAATATTGCCCAGGTAGACAACGTAAGACCAGATTTTTCTGATGTTCTGGGGACCTCAACAAAGGGAAATATGTCTTTGGAACAATTTCAAGGTGTTCCCATATACCTGATATGAAATTGACACCTTCGGCATCAATAGACAGACACATGGGGCTTTTGTTCTTGCACTATCCAAGGTGCTGACTACCAATTCCTATGGAGATCCTAAAAAAAAAAATCTACCTCACTCCAGAAAAACCTAAGACAAACACAGTTTGACTGAGCACAAAGAGCAGCTGCTCAAGTATCTTGCAGAGGAAGGTGCCAGCTTGGGTCTCCTGGAGTAAGAAGTCCTTAGTTGGAGAATCTATTTTTTTTATATTGCTTTGTCTGCAGCAACAGCTAATTAGGTGTTTTGCTGGCACAGGCTGTTCCTTAGCTTTCAACAGCTAGGTCTTCTGTTCTGCTCCCTCAGAACACAGCATCAAATCCCCTGGCATTAACCTTTAAGTCACTGGAAGGAGACCTCTGATGTGAAACAGAGCAGAACTCCCACCCCATTCCCCACTTTGAGAACCATGTGCAGTGATGGAAGCATAAGTCTTCAGTAACCACTGAACTATGTCCAAGGTGCTGATTTCAAGGGATAGTATTTCTGAGTCTCATTCTGTGTGCCGCTGACAAAACTAATTCCACCTCACTCTGTGCTCTTGCATGAGTCACTTTAGCTTTTCTTTGAGGGAATGCAACCTGAGGCAACTTCTCTATATCAGTCATCAATAGTGAGGTCAAGCACCTATGTACTCATGACAGTCCCTGCAATGGTACCTGTGTTGCAGGTGCACAAAAGCACTGTTATGTTTTGTCCCACAGCTGAGTGGAGGTTGTTACCACTTTATGACAGGTTGCCAACAAGGCAATTGCAGATTGTGGTACCCCCCCCATGTCCAACTGTCCCTGCAGTGCAGAGCGCCACCTTGATTGTGCGTTATTACAGAGTCCCTACACACACATAAGAAAAGGGGGAAGACATGACATTAATAAGATATATAGAAATACAGGAAAATTTTTAAAAAAATCAAACTGTAAGCAATCTATAAACCATAAGCCATAAACAATAAGTACCCTAGGCACATACAAGGCTGCCCTGATTATCCATGTACGTTCTGATAATGAAATCCTCCTGTAATCCTCCAGAGGATGTTCTGAAGACCAGGTAGGCCACATGCAGCCTCTCCAGCCATCAGGACACCTTCTAAGGCCTCTGATTCATAGGCCTCTGGTTCATAAAGCTGTTTGTAAGCACTAAGGCTTAGAAAACCACTGAAATACATGCATAAACACAGATAGTAAGCAAGGATGTACTTTAAACTCCTACTTTAAATAACTTTAAGCTCTTACTTTGATCTGCAGCCTTGTCTGGAATGACTTGTTCTGCCTGAAATGGTTCCACTCTGATCAAAGTGCTGTTTCCCTACCAAAAACAATCTTTGCTGCAACACATGGATTTCATAACTGTCAGGGTATAAAAGCAGAATACAGCAAACATGCATGTTTATCAGGAGACATACCCAAAACAGAAGACATGGCTGAATACAACAAAACACACGACCTTGCCATAGGCACAAGGACCCACAGAAATTAGCAGGTGATCCTGCTTCATGATTTCCAAACCATGAACATCTTCACCTGGTGGAGTTCTGTAAAGGAGACTGCTGTTAAAGGCACAGGAGCAGGTGAGGCCAGTTTTGTTGTCAGTTTTGGCAGCCCTAGACCAAGGGCTATGCAATTGAGTGCAAGACGGCAGCATCAATAACTGCTTGCAAGTCCTATCAGGAAATTGACTTGAGATAAACATCACAAATTGAGAAGGGAACTAGGAGGGAGAAGTTCAAGAGATACAGTTGTACGGCTGCGGCAGGCCAATAGAACAACTGAAGCTGCAAAGATAAGTGAGTCAGATAGGAAACAGAGAGGATATGCAGAAGCAAATGTTCAGAAAGGTTCCTTTCCCTTTTTTATAACTGAGAAGGAAGAAGAGCAAAACTAAATCACTATAGAAACAAATGAGATCACTGCAGCAAACCTGGCCATAGTTACTAGAGAGTAAGCTCCATTGAGCTGAGCAGGGCTTACTTCTGAGTAAACATTTACTTATTTACAATCATGAACTATTTCTGTAAAGATGGAAATGGCAGCACAAAGTCAATAAGAGTCACAGAGTTTGAAAAAATAAAAATATTTTTAGCTTCTTCCTAATCTGCATAATTACGCAATCCTACACATAATGACCTGCAAGTAAAGGCCCATTGAATATAGTAGAACTTACACTGAAATGCACACAGCTTGAACCAGGTTATAAATTTCTCACCAGCATTTTCTTCCCAATTTTTGGTTGCTATTTTAAAGTTTCAAATGGCCAAGTTTAAGGGTTCCCCCATTCCTTTAATTCCATGACCAGAAAATCAGCATCACAAATTACTATCAACTATGCAGACAGCTCATCAGGGAAAATTCAAATGTCACTGAAAAATGGCTACTGGATCTGCCTGGCTATGTTTCACGGAAAGGACAGTTGCCTTTGAAAACAGTCCCCAGTGTAGATACTGCCCCACAGAACTTCTCACCATCTGTAGAAACAGGAAGTACACAACAGTTGTTTTTTGTTTTTTTTAATCACCTTTGGCTGCAGTGTGGATGGCAGGTGGGATGCTGGTAAGAATTTTTGCTGGCTTCCAACAGGATTTAGGGGCTCAGTATGCTTGTTTTATTGAGACCTCCTTCCTTCTGGACACATGCACTAACTAGAGTTGCCAGTTTGTAAGAAATCCAGCAACCACTGCCATTCGACTCTGTGGAAATGGCAGTCAGTTAATGTACCATTTGCGTTGGTGGCACTATGAAAGAGGACTTTTATGCCTTCTATGGTGCAGAAAAGCAGAAGGGGGAGAAACTCAGGGCCCAATTCTATCTAAATTTCCAGTGCCAATGGGGCATGTACTGCATCCTATGGTGGAGAGGCAGTCACAGAGGCCTCTTCAAGGTAAGGGAACATTTGTTCCCTTACCTTGGATTGCATTGCAGCTGCACTGGTGCTGGAAAGTTGGATAGGACTGGGTCCTCAGGCATCAGTGTGTCTGGCATGTGCACTGGCTGTCCTGGACTCTGAATCTCCCAGAGCTCTTCTCCCCCAGCAATGCAGTTGGGGTTCTTGGGAAACGTTGATTGTGTCCCTGCAATGAAGAAGAGCAAAACGCCATCTTTTTTTCTTCACTGTGACCTTTCCGGTTCTGTATACAGGAGACCCATTTGCTGTGAAAATATCCATTTGAACATGTTTGATGATATCACTATTACACTTTAGTCCAAATCATTAAGACGACTAAAATTAGTAATATCAGCAAGTATTCTGCAATGCTGTTACATTCTGACTCAATTCTGAGCCGTTAAGCTGTCTTTAATGAATACTTAAAGAAATCAATAAGCACAATGAGCTTGGAGGGCAGGTTCTGAAGGAAGCAACGTATCCGGGCACTGAACTGTCAAACAAAACTATCCTTGTCTCTTCTATAAAATGATCATAAATATCTTCAATAGGGAAGAAACTGTGTATGCAGCTTTAATGCCTTTGTGATGGAAAATCATTCTCAGGGTGACTATTAGCAATCTTCAAGTTCCTTAGATAAAGACACTGCATTAAAGAAGTTATCTACAGCTCCGAGGGGTACTTTGGCAAATGCAAAACTGCTGCTTGCCTGAGCAGCACTTGAAACACTCTTTGGGATACTGCCTCCAGTATCTTAGGGTTAAGCAGGTGCCTTTCTCTTTCCAAAGATTGCAACAATGGGGTTTTATGCTAAACACCAAGCAAAGCAATTGGCAGGTCTGCTAAGAAGGAAGCTTCTGCACGTCTTTTTACAACTAGCCGATCACCCATTTCTAAGGGGGGGGGAGAGAGAGCCAAACCACAAGATAACCCAAAGAAAACATAAATGAGCAGTCTTCTGTATGCTCAGGATTAGCATAATTCAGGGGAAAGGAGTTTCTGGTTTTTGTCATTGAATTTTACTGGATGTGAAACAACTTGGGGGTGGGGGGCCCCACTGAAGGTCAAAAGGTGGGATAAAATCTTCAAAATAAATATATCAATTAAAATAAGGCATGTTTTGTAGAGGGGGTTCCTTCACAGCAGTGGAATCCCACAAACAGTTCCTCTTAAAGAGGGTAGCAATCTGACCAGAGCCCTGTTGGTGTAAGGCACTTCTGGGTTTCATCAGTGCCACCAAACAAAGGTAAGTAAAAAAGGGAGGGTTTTTGTTTTTTTTTTACTTACCTGCATGCAGTGGTACCAGTAAAACCCAGAAGTGGAGTACTAATGGCACCAACAGATCTCAGGTTGGGTTGCTAAACCCTTTAACCCATTTTTGCCTCACCCACAGGTATACCCATTTGGTCCCTATTGCATATATGCAATGTTGGGCAGAAATGGATTATTAAGGGCACAATCCTAACCAGGTCTACTCAGAAGTAAATCCTATTTTGTTCAATGGGGCTTACTCTCAGGAAAGTGTGGTTAGGATTGCAGCCTATTGCTACCTACGGGGTAGCACCCAACTAAAGGTTGTGAACCACTGCGATAGTGTGATGGTGAATAGGATTGGGGTATAAGAAACATAATGACAACATGATCATACGAATGTGCTATCACCCTATTTGTGAGCAAGTCAGGGGCATAGCCACATTAAGCAACTAAAGAAACAGACAATTTGGGTTAAAGACCAGTACCTCTTTTTGTTTTTTGTTCCTCAACGTAGAGAAAAAGAAAAGTATAAAACAGCTAAACCTGTGCATTTTTCTTGAGAGATGTTAAAGGTTCTTTTGGGGAAAATGCACAGTATTACTCTAGATACCACAGACACAAAAAGAGAGTGGGGAAAACGGTTTTCTTGGAGAAAATAAGCACACTTCTCACAGTTCTAAATTACTGTACTTTAGCTAATATTGTAATATGAAGCTGACAGCTGAGAAAAGCCAGATTAAGGGATAAATTATCCATGCCACAACAAAATATGTTCACGATAAAATGTATATTTTGACCAAAAAAAAAAAAAATTTATTTCAACAGATGCTTCATTTTTAGCTCTCTTTACATTTCAGTCCATATATATTCTCCAGCAACTACTGCATACATTGTAAATCACAGCAAAATTGAGTTCAATAAAAGAACACATTTTTGCAGTTCACCTTCGCAGAAAGCTCTTTTTGTCGACATTATTCATCACTCCTTTCCATGCTTGCATGTTCATCCATCTGTCTGCAAGAATGCTGAGCGGGGTAGTATCACACAGGGTTCGAAATTCATGGGTCTCATAAGACTCTTTGATGCACAGAAACTTGTTGGGAGTACTGGAAAAGATTCTAGTTCACTTAAAGGCAGATGTAAGGGTCCCAGGGTATTGTCTGAGGGCAAATGATTCAGCCATGTTGTTGAACTTCTTAAGCTAGTCTAGATCTAGTCACAGGGCTTGGCTGGGACACGGCCTCACAGCAATCCCATGTAACTTTCCCTTGAATTCCATCATGAAAGGCAGGTGAAACATAAACGTAATAAAGAAAATGAGGTGAAATTTTGACAAAAATCAAGACTCTCTGAAGAGTACTCGTATAATGTGTGTTTCCAAACATTTTTTGTGTGTCATTACACTTTTTGTTCTACATTCTCCCCCAAAAATGTCCTTAGGTTTGCACCTTAAAAATAACGTATGTACTAGTTCTAACTTAAACTCTGTGCATGTGGGGACAGACAGGCAGGCAGGCAGCCCAATCCTGAGCTTGGCGTGCTGGCTCACTGCCAGCACGCACTGTCACAAACATGCCATAAGGCACGTTTGCAGGCCATAGTGCTGGTGCTCCGGCCAGCGCTGGGCAAGTGCCGGAGCTCTGTCGCTTGGTGGTTGTGCAGACTGCCAAGCAGCAGAGAGATAGGTGGAGACATTGGGGGAGGCAGAGAGGAGGAAGCGGGGTGAGAGAGAGGCGGGATCTGTGGAGCTTCGGGTCGCCATAGAATCGAGTAGCCCCATTGCCAGGCTACTTGCTTTACCCTAGGGAAGGGGATGAGAGTGCACTGGAGCATGCTGGATGTGGTGGCAGCCATTTCTGCACCACTGCAGTCCCGCACGCCGGGCAGTTCAGGACTGGGCTGTGACTTCTAGGACCCCCAGAGGCCTTTCTGTGCACAGTGTTCACAGGCCTCAGATGATCCTCTGGAGGCGACTGGAGCACAGCTCTAGTCCCCTCAGGAGGCTTCAGGGTAGGCCGAATGTGCCTCAGTGGAGGTCGAGGGGACCCGCACTGTGCCAAATCCACAGATGGAAAATTCATGGATAAGTAGGCTCAACCTGTAGTTATCTCAGGATTGTGATCCTGAGCTCATGACCCTCCCGCAAACAAGACTAGCCATTTTGGGGTGTTTTAGGACCCTATCCTAATGGATTGTAGCACTGGCACTGGAGCTTACCGCCAGCGCTGGGTGTTACAAATGCATCATAAGGAGGTCAGTGGCACCGGGGGAGGAGGGGCCACCAGCACTGGGCCTCAGCATGGAGTGGAGATGCCACGGGAGCACCACAGGTGGCAGCTGCACCACGGATGCAAAAGTTTCACCACGGATGGCAGTGCAGGTTTTCAGGGCAAGGGGAGGCATTCTGGGGTGGGAGAGGACAGGGCAGGAGGAATGATCAGTCCAGGAGGGAGGTGGGACTGGCGGAGCCCTGCTCCACTGGATCCTATCCTTTGTGTCTGGCTGCAGAGGTGGCGCAGACTCATGTAGTCTCATTGCAGGGCCTGCATCTTTACTCAGGAGAAGGGGACAAATGTTCCCTTCCCCTGAGGAGACTTCCAGCCATCTCTGTGGGGCCTCAGGATACAGTAGTTGCCCTTTTTGGTGTTACTGCACCCAGCGGCCCCACCAGGGATAGGATTGGGCTGCCCATCAGGTCTCTGTAACACTATCCACTACTAGAGAGAACATTGTCATCACATATGCAATCATTTACCCTGGAATGAAGGCAAATCTGGGAAGAAAGGAAAGAATATACTGTTGCCAGTACTCTTCCTTTCAATGTACTTCAACCTCGGAGGTCACGTTCTGTCCAAGAGAAATGGCATGAGAAGTGTTTCTGTGGGGTCCAGATTCCACTCTTCAGTAAGTATTTCGATTTATGAATCTTGGGGGTTATACAGAATCTGTAATTATTTTGTGAGCCATATAAATAAAATAGATACAAGCATCCCCCGGTATCCGCGGATCCTGTATTCATGGATCATTCAAATGACTTATCAGGTCTCTGATTACAGCCCTTCTGTCATGGGTTCTGCGTCTGGGTTGTCAGCAAATGGTTACAGGAAGCAGGCTGCTGAAAACAAAACGATGCTTATCATAGAGTTCATCGAGCAGGAGGTCTGGTCTAGAGGGTTGAGCCTCCATTTGCCTGAAGATAACATCCGAAGGGCGCCAGTTCGAGGCCAGCAGCACCGTGCAACCTTGAAGCAGCTGACAAGCTGAGCCGAGCTATTCCATCTGCTCCGAGCGTGGGAGGATGGAGGCCAGAATGTGTGGCCAGATCAAGAACGAAACATCTGATTGTTGTGGTTTCTTGAAAGATAGAACCTTTCTAATTGTAAAAATCCCTGCGGGGATTTAAATTGCCTGCCCATGTAAACCGCCTTGAATAAAGTCCGAGGAGAATTCTGAGGACCTAGAAAAGCGGTATAGAAATACCTGTAAAAAAAAAAAGGGGGGGGGAAGCTTAGTGTTGCATTGTTTCCAGCCCTCAAACCCACTTCCTGTTAGCAGATCCTGCTAGCATTTGCAGACAGAACAGAAACAGCCAGATACGGAAGACAGTGACAGGAGGGTTGCAATCAGAGACCTGATAAGTCATTTACACATATGTGAACTGCTTCTTGTAGGGTTCACTGCTATACATGGTTTCTGGTATCTGCAGTGGCAGATGGCACCTATCCCACATAGATAAGGGGTGGGGGACACCTGAAAAACTGCATTATAAAATGTAAAAAATAAAATGTTCAGTAACCAAGGAAGTGTTTGGCAAATTCAGTAGAAAATAAACCTCAGTAGTCTTCAGAATACAAATAAATTAAATTTTAAAAGGCAGTAGCAATTGCTAAAAAGGACTTTAATACTGGAAAAATATAAGTGACATATATTGCCCCCCCACACACACACACAGAGTAGTATCAAAGCAAACTTATTTGCAAAGGCAGTGCTGCATTTAGTCGTGGTTTGCATATAAAATCTGTCAGCTGAAACACAAAGTAAAATATCAGATGTCTATACAGTCCAAACTGGTGGGTGTAAAATAAAACCATTCACTTAAAGCATTTGAAAAAGGTCACATAAAAGCAAGGTTGCTTTTATGTATCTGCCAAGTATGCCATTTTCCATTTCAGACAAAATTAACTAAAACATACAAATCACAGAGCAGCCAAGTAATCTGACAAGGGTTTTTTTATTTGTGTGTTTCTCTTTATGCTGAAGGACACAGTCATCTATACTTTCCATTCAATCTCTTATTTTATTTGCTGCTTTACAATAGAGAGACCTTCACATGGAGTGGTCCTAGAGAAATATGAAGACATTGTATAGTGAATGACATCATTGTTCATCATTCTATACAGATTGCATCCTTCGTGAAATTCAACACAGCTCAATGTATATGAGCCAAAGGCCCTAACCCTATTCCACAACAATAATGATGACATAGTCGCTCTGACAGAGCCCTTGTTGCTCTGTTGAAGGGCAATCAGAAGGCCTTCCAGGGGTAAATAAAAATATGGTCTACCTATGTCTGTGTAGGCCTCCTGTGACCTACGGGTCTCCCTGGATTTATGCTAGCTACATAGCCGGTTTACGTCTGAGAAAAGCACCTATGGGATGGGTTCAAAAAATAGGGTAGGATCCTGGAGCACACTGGTGGTGCCGGAATCCATCCCTCCGTCCTCCTCTCTGCCCACAAAACGCCCATCCACATACTGGAGTCAGAGCAGCCCAGGTTCTGCAGCAGCAGGGGTGCAAAGTTGCCACTGTTTTGCAGCTGTTACTTGGCTTCTACAAATGTGATGTTTGCACCATTGCTGGGCTTTTTATGATAGCAAAATGCATGTTCCACTGTTGTAATTTGAACTTGGCTTTGTGGAGGAACACAACCTGTGAGATTCTGCCAGGGAGAAACAGAAAGAGGGAGGGAGAGAGGGAGGGACAGAAGGAGATCTCAGAAGGCAAGGAATGCTACCAGGGAAGGGACAGACCAAGAGGAGTGAGAGAGGGAGACGCTGCAAAAGCAGTGGGAGAGCCCAATTATCATGCAGGCTGCCCTTTCAGCAGTGCCACTTCTGCTGAGGCATCACTTCACAGAGCACTTCTCAGCTCTGAGCTGCAAAGTGATGCCTTGAAAGAAGTGGCACTGCTGGAAGGTAGCCCACATGATAATCGGGTATTCCTATATCTTGAAAATATGATCACGTTTTGTATATTTTTTCTTCTGTCATTTGCAGCTAATGAGTTTCTATGTGAGAAAAAAGTGCTTATTTCTGGCCATCATCTGCTTAATGACATCTTCACTTCCTGTTTATTTATGTCACTTCCAGCCCTCAGCAGGCACAATGAATGTTATTTGGCCTGCTAACGTGAAACGAGTTGACACTTGGACTAGCCCAAAGGCCATACAGAACAGGAAGGTCTTACATGGGCCTTAAAAATATGCAGTGTTGAGGCCTGGTATAAATCTCCATGAAAGGCATTTAACAAAGCAGGCACCACAGTGATGCCTTGAAAGTGCTAGTGGATACTCACCAGGCCTGAATGTGTCCAGAGCAGGGCCACTGATATTCAAGTGAATGCACAAGATGGGGAAAAGGCCTCATTACTTTTACAGTAGCTGTTGTTCCCTATAGCAGCTTTTCAGAAGCACCTGCAAACAGCAAAACCGACACTTTTCACAAGTACCTCAATGGGTTCAAGGTATGTGCTACGGAAAGTCCACCTTGGTCCTTGGTGGAAAAGTGCCCAATGCATTCACATCACACAGAAGGACACAGACTAGCACTGTAGAAAGTGTAAACTTTTGATTCAGACCTGAAAAAACAATATTGGTTGTAATTCGATATGAACACAAATTTGCAGTGCTCCCTGGCATCCTCTATGGTGCAAGTTCTATAATACTTTGCTTTGGAAATCAGAATGGAAAACAGATCAGTTTGATATCAGAAGCGCCATCAGAAGGCCTGTGCTATGACTTCATTCCGCTTGGCAGTCACAGCAGCTGATGACTGTCAGCATGGTTGCCTCCCCATTGCCAAAAATCTTCTGTTACAGGATAAGTAACATAATCAGTTCACACTACCCATGCACTCCATTCTCTTAGATTCACTTATCCATGGGAACAAAACAAGCCCCTTCTGCTGCCTGATCTCAGCTATGTAAGGCCATTCTCATTCATCCACATCCATTCTGAAGCTATCTGAAACCATTTTGGTGCTCTTCTATGCATTCGCAGCAGCCATTCTGAATCCATGGCTTCCATTTTGAAGCTGCAACCATTTTTAAACATCCACAGCCATCCTGGAGCTACCTGTGCCATTCAGAAGCTATTAGCTGATGGCATTCTTGACCAGGTAAGCCCCTTCCTCTAACCTCATTGATCCCATAGGATCAGTGATTTGCTATTTGCTGATTCAGTATCCACTAGTGTTCCCAGGAAGCCCAGAGAATAATGAGAATTGACTCTATATGATCTTATAGGAAAGGCAGGAGAGAAGTACAGATGCATATGGTTGCCTGGTGCAATTCTCCAAACAGTCCTATAGCTATTCCTAAACATTTAAGCAGCCTGATTGCTGTTTGTCTTATCGACCAACTTTGGTATGATGTCATGCATTGTGGGTGCAACCAGTGTAAATCAAAGAGGAATTTATCCTTCCAGTTTTGCTCATATGTGAGCATAACCCAAGAATGGTATTTGATTGTATAGGTCCTTCAAGGTGGCTCATAACGTAAAACCAATAAAAAGATAAATGCATAATACTATATACGTAACACTGCAAAAAAGTAATCTTTATGGGACTGTATGGGATGATTGGGACTGTATGGATTGATTATATCAAGATTATTTGTGTGCAACATTGAACCAAATTCAATTGACAGAAGTTTGCACAAAAAGAATCTTAATACAACCATATGTACTATGGATTTAAGTTTGCCTTGGTGCTTTGGTTTTTCCCCCCCTTTCAATGCACACAAGTGCCTATCAGCAACATACAACAGAAAGACATGAAGACACTGAAAATTGCAGCCAACTGTGCGTGCACAATACTCTGTACAAATTTTGGAAATACAAGAACAATACAGATTCTTAATGAATCAGTTCCACTTCAGAAACAAGACCAGTTCATTAGGAATTCCAAAGCCTGTGGAAAAATTCAGATTAGAAATTCTCCTCCTGTAATCTAAATTTAAACACTGATTTGTTTACAGTTAGATCCTACTCTCCATTTGAGGAAAAGCTCAGGGTGACTTCCATGGGATTTCAAGACAATGTCCAGTTTTAGCATTGACCAGGCCAGGACCTACTTAGTGTTCCTGGTAAAACAATATTGATACTACTTGGCATTTGAATAGGGCTTTCTGAGTATGCAACAAAACACTTCACACTTATTATCTTGAGATGGTCCTAATCACAACCCTGAAAGTTAAGCCTGCAATCATATGCACACTTTTCTCAGAATAAATCCCACTGAATTCAGTGAGATGTACATCTAAGTTGACACGGATTGCACTGTTAGTCTTGCCAATCCCCTACTGATGGTAGAGAGCTAAGAATGAAAGGGAGTGGTTTGCCTAAGGCCATCTAGTGAATACATGGCAGAGGCAGAAGCATCCTTTGAGTGGGTGCCACTCACTCCAGCACTTCCCTGGATTCCAGAAGTTCCATTCCAGAAGTTCAGGTGTGTGTGTGTGTGTGTGTGTGTGTGTGTGACATAATGATGTGCTATAATCATGTTACCCCCAACCTTGTACACTATTTCACTATCTTTAATATGAAAAGTCTGCTTCCTACTGCCTCCATTCATTGATCTTCAGCCCATTCCAGGCCCAGTAACTTTGTGTTCTTGCTAGCAAGTGGCAAAAACCAAATCATCAGTAAGAATGTGAGGCAGATGGGCTAGACTGGACCAATAATTGCCAAATGGAGCCTCAGAAGGTGTGGTGTCAAACCCATGAGGGTAACACCCAGTGCAGCCTGCATCCCCCCTCCCCCCCACAAATCCCTTGTGATGTTTACTGGACAGAGTTTCAGTTCCATTTCACAGCTCAGTCTCTTTGCCGCCACACTACATCTCTCCCAGTTATCAACCCAATAGATAGCGTACAGTTAAAAAATATTTTGCAAGTAAAAGTCACAAATACATTGGGCAACTTATGTAGCTATGCTCTGCAGCCATTATTGGAGAGCATGAATTCAACCCTACACAGGCTTTCAATTCCGATTAACTAAAGATACTACTGTATATGAAAAGTGGACCCAGTGGCGTAGCTAGGTCATTTGACACCCGGGGCCCATAAATTTTTTTCACTCCATATGACATAATTAATTATATAATTATTATTAATTAACTATTTATTCATTAATTATTAATTCATCCATTCACATTTTTATACCACTCTTCCTCTAAGCAGCTCAGAATTCAAAATGAATAATAATAATGGCCAGAAAATAAATGCAGTGAATATTTCCCCACAAACAATGGATGGAATTCTGCATCAAATGGTATATGACATGAGGGTATTATTCCTAAAAGCCACGATTTCCAGAATTTTGGTCACTAGGGTGTCACTCCCCCCCCATATGTCTCATTGATTTGTTTTGAGTTAAGGCAGACACTTTCTCTCAGCCTCACCTTCCTCACAGGGTTGTTGTGGGCAATGGTTTTCAAACTTTTAACACTGGGACCCACTTTTTAGAATGACAATTTGTCCAGGACCCACCAGAAGTGATGTTATGGCTGGAAGTGACATCATCAAGCACAATAAAATAATTATAAATAATTATATTAAAGAAAAACAATTAACTAAATAAGGGGAAGCCATCCCTGTTTCACCAAGTGAATTTTCTCTGAAGCCTGCCTGCAATAACACCTGCCCACAAAAATATCAGTGAAATTTTCAGCCCTCCCCAGTGCACAGTTCAGTGTAAATTTTTATATTTCAAGCATAGCACTATCAGTAAATCCACCTGGCTTTACAAGTTTAAAAACAAATAAAAATTCACCTTACCAATTCAAGCTATTTCACTCTGGTTTTTTGCATTGCATTCTGCTGGAAATTCCACATCCAACGGTATATAGCAAGATGGCATTATTTGTAACCTCCGTGATGTTAGCAATGTTGGGTCATTTGTGGTGTCAGCCCCCCCCCCCAAGACTGTTACCTGGGGTGGACTGTACCCCCTGCCCTTCGCTAGCTACGCCACTGAGTGGACCCTCCCCTTCCAATTATACATTTCTTATTGTCATTCCAAGATAATTTCCCCTTTTCTATATGTTTGTGGTAACTGAGTCCCCAGGGAAAATGACAGGAAGCTATTTCAGTAGCACAGTGTCACAGACTGTTTCCATACCTCCAAAGGGCTTGAATTCTGTGCCTACTGAAAGCAATGAATGAACTCTAAAGGAAAGAGAGATGTAGGGGGTGGCTTTTAAGCCAAATCCTCCCTTCAATGAGTTAAAATTTGTAAAAGTGTTAGTTCACCGCTTGGCTTCTATGCATGTTGATATCCTATAATCAGCGGCTGCAGTACGGAAATATCATTGCTCTTCCATCACCAAGCAGTAAGATGTTAAGAGGGTTTGCACTTCCATCAGAGGTCAGGAAACCCTCTAGCTATGTCAACAATCATCTGTTCTTTTAAACGGAAAGTAAAGCTTCAGTATAAAGGAGTGAGGTGTATCTTCCATTTAAATTCAGCAAAATGGTGTGCCTTATGGTCTTAAGCATGTGGGAACAACAGATCACAAGAAAGGGAACAAAGTAATCCAAGTCTGCTCCCTGTTCACAGACAGATGACTCAATCCACCAGAACTCCTGCTTTTGGACAGTTGCATCAGGCCTGTTTTTCTGCACAGTCACTCCTGAGCTAGAGCAGTGAGAACTTTGAATTCAGTAGCAGTACAAGCCTTAACAGATCTATGACCACTCTTAACCCCACCACGCTACTGGTTCCTGGGACCTGGGTGTAGAAATTACTAATCGTTGCCACACGGAACTCTGTGGCCAACAGTGACAATTTAAATAGCAGTGGAACAAGCAATCACTATTGATCAGGCCCTCCCTCAACTGAATTGCAGAAGGCAAGTCACACTGATAAGATACCACCATGTTCCTGCAGGGAAATTGCGACTACGTGATATACAGAGTTACACCAGAGATGGTGCCTCATTTGTCTACTGAAGTGTTAAATTTTCATGGAATATTTTCTTCCGAAAACAACCATTTTTAACTGTGTGCCTTATAGTTCACCAGCTGCTATCTGATCTCCCATCACACCTTTAATTAACAGTCAGAGAAGAATATTCATATTAATGCCTCACACAGAATACTAAGCAAATGTGAACAGCAAAAAAGAAATACACATTTATTTCTGCGATACTTGATTAATAAATGGCTGAACATTTCCGTTTGGCTCTCTAAGTGACATATGTTTCATAGAGTAATGAAGTACTTCTTTTTGGATCTTGAGACAGAATTATTTTGAGGAAAGCATCTAGTAATGTTACCTGCATTGCAGCAGAAACACCACAATAAAGAGTGTCTTTTGTTGCCCTGCATTTACGTGAATTAACCCCTACAAACTGTACTGCAGGGATGGTAACTCGAGTCAGGTGACTTGAGTCTGAGTTGCAAAAACCCATGTTTTTGCTGACTCATGTACACTCAGGTTACCTGTGTTGATGACTCTGGCACTGACTCGCGTCTGAGGCCACTGACTTGGAAGTGGGCCCCCACACGCATAGACTTAAGTCTGCCCGTGCCTGGGTGAGCTTGCTTACTTTTTTGGCGTGTGAAACACCTTGTGGGGCATCATTCAGACCAGGCGAGCAGCAGCAGGAAAGTTCCAGCCAGAAGGCAAGGAAGGGCTAATGTTTTGCATTGAGCAGGAGACGGGGGAAGGGAGGAGGGAGTTGGCTCTCTTGTCCAAGCTGATCATTGGACAAAGGATGGCTGGTCAAGGGAGGGCAGAAGGAGGAGCCCAAGGGGGTTCTTGCCTTAGGATCGGCTGGAGGGAGGAAAAGGAGGCAGGGAAGCCAGGAAGCGGTTTCTCATGGCTCCAGCTGGTTCTTCATGGCTCCAGCCATTGTTAGCTGGGAGGAAGAAGCTGCCTCATTGAATGACAGGTAATGGGACTATTTCTGAACAGAGCTGCAAAGGATTGGGTCGTACTCCTTCCAGTTGCTGCTACGTGATGACTCTCCTGCTTGCTGCTTCTGTCCCCTTCCACTATCCGTCCCACCCCCTTCTGCCTTGCCAAGCTCAGACACCTCCCAGGCCCTTCTGGTCTGTGTCCTGACATGCCTAATCCTTTTATGCCTGATCCAAAAGACAATGACTTGAGTCAAAATGACATGAGAATTTCAAGGGGCAAGTCAGCAAAGGGTGCCCATTAAGACTTGTGCATGAGTCGAGTTGCGGGGGGGGGGGACACAACGACCTGGGACTTGACTCTAGTCTCACGGCAGTGCCAAGTTCCTATTCCTGCTATAGTGTCCGCAGGATATTTGCTATTTAACACTTGCTGTTTACTCAGTGTTTGTTGTTGTTTTTTTTCCAGCCTAAATGGAAAACCACTGTAATTGCCATAAGAACCTAAAGAAGAACCCTGCTGTATCAGGTCAAAGGCACATCTAGTCCTGTTGTATCTCACAGTGGCCCACCAGATGCCTCAGGAAGCACACAAGACACGTGCATTCCGTTGCCACTTCCTTGCATCTGGCATTCAGATACAGCCTACTTCTAGAACCAGGAGGTTGCATATATCCATCATGGCTTGTAACCGGTGATGGACTTTTCCTCCATAAACTTGCACAATCTCTTTTTAAAGGCAGCTAGGCCAGATGCCCTCACCACATTCTGTGGCAAGGAGTTCCACAGATCAATTACATGCTGGATAAAAAAAAAAAAATTCTTTTGTCCTTTCTAACTCTCCCACCATTCAGTTTTAGTGGATGTTCCCTGGTTCTGGTATTGTGTGAGAAAGAAACACCATATTATAATGGTCAGTTATCATACTCTGTGCAAGCAGAAATGTCATTGAGATGATTCATGACAATCCAGGCAACTCATCATTTGGGAGCAGAGTCATTCCAGTGTAGGGGAGCAACCTTGGCTCCTCCCTCTACTACAGCAACAACATTTAACAAGAAGTGAGGACTCCACAGTTAACTAATTATGTAGAGGTTTGATTTTCCTCTCTCCTATGTTTTTTTTCCCCCTTTTGTGCAGGAGAAGAATCACAGATACTAGGCTTCCAAGGGATCAACAATTCACATTAAGCATGATCATCATGATAGAGAATAAGCTTGCTAAACTACAACACAAGTACAACAGATCTATCAATGGCTACTAGTCATGTTGGCTGTCCACTACCTCTGGCTTCACTGGAGGTGTGCCTTCCGAATCCCAGGTGCAGAGAAGCAATCACAATGCTTCCAAAAGGCAGCTGATGAATCACTGTAGGAAACAAGACGCTGGGCAAAATAGGCCTTTGGTCTGATCTAACATGGCTTTTCTTATGTACACTGCCTCCTCCACTTGTACAAATTGGGCCACAATCTTTTAGAATGCTGGGTGAAACCATTTTTCAGGCCAGACAGCATGTACTAAACTGCATGAATCATGTTTCCACATACAGAATTAGCTACTACAGGTGAAGCTTGGACATGGTTTAGGAGCATGTGTAAAAGCTCTCTGCCACCACTGCAGTCAAGTTGAAAATCTGTTTGAGAACAAACAAAATCTCTCTCAAAGTTCAAAATAAATGGTACTCCACATGCAAAATGAATGGCAAGTGGAACAAAGTCTGTTTTTGTTTTTGTTTTAACTCTGAGCCCAATCCTACCCAGCTTTCCAGCACTGATGCAGCCATGCCCAGTGGAAGGGGGGCAGTCACTGAACATTTGTTCCTTTACTTTTGGGCTGCATTGTGGCAACATCACCACTGGAATGTTGAATAGGATTGGGCACTCAATCTCTGCATAGACAGTTGGAGAAGATAACAGAGTAGCTACTGCATTTCATTTAAACTGAAACGTGAACATTCCTGGAGGCTAAACTATTCAGAGACAACACAAGACATGAGACAGCCAATCCAAACGGTGCCTGCCCTGACCCCACCCAATGTTTAAAACATCAACTAATTGATAATTTGCTGTCCTTTAATGTTGCCTAAAATCTGTCTCTTTGAAGTCCCCTTTCATCATACCACAGACCCAGATTCCCTCCCTTTCAACCAATTCCCACAATCTCTCCATTGTTGGTTTTGAAAGACTGGACAATCCTTTTGCTTCTTTCAATTCCCTTTGTTTTAGCTCTTTACACTACTGACTGCCTAATTTATATTTATAGCTAGACATGAGAGTGTGGCATGTAGCTATATTAATAATACATGAATGACAAATGCTTCTCAGACACTGTTCTCTGTCCTGGAGATCTCATTGCAGTTCTTCTAATCACTCTGGAGACCAGAGGCCTAACTCATTTACTTACATATGTATGGAATCCTACAGGCAGCAATGGTTTCCATTGTCCATTGGATCTCAATGGCCCCAATTATTCTGGTGCTCATCTGTCCCTCCCTGCTGGTCATCAGATGTTGAGACCTTTTGGTGCCTCCTGCCCACGCACAGGAAACATCAAAATAAGCTTTAGGAACTTGTAGTTTGAGTCACGATACCATCCTAGGGTGACATACTCAGTTTTCCCAAAATCTACAAGTCCTAGAGTTTACCATTCATGCATTCACTTTTTTGGGGGTGGGGGTTGTTTGAGTCCAGACACTGTTGTTTATGCTGTTCTTACACTATTTGTGATTGGCTCCAACAAATCTCAAAAGATCTTACGAGATCAGGACCCCCCACACAAATACAGGGTAATACATTTCCTTAAACATCCTCAATCATAATCTGCAATTTAATGTCACTTTCTTACAATTCAGGCAGAGCCCTCCTGGACCTCCACGCAATATACAGTTATCTCCCCCCACCCCCAGTCTACCTGCATGCAGGATCCTAGAAACTTCACCCTACCTAACAGGTTAATCCATATATCCAGGGAATTAGGGGGAAACTGAAAGTTTCAGTAAGGTTCATGAGATTTCTCATGTTTCTAGGCTGCCAACAGATTCCACTTAAAGTGAAAATTCAGGACAAATTTGGTTTGCCTAGTGAATACTGGGCAAACTATCCAAAGAAATTTAAGGGAAGACAACGAATGTCGTTAACAGAAGCAAAATGTCTCAGGACCTAAGGAGTGTGTGCATGTCCCTCTGTATACCACAACAGATACCACAACAGGAAATGTTAAATATCTGCAAATAAAAAAAATGCAAAAATTACATCCTATAAAGGTGTCTCTACAGGTGAGGCCTGGTGGCCGTGCCCATACAAGGAATCAAGACCATGCCCGGCTAATCTCTGAAGGTTCACTGCTGTCTCTGATGCTCATCACCACCCAGGACCTATAGGGAGAGGTGGTGGTAAGTAGGCAAATCTTCCTCTGGGCTACCACCTGTAACTACAGCAGCAGTGGTGAAGAACTATCACCCACTCACTGACCAGTTATCTTTCCTGACTGAGTACCATTGGGTCAGAAAAGCTAACAGGAAACTGGGCAATGGATGAGAAGAATCCCCTTCTACTTCCCCTTTTTTTGCCAAAGGTGGTGGCATGAAGGAGGAGTCATATCTACCTGCTACCTGACTCCCAGGCATGGGGGGGAGGGGTTGGTGGCAACAGGACACATTTTACAAAGCAGCAGCCCCCCTCCCCCCCCCAAAAAAAAGGTTAGAGCCACCAGAGTTATCCAGGAATGATGTTCATGGTTTTGGATGTTAAAGGCTTTTCTTTAAAATCATCACCACCACCATCAATCAACTGCACAAAGCAGCTCTGCTGGGAACAACTTACATTTTGCGATGGTATTGGTAACATCAAAATAGGATAAAACCAGGCATCCCAGGTCCTTGGGAAGGACTTGATGTCTGGATAAAACAAACCAGTCAATAACATCTACCTGACTGTGTGAAAATCTCATAATAATAAAATAAGTAACACCATGACAGCTACAAACTGGAGCTCATGTTCAGAAGTTCTTCAGAAATTCCACATTGCACAGCCTCTCGACAGCCAAGAATCTTCCCTCAATTCTGCACTCTCAACACCACTGCACTCTCTTTCCCTTCAAGATGCCCAGAATAATAAGTTCTGAACTAGTGAGCCTAAAATTGCTCTTTCAACATACAAGGCACTGTATCAAATCAATCCAGCCTATCCTACTGACCTGATTATTCCCTTAGCTCACAGTTGCACCTTGAGGTCAAGAGATTCAGACCTTCTGCTGATACAATGGTTCCTATTTATCAGGGTAAAGACATCTGGATTAAAGCCTTTGAGCTTCCACAGCCTTGGAGCTGCTGCAGGCAATTAATATGGAACTACATGTGTGCTGGTCTGTGCACTGTTCAAACATAGGCTTTTGGGCTGATTTGATTAATTTGACTCATTCTCAGCTTGCTGCTGCCAAGGGCATAGCAACACCAGAGATGAAAGCATCTATAATCGTCTTGAAGGACGCTTCCTGGGAAGACAGTCACCTTAAAAAGGGGAGGGGAGCAGCCGTTGTCACTGTCCAAAAAGAAATAAGGAACTGCTGGATTGCGGGTGATATGTAAGATAAAAGTTTATGTGATCTTGATCCTTTGCTCTTTGGGCTGTACATACTAGGGCACTGACCTTACTCAGCACTGCAACCTGTTTGTGGAAGAAAAGAATAGGACAACTTCATCAGCAGCTATTTTCATTCCAGTCCCAAACCAAGAGGCCAAATAATACCAGCTTACTTTCTCTCATAGAATTCAGCTCTGTGGATGCTAAATAGATACCAAAGGTCTGTTTGATGCACAGACCTTTACAGAAGAGTGCTATATTACAATGTTCGGGTACTATTTGCATTGTCGACAAAGTGACATTTCTATATAAACCTCCTTTTCCTTTGCAATAGGGAAGTAAGCTTATGGCAGTTTAAAGAACGTGAAAAATAAAATTCTAATAGTAAATATGTATAAAATATAACCCCAAATTAGAGCAATAAAGCAGAAAACCAATACTGCAACATCAAAAGAACAGAATCACTGCATGGAAGCCAAACTAACTCCCCAAAGTCCAATAAGAAATAAATCAGGTTTCAGCTGCTGTCCAACACTGATTATACAACAGTACTCCCATGGGTCAATTCAAAGGTCACGGTCGTTTCTTTCAGTCCCTCCCCCCCCCCCAGAAGTAGAGTACGTCACAATTTATTTTTCATCACATTTTTATATCACCCTTCTTGCAAGGAGCTCAGGGTGATGTACAAGTGAGACTCTGGTATCCACTGATTTGACTCACCACTGATACCAAGATCCACCTTTAGATGCCTTGTAACATGGGGGGGGGGAACACACCAAAATCCAATTTCCTACTTTCGTGCTGTTAAATAATATTTTCATTAGATTCCATTATTCATTCCATCTAGTGGCTGAATGCGGTATAGTGTCTATCAATGCATTCTAGGGCGACAATAGAGGAGCAAGAAACCTGGAAGTTAGTCTTTAAAGCTATTTTTCCACTGATTTGGTATCCACAGATCTTTTTTTATCCACTAGGGCAGTGTTTCTCAAACTGTGAGTCGGGACGGTGGGTCATGAGCCAATTTTAGGTGGGTCCCCATTGATTTCAATATTTTATTTTTAATATATTACATAATGCTATCATGGTTTGTGACTGCATTTGGGAAATGCTACAGATCTACACTTTTAACAGGCTACTATGTAAAGGCTTTTGATAGTAAACGGGTAAATGTGGGTAGGATTGCAGCTAAAAATTTTCCTGCTTGATGATGTGATTTCCGGTCATGACATCACTTCCAGTGGGTCCTGACAGATTCTCAATCTAGAAAATAGGTCCTAGTGCTAAAAGTTTGAGAACCACTGCACTAGTGGTTCTGGAACAGAACCCCAGTGGATAACAAGGTATGACCAGCACATCATTTCTTCCCTCCTTTTGTCCTCATAACAACCCTTTGAGGCAGGTGAGGCTGAGAGTGTGTGACTGGCTCAAGGTGATCCAGGATGCTTAATGGCTGAGCAGGGATTTGAACCTAGATCTTCCAGGTCTGGGTCCTGAACCACTACACTATCCTGGCTCTCAATTAAATTAACTGAGGGATTACAATAAAATCCACTATATAAGAAAGATCAGTCAAAAGCCTTCAAACCATTTCTGCCCAACTCTGCATATACGCAACAGGGGCCAAATGTGTACACCTGTGGGCTGGGCAAAAATGGGTTAAGTAAGCAATCTAATGAACAAAGCATACGCCCTGAGAGATGGCCTGCTGATATATCCAAAAAGGTTCCCTTGCAACATGGCAAACAGCAGAACTGTATTCCATTCTTACACTGTCTTTTGGCTATGGTGGCCAGACTGAGAAGCAGTTTTCAAAAATAATTAAAAATAGAAACAGTGAGGACAGTTCTAATTGTTTCAAGTTTGTTTCTCTTAAATGGAACAAAATGCGACTGATGGCGAGTTGACGGCTACCTTCAGACACACAACTAGCTATTGTCTCTTGAATTTAAACCTCTGGTGTATTCCCACCCCCCCCCCCAAGTCATTGGGGAACTGAATATCACCTTCCTTTCTGTCACAGAAACATCTTTGCTCTTGGGAGATCAGCTTTGCCTTCTGCCTACCAGCAAGGGAATATATGGATATAAAGATTTAAACATGACAGTTGGCTGAAGGTGCTGACCTGCGCAAGGCGCACCATGCAGCAGATGTCACATTTAAAAGCATTGTCGTCCGTTTGCTCATCCAGACATCTGGGGTGTTTACACTGCAGGGTTTTATTGTCGAAGCAGACACTGTCAAGCAAATGCTACACATATCTGGCCAATGTGACAGAGCGGTTGGCATGTTCTCTTTGCAAGTGATCTGCCCTCAAACTCCAATCGGACACTGTTCTTCACAAAATGGTGATCCTTTCCAATGCGCATGAGCCAAAATTCATTTTGCCCAGTGTAAGGCAAATAATAAAGCATGTGTGTAACTCAAAGCATACAAAGCATTTCACATGTATTATCCTGATGTAATTTTACAACCTAAAGACCTTAAGGACTGACTCCTGCTGTACGTGTTTCTCCCTGTGTGCTAGACAGTACCTCAGGCCTGCTTTGTGTCCCTTTACTTTTAGAGGCTTCCACTAGGAAGAGTGCCTCTTCAGTGGTGGTGCCCTGGAGACCCAGTTGACTTGGATCTGACACTGTTACCTTTCTCGTAACAACATCCCTTCAGGAGATATGTTAAGATCTAGCTTTTCCATTTAGGTTTTGGAGGAGAGTTGATGTTTGGTTGTGGTGATGGAGCTATGTAGCTGTGGCCTTTTAGTTTTAATGAGCAACCTTTTGCAAAGTGAAAGCACACCCTAGCATATACCTGAATTCTGAATGTTCTATCATTACTATGATACACATCTCTATGATTGAAAGCATTTGTATTGTGGTGGCCCTAGAGGTGAGGGTGGAAAAAGAACTCTGGCCCTATCGATAGGCACATTTTTCACTTTCATGAGAGGTGGTAGGCAGAAGGGAGCTAGGGAGAAAACAGCAAGTGGTGGCAAGATGGGAGGCAGCATTCAAGGAACAGAGTTAGCCAGGCTAGAGATAGGAGGATTATTTCAGAGCTTGGGTATAATGAAAACTGTGCTGGGGAGAAGGGAAACTGGGTACTGCTTAGCCCTTTTCCTCTTGAGGTCCAAGTTTGATTTTGATCCAAAGATCCTACACTTCCTGCTCAGTCCTCCCAAAATTCTCCTGCAGTGTTTTAGGGTGCAATTTACAGTAGTTTCTTGTATTACCTTGACAATGCCCTTTTATCTACTCACACACAAGTAATCCAAGCCTGCAAGGTTACTGACGTTATTTCATGGACCTTATCAGAATTTTCACAGAAAATTACACAGACCTTTCCAGAGACATAGAGATGTGAGATGTTCCCCTGAGAAATTCCTTGCCTTAAAGAAATTGTTTTGGTTTCCCTCAGGAGTCTCAGTTGAGGAGCACCCCCTCCAAATTAATTTCAAACTCTGACTTACATAGAACATTGATAGCACATTCACACAATCTCAAGTGCTTTGATAAGAACATTAAAGATCACAGACTTTTTTTTGCCACCTTTCACATCTACTTACAATAAGAATTAAAAAAAATTAAAAATCAAAATAGAAAACTAAATAAAAAAACTCTTGACGAAGTAACCAGTGAAGCCAAAATGTAGATATAAAAGATGCACTTTGCATTTTCCAAAAGGTTCATAAAGACAGGAAACTTGGTAGTGATGAGAGGATCATTCCACTCCCTTGGAGCACTTGTTGTAAAGACCTCTAGTGAACTGATACACAAAGCAGGCCTTGATCAGACAACTGAAGTTGGCCTAAGGAGCAATGTTGTTATTATTATTATTATTAAGAATGTTGTACATAATGTAAATATTATATTCAGGTTTGTCCTTATTTGTCCTCAGATTCTGATTACCTGTGGTTTTTACAAAAACCAGAACCACCTTTCCAGCATCTCTGTAGGCCTTTCTGAAGGCCTCACAACACCTCTAAATGCAACTGGAGAGTATCTCTGGTCACGCCCAGAGGCAATATAGGATCCACCCTCAAATTCACTTATCTGTGGGTTTTGCTATCCATGGGTTGTCAGGAACAGATCCCCTGCACATGCCAAGCTCCAACTGTATACACTTTCAACAAAGTGGTTCACAAAGCAGTTTATATAGCACAGTAAATAAAAAGAAGCAATTGGAGGAGTCCAGCAACCCCCAAGTTAAAGATGCAGGAGTGACATTGGGTTGTAACCTACAGGGCTTACATTACAAATGTATGAATGTGCAGACTATGAGAAATATACAGGAGGAACTTGAACATCTCGCAAGTAAAATTTGACTTGATAGGAACAACTGAAACCTGGTGGGATGACTCTCATGATTGGAATGGAAGGATATCCGTTGTTTAGGAAGAACAGATTTGGTAGGAGAGAGGGAGAGGATATAGATGATGCTTTTTTGAAACTCTTGAAACATGCTTACAAAAAACATGAGGTAGTTGTCATGGGGTACTTTATCCTGATATCTTTTGGGAGACTGGCAGCCCAATCCTTTCCAGGATAAATCAACAAATGGCTCATTATCTCATGTGACTCATGAGTCAAGAGGCACATACAATAACCAAAAACACCATACTGGGGTAAATTGGAACAATTGCTCTTCCCCTGCCAAATATAAGAGCATACCACTTTTAACTGTGTCTCGCTGCCTAGTTATCAGGGACTGATGAGTGGCAGTCTCTCGGATATGTGGGATCAGTCCATGAAGGGCTTTAAAAAGTAAGTACCAATATCTGGCTTTGAGCCCAGAAGCATATCAACAGCCATTTCCATTGGAAGTGGGTATTAGCAGCTACCCATGTTTGCTGCGATAAACATTGTGTAATACTGTCTTGCAACCTACATGGCTCTCACACACATAACCTCTCAGGAATAGAAAATGCTGACTTAGGTTCCTTGACCTATGAATGCTTTTACAAAAATGACTCGATTTCTGCTTTAAAAAAAATAAATCAAAGCAGAAAAATGCATGAAGGTGAAGTACCTTTAACACAGTGCTAAAGAGGATGGCGGCACAGAGACAAGTACAGCACCTCCAAAATCCTATTCAGTACACATTTTCTGTCCATGCTCACCTCATGTTTGATGAATTTTGAATGCACGGTGCAGTGCTTTAGTGCAAGTACTCCACGGACGGCTCACTGCTGTACTGCGCATAGTAAATACACCAATAATTTGTTGGTTGAAGTCTCAATAAATTATGTTGTTTTCTTCACATGTTGAAAATAATATGATGTATTATAGTCATGGTTATAGCTGTCACAGGATTACTTCAATAAGCAAGATATATATTTTGTTTGGTGTTCAGGAGGTCGTTTTTAAGACCATACAGGTGTCTCATGTTGTTACTTTAATTTTACCTTCAGAGTCTTCTTGGACACATATACAAATTTATGATCTCCAATGTTATGAAGTGAAAAAGCCACTTTAGGTATTTGAGACATTGTAGACATCATTTGGTGAAACATTTTTCTCAAATAGCATATAGTGTGCAAGGGACATAACAGCATATCTTGGATACAACTCAGTGGCATTTTTAAGAACAATGGATCTTAAGCCCACTTGTCCAAAAGTTTTGCGCACCATTTTATTTCTTTTAACAAATCTTGCATTCAAGTCAGGCCGCATAGTCAGGGACCTTTTTGCTGTGTTGCTTTCTGGAGACAACTTGACAGACACGCATTACCTTCTCCCCAAGAAAACTAGAAAAAAGGCAATACTAATTTCTGTAGAACAATTGTGCCGAAATGGAGAAGTAGATCTTGCAAACCTTTGCTCTGTCAGACAGCGCATTAACAGGTTCAGGGAATACGCCTTTGGACTACATATGGCCTTATTTAGGCAAAAATGGATTCCTGGGCTCCTGGAACATGGACATTATAGGATATGAATGCCTGCACTTTTGAAAAGGCTGCAAAAACAAGGGGAGATAAATCACATCACATTTTCAGAAGCCAAGGGACTTGTAAAGCACAACACTATTCTTTCCAGTAATAGAGCTATCTCCCATCACTTCTCCCAGTTCTTATCACTGCCCCCGTGTCTCTCTCTCTCTCTCTCTCTCTCACACACACACACACACACACACAGAGTGATACTGCCCACAATGGGATTGGTTTATTCTCTCCAATATTGGAAGATACACCACACTGATAAGTGCACAGGGATGCACAATAGGAATTTTTTTTTTTTTTCTGGACTTGTTATTAATGTCTTCTGAGAAATCACAGAACTTAAACAAGAACATAAGATGATTTTTTATTTTTTTTTTACTTGAAGACATCAGCATGATACGAGTCCCCTTCAAAAACCCAGAGGCCCCAGTCCAGAGAAACTGGGCTGTTGAACTTGTCCAACAACCAGAAACTGGTTGTATTTGTCCCATAAATTTTAATGGGAATTAAGTGGGATCAACTTTCTCTAGATTGGCCACAGGGGTATTAGGATTATTTGCAGTTCCCAATATTTTGTCATATTCTAGCACAGGGGTGACTAACCCGCAGCACACGAGCCATTAGTGGGATTTGAACATTTCCAAATGGCATGTTCAAGGGAGCCAATCTCCTTGTCAGTGACCTTGGCAAAACTTCTGGGCCTGACCACACAGACCAGCTCGGTGCAAAGGCCACTGCCGAACTGGGGCTAGTGCAGCTCAGTCACTCACGGGTCACCCATGCACAAGGCATGCTGGGGTGCTACCTCTCCAGTTCAGTATTTGGTGTGAGTGGCCATCAGCCTACCAGCCTGTGCTAGCCCGGGCTCAGTAGTGGCCTTTGTGCCAAGTTGGTCTGAATGGTTGGGTGAGGTTTCACCCAGGTCGCTGACAGGGCATTTGGTATGGTGGGGCAGGGCAAAACATGGCAGATCCAACCACCATTGGAGGCAAGCAGCACCTGGTCTCACCCACTCTCAACAGCATGGGGCGACCCAGCAGGGATACTGTTGGAGGCAGGTAGAGTGGCACATTCAAAGTTTCTGTACATGAAAAGTGACATGTGGTGTGCTGCAAGTTGGCCATTCCTGTTTTAGCATGACCAAGAAACAGCCCAGAGCAGGTCCACCGAGTTAGGGGAGGACTTGTTTTCACTGGCATCCTTTGTGTGCAATAGGACAAAGCAGACGGCTGCACTGAAGCACAGTTAAGATGACCAAAAGCTCATTCCAGAACCAAGGCAGCAAAGATAACATCTCCCCACAACAATGGACAGCAGGTCCCCTGACACCCATTATCAAGGATCCCCCATTGGGAACTGTGCGTGTGTCTGTGTACAGAACTGACAAGATGTTTCATGGATAGACTTCAAGGATCCCTGCAAAACAACAAGTCTTTCCGTCACAGACACTCTCTACATTCAGAGAGTATGAAGTTGTCTCTGTTTAGGTGCACATGTTTTAATGAGGTCCCTTCTGAACAAACCAGCTGTAAAATGAAGATCCCATTGGCTTTTACTCATACATTAAAAAAAACTCAAAGGATGAATCGTAAGCAATGGATCTGCTAGCCACAGGGCAATGAACAAAGGGGTTTTTAGATCTCCAAAAATACAGAGCCGAGAACAGACAGCTCAGACACTCAAGTGTTGTTTTCCCCCCTTAACTCGCTTGTTTGCTTTAGCTGATGCATTTAGTCAGATTATAAAATCAATGCAGGCACACCAGAGAATTATCACAAACAAGTGAAGTTAACCCCCTTTATGGCCAGGGTTAAAGGAGGATTCAAAACAAGACATCAGGATAGGAAGTGGGTGGCTGCTAGCAGCTATCTCTCTTGTATGGATTTTCTTGCACTCACTCACAACGGCTGTGTAAGTGAGAGCAGTCATGGATTCAAATAACATTCTCAGATCTCCCATGAGTGAGAGTTAGTAGCAGCAGAATGGAAACACTGGCAGCCCAGTTTTAGTCCACACTGTAAACAAGGTCTGCACAATCCATTTTGTCCTGTTCTCTCTCCTTAACGTGCCATCATTCTCAATGTCTTGTCATTAGTTTTGTCAGCTACTCCACTGTACAGCCGACACAGCAACTGATGACATTTGCATTGATGTCTGCCTTCATCGCGAGTGTAACTTCAAGGTTTGTGACATTGCAATGACACAGTGGTCAGTGCACCCCCATTTTAAGCACTTACCTGCTCAGACAGTCAAGTTTGAGGATAGGGTCATTAACCTTATACTTCTTGAAACATTCCTTCCAGAAGCTTTAGTGGCCTATTTGGGCTATGCAGGTTTCTACCCCACCCTTCACTTACATATATCCTGTAGTTTGACATTCTTGCTCAGGTTTAAAATGAAGGGCTAGATTCACTTGAACAGCTTGCTTGTCTAACTCTTGCCTTCACAGAGGGTTTATTTAAACATTAGAGCCCCAACAGAGAGGCCATCCAAAAGCACTTAGCCGTGCTGGCATTCTGTCCGACAGGCATGGCATTTAAAATCTTCTTATGCTGTGTGTTGGTCCAAACAAGTGCAGCCTCTTTATGCCAGTGGTCCTCGGGGGATATGTGACTCTGGTGCAGAGACAATGTGTGTCTTCGGACCAAACCTCAGAATAAGAAGATTTTAAATGTTATGCCCACAGCAGAGCATGCTGTCACGGTTGTTTTTAAGCAGCATGCATGTCGGTGCCAGAGCTCCCTGCAGCTGAGTTAAAGAATTCCGGTGGCACGTGTATTAGCACGCCACCGGCGTTTACCCTGCCCGCCCACGAGACACAGGAAGGGCCAGCCTCGCAGCCGATTGGCTGGGGGCTAATTGGTCTGGGGCCACGTGCAGGCTGCTCAGAGAAGCCCGCGCAGTCGGGACCAGGCAGCGGTCAGGGAAGGACCTCTTGCACGCTGCTCCCCGACTCAGGCCACGTTGCTGGGGCCTCGAGCCCAGCAGACTTGGCTGCGGGCGCCCGCCTGCCCGCCTGCCCTCTCGGCTTACCTGTGGGCAGCGAGCGGTTGCTGGTGGTGTTGCCTGGGTTGGGCTTCTTGGCTGGGTTGCGGTGGGCTGCCTTGCAGGGGCGGCGGTCCAGCTGCGCCCCTCTTTGGCCTCGTGTGTGCGGCTGGTGTGCCCACGCCTCCAGTGGGCTTGGTGTGCCTTGGGGCTGGTGCTTGGCTGCTCTCCTCCAGGCTGCTGGCTGCGCTCAGCGAGAGCGCTCAGCGGGAGCCGCTGAGCGCCCGACCTCCCCCCCACCTCCCTCACGCAGTGCCCGACCCCCCCCACCTCCCCAGGGTAGTTTGGGTGGCCAGCGCTTGGACGCCTGGCAGCTCTGCACGGGTCAGTGTTTGAGCCTGCTGGTCGTTTGGGGTGCCTGTGGGAAACGGGTCGCCTGCTTGGTGTGCAGGCGCCCCGTGGGAGCGCTGTTTGGGCGCGTGCCTGGCTGCAGCTGGTGCCTGCCGCCCTTGGGGTTGCTCTGCCTCCTGCCCGGCTGCTTGTTGAGCCTGCTGGCAGAGGCACCAGGAGCTTTTCTCCGCACCTTCCTCCGTGTGTTTGGGGCTTTCAGGGCGTCATCAGCCTCCTCCCCAGCACATAGTATGGAAGAGCATTTTGCCAGGAGTTTGCTTCCTTTGCTTGCCTATAAGGCCTGCTGGCTGAGTGGTGTTTTACACTCAACATTGAGTAAAGCTAAGCAGAGTCAGCTGTGGTTTAGAATTGGATGGGAGACCGCAAGTTGGATAGTTGTTTTGCTGTGTCATTTGCATGCTAGTTTAAAAAAAAGAAAAAAAAAAAAGAGAGAAAAAAAAAGGGGGGGGAGAGGAAAGAAAATAAGAAGTTGATTGGATAAATAAATAAAGAGGTGAGATTAAAAATAATAATAATATTAATAAAAATAATAAATAATAATAATAAAAAATTTAATTAAAAAAAAAACACAACGAAACAAACAAACAAAAACAAACAAAAAAAAAAACCAAATTCCATAATTAAGGAAGTTGTAGTTAAAATATAAATTAATAACAAAACAAAACAAAACAAAAAAAAAAAAGAAAATTAATGATTGTTAAATAATAAGGTGGTCATGATAAATAAGACTTCAATCTTGTCTACACTTTCCTGGGAGTAAGCCCCATTGACTATAATGGGACTTACTTCTGAGTAGACATGCATAGGACTGGGCTCTCAGAAATAATATATATATATTTCTCTAATAGAAATATATTGGAGGGGTGAGAGGTGGCTGTCAGTTGCCACCACTCCCCCCCCCCCCCAGGTTTTTTGTTGAGACGTCTGTATGCCCAATGAGGAATAAGAAATCAGGGGGGAAGGCCCCCCCCAGCTCGCACTGATTTCTTCCTCAGAGGAGGAGGATGATACAGCTGAGCTGTGGGCTCTGGTTGCACAGGCAGAAGCTTTTAAGAAGGAGAGTGCAATGTGCAAACGCTGGTTTGGGTGATGGTCAATGCATCAGGCGCTTCCCTCCCCAGGGAGGTCTACCAGGAAGGGACGTGGGGCGAACCTAACGCAAATCCTCTCTTCCAGAGTAACCATTGGAGGAGCTTAAGGAGTCACAGGCTCCAGCCAGACCTCCGGTTGTGCAAGCACAGTGGGACCCTGATGAGCAGCAGCAGCCACAGGTGGCATCTTCCCAGGTTCCTGGGTAGGGACAGTTCAGGTTCTTATCTGTGGGCACTCCATCATTTTCTGGGCACAGAAGAGATTAACCACTTTGGACAAGCTCATTGAGCGACAGGCTCCGGGACCTCCAGTTGTTCAGGTACAGGCATCGGATCTTGATGGTCTCTGGTGTCCCTTACAGCCTGGCTCCTTATGCTGATGTCCTGTATGGTGTTTTCTCTCAGGGAGCCACGGAAGGGTCAGGTGAATGTCCACGAGTGGCCTAGTGGGATGTGGCCCTGCCTTTGGGTGGTCAACTCGCCTTGGCAGTTAAAGGAAAATTTAGCAGGGCGAGTTTGTTACTGTGTTTAGTTTATTGTGTGAGCAACCTGAGCCAGCCTTGAAGGCGGGTGACCCAGTGCCTGTCCCTCAAGTGGGGTGAAGGCAGAAAAATTGATAAAATTGGAATAATTGGTCGACCTGATATTTATGCTGCAGTAGTTATTCTAATGTAGGCAGCAGGGGCAGCTGCACTTTAAGTACCTGGATATTATCCCCTCGACTGGCAGATTTCAGAGCAGGATTGTGGGTTCAAATTATCTGGCTGGCCCGGTCCAATTTGGGCGATTGATCCTTAGTGGGCATTTGCTCTGGGCGCAGCCGGGCCAGTGGCAGGGATGTTAGGAGTGTGATGCATTCACCCTCCGCTCCTGCTATGAGTTTAACTCCATGGGGCGGGGCGGCAGGGCAGGTTGCACCCTTGCACATGTCAGCGGGCAGTACAACGGCCAGCACTCGGTGTCCGTGTGCCCCGAGTTGGCAGGATTTAGGAGGAGTCCCAGGCTCCGAGCTGGGCAGGCCAAAAGTGGGGGTGGTCAGCCCCCTCAAGCTGGGAAGGTGGCCCACCCTGATTAGAGTAGAGGTGTTGGCTGTATTTTGTAGGGGTATCCTAAGTTTTCGGACGCTCAATCATTAGTTGAAGGTAGTGACAAGGGATTCAGATTCCTGTGGCCCCTCCCTCCAGGTCTACCTGGGCCAGGAATCTCCTGTCGGTAAAGGGTATGGAAGGAACAGTTTAAGCTAAGATAGATAAGGAATAGGGAGCCGGCCATCTGGTGGGCCCCTTTAAGTCTCCTCAGTTTCCCAATGTTTAGGTGTTCCCGTTACGTGTAGTTCCAAGAAGGTCCCTGGACCTTCCCTCTCATTCACCATCTGTCCTATCCTTATGGGGGTTCAGTTAGTGATAGGATCCCTGCACACCTTAGTTCATTATGATATATTCTTTGGACCAAGCTATCAGGGTAGTACGTGGCTGTGGCCTTGACGCCCTTATGGCCAAGGCGGATATTGTGTCTACAGTCAGACTCTTGCCCGTCCACCCTGATGATTTTTGTTTGCTTGGTTTTCAGTTTAATGGTTCCTTATATCTGGATAAAGTGCTACCAATGGGATGCGCAATTTCCTGTGCCCTTTCGAGAAATCTGCCTCCCTTATGGGGTGGTTAGTGGTGAGCAGAGCACGACTCGCCTCAATGGTCTATTATTTTGAGGGGCCCGCAACTACCCTTACGTTTTTGGTATTGAATTAGACACTGTACAGCGGTGCAGTAGGCCGCCTGGCAACAGGTTGGTTAGGCTGCAGCAGCTAATACGTGCTGGCCTCCAGGCTCCGAAATTGTCCTAGAGACATTTGCAGGTTCTCGTGGGGCATCTGAATTTTGCCTGCAGGGTAGTTGCCCCTGGCCAGGCCTTTTTTCAGGGGCTGCATGCCTGCATGGCGGGTATTAGAGGCTTCACCATCGCCTGCGGATCACCCAGGACATGAAGGCAGATTGGGTAATCTGGTTACAGTTTTGGAGTTTTATAATGGTGTATCCTTTTGGCAGCAGGAGTGTTTACTTGGGGCGGGGCTGCAAGTTCACTCTGATGTTGCGGGTGGTTTTGGATTTGGAGTTATTTTAGAGAGAGATGGTGTTCTGCCCCTTGGCCGGATACATGGGTTTCAGAAGGGGTTACTGTAGACATGATTTTTTAGGGCTGTCCCCCCCCTTGCGGTGGCAGTTCAATTATGGGCAGAGGAATTTGCCAACTCCACTGTGCGTTTCTGGTGCGACAACCAAGCTGTGGTTTTTGTCGTTAACCAGCAGACGTCCCGGTCCCCACAGGCAATGGGACTGGTGAGGGTGTTTGTTGCATTGCCTTAAGATTAACACCTTGTTTTTCATTAGGCACATCCAGGGTCTTGATAACGGCATAGCCCTATCTCGTTTTTTAGGTGGAGCATTTCCGGCAGCTGGCTCCAGGGGTGCAGCGGGATCCCGACCCGATGCCTCTTTGGCTTAGGACCCTTGGCTGTGCAGAGCGCAGCATGTAATTTTGTCTGCGCTTGCGCCGTCTACCTTCACAGCTATCAAAGGGCGGCAAGGGAATTTGAGGCCTTTTGGGCAGCCCTGGCCGTACCCCAAGTCTGGCCTATTCCGCCAGAACACCTGATGCGGTTCTTTTATACCTGCAGGGCATTAACGTATCGTGTGGGTCTTTATCAGTGTACTTGGCGGCATTGGCGTTCTGTGCCAAGGCCTCAAGTTTTGCTGATGCTGGTCTTGTTTGGCTGCACGTCCTGTGGTTTGGGATGCCTTGTTCTGTCATGTTGATGCCTCACCTGTTATGTTTTTCCAGTTAGGATCCTTTTTCGCAGGGCAGTGGCGGACCTGGGGTTTTGGACGGAAGATTACGGCCTGCACTCTCGGCTACAGCTGATATCGGCCTCCCAGCCCGGGACATTCAGAGGATTGGCCGTTGGCGCTCCTGCGCATTTTCGTATCACGTCAGAGAGCCTGACAAGCGCTGAGCGGGATTCGCTCGGCTATTCCCCCTCGCCCTGGTGGTAGGGGCGAGGGGTGATGCAGATACCACAGAAATTTCCAGGCGCGGCCTGTGACAGCGGTTGGGCGCTCTTTATACTGGCATTGCCAGGTGTTTATAGTGGCACTGCCACAAGTTCCTGTATTGCATGCTATATTTCCGGGCTTGTCCCGTGACAGCGGTTGGGCGCTCTTTATACTGGCATTGCCAGAAGTTTATAGTGGCACTGCCACATGTTCCTGTTTTGCATGCTATATTTCCGGGCTCGTCCCGTGACAGCGGTTGGGCGCTCACTTGCACTGACTTTGCCAGGTGCTATATGGTTAAGTGATGCATGTTTCTGGAATTGTGATTCCTGTTTTCCTGTCCACAGGTTCCAGGGCGGGAGCAGTTCGGGTCATTATCTTCAGCCACTCCATCGCTTCTGGGCAAGGAAGAGGGCGGTATCCAGTAGCTTTGGCATGCAGTTGCAGCTTGGTTCCTTGGCTACTGTGCATTGGGTTGCACGGCGGGGAATGCTGTGGGATCAGCTTCTTCCTGCTTTTTATGAGTTTGTGCATGCCCATGCCCAGCCTCACATTGTTGTTATACTTTTGGGAGGGAACGACCTGGGCCAGAGGACGACTCTGTCCTTGAGGCTTCAGGCCTACAGCGATATTCTCCACATTAATCAGCATTTTGCAGGACGGTCATCTTATGGTCTGACCTCTTGCCTCACAGTGTTTGGTGTTATGCCTCTGATGTTAAAAAGATTGAACTGGATAGGACGAAGGTAAATTCATATGTGAGGCGGGCGGTACCCCTTTACGGAGTCGGTGTCATTTATCACCCAGGCATCAGCTATGATGCGCCCCAGTTGTTCAGAAGCGATGGAGTACACCTTTTGGTGTTGGGCAATTATCCTTTTCTTCTTGAATTGCAACTGGGCCTGCGGAAATTTGTTTCCGTGTGGGGCGGTGGGGCCAAGCGCTAGGCTGACCCCCCGGGTGGCAGGTGTCGTGCGGGTTTTGGGTAGGTAAGGTCATATCGGTGTACACCGCAGGGTGGCAAGGGCCGGGTGGACTCCACGCTTGGTCATGCTGGCATTCCCGGCTGGGTGGCGCAGGCTGGATGAACCTCGGCCTGGTGGTAAAGGCGCACCGCGGGTTCGCTCGGGTGGCCTGAGCTAGCCTGCCACCCTGCCCCTTCGGGGTGACAATGAAGGGGGCGGCAGGCTTGTACTGACGCTGCCCTGAGTCTGGTGTGGTCGCCCAAATCACTATAGGGGGAAGTAGACGGGCAGCTCCGTTTCCCCCATGTAGAACCCGCATGACTTATTTGTTAGGCCCTGTTGCAATCTGAAGTATATTTAAATAGTTAATAAAGTGGCCCTTTGTACCATATACCCTTGCCTGTGTCTTTATTGGGGGGTGCTGGGTAATTCCGGTGGCACGTGTATTAGCACGCCACCGGCGTTTACCCTGCCCGCCCACGAGACACAGGAAGGGCCAGCCTCGCAGCCGATTGGCTGGGGGCTAATTGGTCTGGGGCCACGTGCAGGCTGCTCAGAGAAGCCCGCGCAGTCGGGACCAGGCAGCGGTCACCCACCCGCCCACCCTTTCACAGTCCGAGACTAGCTGGTCGCCTTCTGGGGCCGGGTAGGAATTTTTGCCATCAGCCTAATTGGCACATCGGTTGATGGTTTTTTGCCTACCCCGGACTGTGGAGTTAGGGGCGGAATGGGGGTTTTCCATAGGTCTTCTTGGTCACTTTAGGCAGGTGTCGTGCGGGTTTTGGGTAGGTAAGGTCATATCGGTGTACACCGCAGGGTGGCAAGGGCCGGGTGGACTCCACGCTTGGTCATGCTGGCATTCCCGGCTGGGTGGCGCAGGCTGGATGAACCTCGGCCTGGTGGTAAAGGCGCACCGCGGGTTCGCTCGGGTGGCCTGAGCTAGCCTGCCACCCTGCCCCTTCGGGGTGACAATGAAGGGGGCGGCAGGCTTGTACTGACGCTGCCCTGAGTCTGGTGTGGTCGCCCAAATCACTATAGGGGGAAGTAGACGGGCAGCTCCGTTTCCCCCATGTAGAACCCGCATGACTTATTTGTTAGGCCCTGTTGCAATCTGAAGTATATTTAAATAGTTAATAAAGTGGCCCTTTGTACCATATACCCTTGCCTGTGTCTTTATTGGGGGGTGCTGGGTAAAGAAGAGATCAGGGTTTGATCTCCTTTTTCAAAGAGTATGCATTCATACCCCTGAATCCAACCTTAACAGATGTGCACTACAGCTACTGCTAAACATTTTGTTTAATGTTTGGGAGACTAGTTGTCACCCTCTTGAGGAGGTCAATTTGGCTTTCTAAAGTAGTTTCGCCACTCTTGAAGCTTTCGCCTGCTTTCTCCATTAAAAAATGGGGGAGATGGGATTTTTACATACGAGAACATTTGCAGCAGCTTTGCTAAAGACCTCTTCCACCCTTTCCCAAAGTGAATCTATGCACCGTAGAGAGAATGATTCTGCCTTCACAATCTCTTGAGGAACCGCAGAAGCATACAGCAGCATCACACAGCTATGCTACACCTTACAGGAAGAAAGGAGAGAACATCTTTTTAAACATAAAATGCGTATAAATAGCACAGGAGGTAACTCTCCTGAATAAATAATGCTTAGGTCCTTCTACAGTACCTAATACCGCCTGGCTTTATTCATCACATGGATGCTGCCTCAGGCATTTAAGGTCAGAGATATCACACTTTAGTCACCATACCAGCCTTATTTATTTATGAGTGCAAGAGTAGAGACAAATTTCATCATGTTGTGCACTGTATCTTGGCACCACCATCTGCTGAGTGCAATGATTTATCCCCTAAGACACTGTTTGAAACTCATCTATTGTGTTCTCACAAGCCTACTCTCCAGTGGATGGTAGGAACCAGGCAATATCAGCTGAGCTAAGGATGAAAGCTGGTTTCAGTATAAAATAGCCCATGTTTTGTTTTGGCCTTGTGAACAAACAGACATAGGGCGCAATCCTAACCTACTTTCTAGCATAAGGGTAATGCAGCTTTGAGGTACGGGAACAAACATTGCAATACCTTGAGCAGGCCTCCATGACTGCCCCCCAACTGCAGGATGCAGCACATGCCCCACTTGCACAGCTATGCCAGTGCTGGAAAGTTAGTTAGGGTTGCGCCCATATACACCTATTGTGATCAATGACCAAGCAGACATATCTGCATCATTCACATTAGCACATGAGGTGGCACCAATGAATATTTTCTTAACTTTGATCTATCAGCCACACACACAGGATACTGTATGATCACTTTCACATGAAAAAACAAACATTTGTGGTTTAAATGAGTCAAGCTTTGAGTTGGTACACTTCCCTCTTCCTCCACATTCTAAGAGAGGTGACTGAAAAAGTTTACTTTCACTTTTGAACAAACCAGCATTTCCTATTACATCCACATCCACTGAACTGTTGTTTGTTCTAACTGTGTTTAGTTAGAAAACAAGTATCCAAAACCAGGACTGAATTGATGCTAGGTTGTTCATTAACCACAATTAGGCTGCTAAACCACAATTCTGAGTTTGTATGTAACACGAAACTGTAGTCCAACAGAATGTTGGAGCTTTCAATTACTTCGCTTGTATGTAGAGGGGGACAAATAACATAAGCCTTCAGCTTTCTTTAACTCTGGTTTGTTAGGTGTGCACGTGACCGACACACTGGCTTGCTTTTATATCTGAATCTGCTGAAATTTGAATTGGATACTTAAGAAAAGAAACTTGAAAAATGTAATTCCGACAGGGAACTGTGCACAAGTCACACTGTATTTGCTGCTGAGTTATTGAGCCAGTGATGGTTCACATCACAGCATTACAATATTGCGGGAGTTGCTGGCATGCGTAGCTTGTTGGCACATCAAGCTATCCTAGGCATTTTAAGTCCCTCATGATGAACAATTTGAAAGAACCACATGTAATTTGAAGGGGAGTGAACATAAAAAAAAAACTACAGTGAGCCTTCATGTCAGTGCATCCAGGCAAATTAAAGATTCTGTTTTCAGTGGAGAAATTTAATCATTTTAAAGCCAATTTCATTATTCTTCAAGTCTTAGCTCCTGATGCTGTGATATTTGGGACTGACAGTCCTAAATTAGCTACATAAAATCTCTATTAGGATCAGATATGTTACACTCCAGTGTGCAGCTGGGGCATCCTAAAAGAAGCTGCAACTTGAATGACATTTCACCAGAAGAACCTGTAACACTAGAATGCCAAGCGATGCTTTAATCCCAGCCAAGTGTCTTCAACACAAAATAATGCCATTCTCAGATATAAACTGTAGCATTCGTAATAGCTTCATTTAACCGTAGATCAGCAAGCAATCTTAAATATTTGTATATACAACAGTGGAATTTATCTTGCATGTTCACCTCAGATATGCCCACAACAGATGGTTTAGACTGGTGGGTCTTTTATATATCCAGTTCTACATTCATGGACCCAAAAAATAGACTTAATAAACTCAAATGAAGATTTACCATATGGAGTTTGACAGCAGAGTTAATGAAGGAGGTGTTGCCAGGTGCTGATCACTGACATGTGCCAACATGCTTATACGCATGCCAAAAACATGCACTTTAGAGACCTCTGACCATCAGCTCATAGGACACCCCAAAGGAAGTCAGTATTTATGAAATGTAAGAGAATCAGATGTTGGTGCAAACTCAGTACAATTTTTTTTTTAATTGGAGGAATAACCTTACAATAAGTTTGCTAACAAAGAATGAAAATACAATCAATTAGATCAGTGGTTCCCATGCTTTTTAGAGGGTTTAGAGGCTACTGCCTGACTTATAAATGCCAAGGCGTGTGGCTATAATGGTGAAAGGGCAGGAATATTCGCTCCAGTAGCAGCTTGTTTAACCCTTGATGCACATAGCCTAAACTGCCCTGTCAGTTTTGCCACGCAACAAAAATTGGATCATGACTCATTGGCGGGTCCCAGACCAGTTTAGAACCACTGCTCTAGGGTAAGGAAAAGGGGGTAAAGAAATGTAATGCTTAAGCTCAGAGAAAGCAGGAACTCAAGCCAAATCACAAAGACCCTACTGAAGCTTGGCTTGCAATAATAATGGAGCGAGTACAGTCGTGCATCACTTAACGACAGGGATCGGGACCATGATCTCCGTCATCAAGCAGTGCTTGACGCAATGTGGACCTTCTGCAGGGAAGGGGATGCTCTGCTCCCCTCCCCTCCAGAGGATCAACAGAACCTCCCAGAAGCAGCACATGTCCAAGTGCTGCCTCTGCAAGGCTCAGACTGAGGAAAATTGCATCTTTTGCATGACTTGCAGTTTCTGCTCACTGGTCTGCCACCATTCCACCCTCCTGCCACCCTTCTCAGCCCCATGCACTGGCCTCCCTAGACTGGCATGAACTCACCCTTTGCAGGCAGGGATTCAGCACCGGAAGGCCAGCGCACATCCTCACACCAGCCTCCCCAAATGTTGCATAATGGCACATTCGCAACACTCCTGGGCCAGCACAAGCCAGCCAAACTAGTCCTTTAGATTGCGCTCTGAGACACTGAACTGTAAATTGGAACATCCTTGGTGCAAATTTCACCTTTGCCATGAATTCAGTAGGTGGCCTCAGGCAAGCCACTCCCTCTCAGCTTCAACTGCACTAAGGAGATAATTGGACTTAGTGAGCAATCCTAACATTGTGTTGGCTTACGCTGGCCCGGGAGCGTCGCAATCATGCCATAAGGCATGTCTGCATCTCCTTTTGAGTCGAGGAGGCTGGCACAAGGGCGTGTGCTGGCCTTGCCTCACAGGAGCAAGCTGCAGTGGTGAGTTCATGCTGCCGGCAGGCCACCAGCATGGGGCTTTGGGGAGGGTGGGGAGAGAACATTTCAGTGGCAGGATGAGGGGAGGGCAGGCAGCAGGCAGGTCGGTGGGCAGGCTTGGCCTGAGAAGGAGGTGGGACTGGCCTCTGGCACTTCGGCTAGATCCTAACCTCCCCTCCCAAGCAGTCCGGCCTAACTCCAGGCTGCTTGGATCTGCATCAGTGATTTAGCTGAAAACTGTCTTCTTGACCTGAGTTACACCACAGTCACCTCAACACTGCACTGGATACAGGTCAGGTTGCCTGCCTGCTGGTTCTAGCACAGGTTAGGATTGGGCTGTTATTTACCTAACAGGGCTGTTGTAAGGATAATACACATGAAGCACTTTCCACACTCAAAAAGCACTACAGAAATCCATTATTGTGAAGTCACCTTCATAAAGCAACTGTGAGTTTGAGTGTTATGAGAAACATTCCCTCTAGCCTCATTCTCAATGTAATTATGTTGATTTAAAGAAACAAAACTGCAATGAAATAAAAGGGGCTTTTCTCATCTGTCACTAATTTTTTTATGGAAGCAGATATACCCTTCTCTACTCTTCACGTATTTTTAGTTTCAGAAAGACTGTAAATATTTTACTAACTATTGTTTGCAATTACTATTGCTAGCAATTTTGACTGTGGCGGCAATTATTTCTGCCAGTGCTTCCAGTGCATATTGGAAAGTTCAGAAACGTCTGACCAATTACAGTTGATTCTTTAAGCAATTAGCAATTACCGTTGCCTTTTTTGCAGCTATTTCTGCAACTGTTTGCAGCGACGAGGATTTGAGAATTATCTTTGAGGGTTACCTTTGTTTCTAAGCTGATGAAATCAGACCATTTTGATGGTTAACATTTTGGTGCTGGAGAATGAGAACAGTCAGGTACCCAGTTACAGTGTCTGAAGAATCAATAAACTTCAGAAACAGCCTGACAAGTTTTCACTGCAGCAGAATATTCTGTAATTTCCAAATTCGCCCTGAATCTAGCATATACACCAAGGTTCGTTACCAAAGAAATACAGCACAGAGTATTCATATTGTTTTGTGGTTTGCTTTCCTTGCCACTGCTGCACCTCAATGCTATGTTCTTTCTTTGTTGCCCTCTCAGTCTGTCTTGCCCACACTGCTAATTGGCTATGGCAACCCATGAGTTTGCTTATGGCATCCATGACACCAGCACTTCAGCTATCCATTGCAATGTCACCTACAAAATCATGTGGACCATCACAGCCAATAAGATTGAACATCAGACTTGGGGCCCAATCCTATCCAACTTTCCAGCTCCGGTCTAGCCACACCGCAGCCCTGTGGTAAGGGAACACATGTCCCCATACCTTACGAAGGCCCCAGTGACTGCCCCTCCACCACATGATACAGCGCACACCTCATTGGCACAACTGCACCAGCACTGAAAAACTGGATAGGATTGGGCCCTTGGTCAAGGATGGTGACAACAAAGGAGGAGGAGGAAAATGGCATTAAGAAGAACAATGTAAAAACCAAGCGTGTTTGTGTCACATTTGTGATGAGTGGAGAAAAGCAGCGGTCATTTTTTTGGTCATTCACAACAGTGAACACAAAGTGAGGTTAAGTGGTCTTGGTTCAGACCTACTGTTGACCTCAGCCGCTGGATCCAGTCCTGATTTGTCTAATTTCAGTCTTGACTCCATTCAGAACGAAGTATTTTTTAGTTGGCACGTCCACTTCCAAGCTGAATATCAAGATCAGGAAAGGTGGGAAGGAATTTGTAGGAAGAATGGAATAAATAGATGAGCATGCACACTTCTCATCTATTTCACAAACCACCATCTCATCAACCACCAGGATGTTGCTGTATCTTTAGGAAAATGTCTGGTAGGATTCTAGATTAAACACAGTCACAGTCTGACCCTGAGATTTGCAACTGTAAACAAGAAGCAACATCACTGTGAATGATTAATGTAGAGGGGAGGGGAGCTGGTGCCATTTTAGACTTCATGTCACTTTGCAGTAGCTGCAAGAAGGCAACATGTTCAAAAACAGCATTGCTAGAATGACACTGTACTTCCTCTTTCCATCCTTGACATGGCTATGTACTTGTCTTTTTGATACATTCAAAAACAGTGCCTCCTTTAGGAAGGGTGAGGGGTTCAACCAATTTACCATCATGAAAGCAAAATCAGGGGACAGAAATATCAGCATGCCTGCCCAATACTGCCATTGGCAAAACATCTTTAATGTCAGAAATCAGCAATATTGTAGGTAGCATTCACACAAGGCCATCATTTAATGACACAACTTGATTCTTGAGTACATGTGAGATAACTGATATGTGATGGCTGATTCACCAAGGATGTGTGAACATCCTGGGATGAAGTCAGAAATGAGTCAATCCCGTCCCTCCTCAATTGGGATGAAATGGGAGCATTTTCTGAACCAATTCAAGGAGATTTGGAAAGTGATCCACATCCATCCCACCCTTTACTGACGGCTGTCATGGCAAGCTTCAGGAATTGGTCTGTCAAGAGGAGGAGGAGGAGGAGCCAACAGTAGACAAACAGACATGTCCCTAGGAGTTCCTGGGAGACAGTTTGTTTTCCCCCAAATACTGCAGGCCTGAAGAGGATCTGAAGATCTTTGTTAGGAGAGACAAGATCTTCATCGGTGCAGGTATCTGGGAAACTGAAAGCCTGACCGGGCCGGGGGGGGGCTTTCTTCTCAGAGAAATCTAACCATTTGTGACAGTATTGGGGGAGGTGCAGTGATCTGCAATCAAGCTGCTGGCTCCATGCTGAGATGCCATATGGAGAGAAAAAAAAGTGTGGTGTAAAGTTTAAGCTGGAAATTTAAGATATGCAAGTGTTAATATTGTCCCCAGCTCTCAATGACTGATTTGGCTAAAAGCCCTGGATATATTGGAGGCATTAACAAGAGACTTTTTAAGGAGGTTGAAAGTGCTCTTTTTCTCTGTTGTGGAATAAATTGCTGGTGGATTATAATTACAACTATAACTTGGGTGTGAACTAAAATCCAGAATTATTCTTGGACATAATTGGATATAAATATAATTCTCATTAGATTTGAAAGAGCTTCTTTTCCTCTGTACCAGAGACGGTGAGACTGTTTTCTTTTGTTTTTCTCTCCATTAACCACACTGGACTGTTATCTGCAAGAGGGATGTAAGGAATGCGGATGGCAGAGTAGTAATGACGTGGTGGAAGTGGGGAGAATAATATGTTGTGGACATCTAGTGGACTAGAGAGAAATTGCAAAATGGACTCTGTTCCAGAAATGTGGATACAGAAAATCTTGAATAATACTGAGAGATTGCTTGTTATGGAGCGACAACAGCTGAATTGGTCCTCGCAGATTCAAGCCAGTCTGGAGACTCTTTCCCAACAGATAGATGTCTGTAAGGAACAATTGGAAGATGTGAAGAAACAAGCAGAAGATAAACAAGGGAGTGAAACAGCGGACAAGGAGGAAAATCAACAGGACAAAGAAGAGGCGCTGATGGAGATTAAGAAAGATAAGATGGACAGAGTAACAGGAGTGCACAAATCACAAAATTTGTTGTGGAACAAGAAGGAGAAAATATATCCCAGTTAACTGGAAGAATGAACACACCCTATATAAGAAAGTGTGGATTTATCAGATTCTGTTATAGAGAAAAATTATTAAAGATATTACAGGAGAAAAAATGGAAAATAAGAAAGAAAAAAGAACCCTGAGGGGTAATCTGAGGGTTAAAGAAAATTGGAGGATTTATTCAGCTAATAACAATGGTCCAAATTTATTTGAAGAAAAATAAAAGAATAAGCATGAAATTGATAAATATGAATTAGAATGTATTAAAAATATAGCTGGAAATGTAAACATGTGGAAGAATTGTTTTATATGTAGTTATGTCAAAGAAAAAAGTGTAATTAGATTGGAGAATTAGACTGGAGTTGAAATAGCTGAGGTGATAATTGTGGTAATTAGATCATTTTGTTTTAATATTAGTGAGCAATTGATCTTAGTTTACGCTTGGCAGAAAGTGAATATTTAGAAAATATAGTATAGGGCATTATGGAAAATTTATTGTATATTATATAAATAAATGGATAAATCAATAAGAGGTAGAAATAGATGAGTAAGTAGATTAGGAGATATAGTATGATTAATGAGTAATGGTATGTGGTATTTAGCACTCCTAAATGTAATATGTTTGTATGTTTGTGTGTGTAAATAAATAAATAAATAAATAAATAAATAAATAAATATTATTATTTTAAAAAAGGAATTGGTCTGTCAAAATAGGCCCTCTCTCAAACCTGGGGGCACTCATCTAGTGTCTGACCTAGCCGAAACCTGACACCATCCCTGCAGAGGAGGCTTTTTTCTTCCCCCATATCCCTCAAAAATCTGTTCCACAGTATGCAGGAATGGTGTTGTCCCTTGGAATTTGGCACCTTCCCACAGGCTGCTGCAATGCAAGGACAGAGAAAGTACGTGTATCCCACTCTTTTTCCATACAGCGACATACAATTAGTCACGAAACCTTGTAACAACCACAGCAATTGGCAGCAAAGATACAGAAATGTGGTTTGCGGAAAAAGGTGCATTTCTTGACATAATTAAAAAGGAAGACCTTGTATTATAAAAACACTTGGTAAACACAAATATCACCTACCCTTGATAATAATTACACCTCCAATTACCTGGGAATCAGTCAGAACAAACAACTTTAAAGCCCACTCAATTTTAAAATCCTCCTACAGGCATCTGTATAGATAGAGACTCCTTCAGTTTCTGAAAACTGCTCACAGCTCAGACTGTTTAAAGAAAAAAAATTAAATTAACAGTCGGGCAGTCTCTATGCGAACTTACTCCATGGGTATAATGAAATGACCTGAAGGCAATTTGAATGAGCTTGATAGATTAACCTACACACACATGACAAAGTTCAGGCTTCCAACCTAGCGATGGGCAGAACTCACTTCTCTGTTCCTGAACTGATTCAGGGTTTTCTGCTCCACATGTGTGGTTTCTTTTATTAATCTATTGAAACTTCCTGTTAAGATCCACTAGAAATATATATAGCTATACTGTTCCTTTGTTAGGGAGAGTGCAGCCAAGTCAGTCTTGTAGGCAGAGGTTCTTCCTTTGCTCAGGCCCTCCCCTGTACCCTAGGCAAGAAGGGAAAGAGCTGCCCCCATGGGCATGCTGGCACTTTGGAGGAGCTCAATCAGCATTTTATCTCTGCTGCTTCTTCTAAACCTGCCATGTAGAGCTCAGGTGGCATTGCACCCACTTCAACCACCCATGGAATGCTTTGAAATTAGCTGGCTGCTTTCTGGGGCTGGGTAGGAATTTATCTGCTTTCACATGATTGGCCCTTAGTGGGAAGTTGTTGTTTGTTTTTGCTGTTTTTTGCCTATACCAATCTGTTTCCTGAAGTGCAGTGCTAGTTCAGCCAGGTTGGTCACTTCTGGCAGGTAGAGTGCAGGCCTGGGAGTAGGGATCTAGTGTGCACCCTAAGGTATGCAAGGGTCAGAGGGGAAGCCATGACTGAACTCAAGAGGTTCTCTGGCTCAGGGATGCTGTCTGGTGACCCTGAAAGCCTGTGTGCAAAGTCCATCCTAAAGGCTTTCTGGCTTAGGAGGACCTGAGCAATTTGGCTGCTTTGAGCCCCCTTCCAGGGGTTAGTGGAGAAAACCAGAGGTGGCAACCACATCTGTCTTACAGGTGAGACCTTTTTTTGGTCAGTCCCACCTTGCATGAGGCAAGACAGAATGACGTGCACGTTGGGGGAAGAATACCAGGCAAATCTCTAACAAAAACCCTTGACTTCCGACGGGCGGACTTCCCTCAAATGAGGAGGCTGGTTAGAAGGAGGTTGAAAGGGAAGGTAAAAAGAGTCCAGTCTCTCCAGAGTGCATGGAGGCTGCTTAAAACAACAGTAATAGAGGCCCAGCAGAGGTGTATACCGCAAAGAAAGAAGGGTTCCGCTAAATCCAGGAGAGTGCCCGCATGGCTAACCAGCCAAGTTAGAGAGGCTGTGAAGGGCAAGGAAGCTTCCTTCCGTAAATGGAAGTCTTGCCCTAATGAAGAGAATAAAAAGGAACATAAACTGTGGCAAAAGAAATGTAAGAAGGTGATAGGGGAGGCCAAGCGAGACTATGAGGAACGCATGGCCAGCAACATTAAGGGGAATAATAAAATCTTCTTCAAATATGTTAGAAGCAGGAAACCCGCCAGAGAAGCGGTTGGCCCTCTGGATGGTGAGGGAGGGAAAGGGGAGATAAAAGGAGACTTAGAGATGGCAGAGAAATTAAATGAGTTCTTTGCATCTGTCTTCACGGCAGAAGACCTCGGGCAGATACCGCTGCCCGAACGGCCCCTCCTAACCGAGGTGTTAAGTCAGATAGAGGTTAAAAGAGAAGATGTTTCAGACCTCATTGATAAATTAAAGATCAATAAGTCACCGGGCCCTGATGGCATACACCCAAGGGTTATTAAGGAATTGAAGAATGAAGTTGCAGATCTCTTGACTAAGGTATGCAACTTGTCCCTCAAAACGGCCACGGTACCAGAAGATTGGAGGATAGCAAATGTCACGCCTATTTTTAAAAAGGGAAAGAGGGGGGACCCGGGAAACTATAGGCCGGTCAGCCTAACATCCATACCGGGTAAGATGGTGGAATGCCTCATCAAAGATAGGATCTCAAAACACATAGACGAACAGGCCTTGCTGAGGGAGAGTCAGCATGGCTTCTGTAAGGGTAAGTCTTGCCTCACAAACCTTATAGAATTCTTTGAAAAGGTCAACAGGCATGTGGATGCGGGAGAACCCGTGGACATTATATATCTGGACTTTCAGAAGGCGTTTGACACGGTCCCTCACCAAAGGCTACTGAAAAAACTCCACAGTCAGGGAATTAGAGGACAGGTCCTCTCCTGAATTGAGAACTGGTTGGAGGCCAGGAAGCAGAGAGTGGGTGTCAATGGGCAATTTTCACAATGGAGAGAGGTGAAAAGCGGTGTGCCCCAAGGATCTGTCCTGGGACCGGTGCTTTTCAACCTCTTCATAAATGACCTGGAGACAGGGTTGAGCAGTGAAGTGGCTAAGTTTGCAGATGACACCAAACTTTTCCGAGTGGTAAAGACCAGAAGTGATTGTGAGGAGCTCCAGAAGGATCTCTCCAGACTGGCAGAATGGGCAGCAAAATGGCAGATGCGCTTCAATGTCGGTAAGTGTAAAGTCATGCACATTGGGGCAAAAAATCAAAACTTTAGATATAGGCTGATGGGTTCTGAGCTGTCTGTGACAGATCAGGAGAGAGATCTTGGGGTGGTGGTGGACAGGTCGATGAAAGTGTCGACCCAATGTGCGGCGGCAGTGAAGAAGGCCAATTCTATGCTTGGGATCATTAGGAAGGGTATTGAGAACAAAACGGTTAGTATTATAATGCCGTTGTACAAATCTATGGTAAGGCCACACCTGGAGTATTGTGTCCAGTTCTGGTCGCCGCATCTCAAAAAAGACATAGTGGAAATGGAAAAGGTGCAAAAGAGAGCGACTAAGATGATTACGGGGCTGGGGCACCTTCCTTATGAGGAAAGGCTACGGCGTTTGGGCCTCTTCAGCCTAGAAAAGAGACGCTTGAGGGGGGACATGATTGAGACATACAAAATTATGCAGGGGATGGACAGAGTGGATAGGGAGATGCTCTTTACACTCTCACATAATACCAGAACCAGGGGACATCCACTAAAATTGAGTGTTGGGCGGGTTAGGACAGACAAAAGAAAATATTTCTTTACTCAGCGCGTGGTCGGTCTGTGGAACTCCTTGCCACAGGATGTGGTGCTGGCGTCTAGCCTAGACGCCTTTAAAAGGGGATTGGACGAGTTTCTGGAGGAAAAATCCATTATGGGGTACAAGCCATGATGTGTATGCGCAACCTCCTGATTTTAGGAATGGGTTAAGTCAGAATGCCAGATGTAGGGGAGAGCACCAGGATGAGGTCTCTTGTTATCTGGTGTGCTCCCTGGGGCATTTGGTGGGCCGCTGTGAGATACAGGAAGCTGGACTAGATGGGCCTATGGCCTGATCCAGTGGGGCTGTTCTTATGTTCTTATGTTCTTATGTTACTCAAATCGTTCACCTGACATTAACTTCAAATGCTGCTTCAGGAAATTATACTTAAGGCTACATATTTACATGGGGATAAGTACCAATATGCTCAATGGACAAAACGACTAATATTATAATGCTGTTATATATATATATATATATATAAAACTATAATATATTATAATATTATTATAATATTATAATGCTCAATATAACAAAACGGCTAATATTAAAATGCCGTTGTTTCTTGTTGGACCAGACTCTCTTTGTGAGTCTGGAAAACGTGGTAGCTGCTTTACCGATGCGTTTGTTTAGCTCGATATCGAGAGAAAGAGTGTCAGAGATCGTTGAGCCAAGGTACACAAAGTCATGGACAACCTCCAGTTCATGCGCAGAGATTGTAATGCAGGGAGGTGAGTCCACATCCTGAACCATGACCTGTGTTTTCTTCAGGCTGATCGTCAGTCCAAAATCTTGGCAGGCCTTGCTAAAACGATCCATGAGCTGCTGGAGATCTTTGGCAGAGTGGGCAGTGACAGCTGCATCGTCGGCAAAGAGGAAGTCACGCAGACATTTCAGCTGGACTTTGGACTTTGCTGTCAGTCTGGAGAGGTTGAAGAGCTTTCCGTCTGATCTGGTCTGGAGATAGATGCCTTCTGTTGCGGTTCCAAAGGCATGCTTCAGCAGGACAGCAAAGAAAATCCCAAACAAGGTTGGTGCAAGAACACAGCCCTGCTTCACGCCACTTTGGATGTCAAAGGGGTCTGATGTGGAGCCATCGAAGACAACAGTGCCCTTCATGTCCTTGTGGAAGGATCTGATGATGCTGAGGAGCCTGGGTGGACATCCAATCTTGGGGAGAATCTTGAAGAGGCCATTCCTGCTGACCAGGTCGAAGGCCTTCGTGAGATCTATGAAGGCTATAAATAGTGGCTGTCGCTGTTCCCTGCATTTCTCCTGCAGTTGTCTAAGGGAGAATACCATATCAGTGGTGGACCTGTTGGCTTGGAATCCGCACTGTGATTCTGGATAAACGCTCTCTGCAAATACCTGGAGCCTCTTTAGTGCAACTCGGGCAAACAACTTTCCTACAACGCTAAGGAGAGAGATGCTCGGTAGTTATTGCAGTCACCCCTGTCGCCTTTGTTCTTGTACAGCGTGATGATGTTTGCATCCCTCATGTCTTGAGGTACTCCACCTTCTCTCCAGCAGAGACAGAGGATTTCATGCAGCTCAGTGATGACGATCTCTTTGCAGCACTTTAGGACTTCAGCAGGGATGCTGTCTTTTCCAGGTGCCTTGCCAAAGGCAAGGGAGTCCAGGGCCACGTGAAGTTCTTCTAGGGTTGGTTCACTGTCAAGCTCCTCCAGCACAGGCAGGCACTCAATGTTGTTCAGCGCTTCTTCGGTGACTACATTTTCTCTGGAATATAGCTCAGAGTAGTGCTGCACCCAGCATTCCATCTGCTGCGCCCGATCCTGGATGACCTCGCCTGTGGCAGACTTCAGAGGGGCAATTTTCTTCTGTGTTGGACCTAGGGCCTGCTTGATACCATCATACATCCCCTTGATGTTGCCCGTGTCAGCTGCTATCTGTATCTCGGAACAGAGCTGGAGCCAGTAGTCGTTAGCACATCTCCTGGCAGTCTGCTGGACTTTGCTTCGAGCAGCTCGGAGGACCTGCAGGTTGCGCTCACTGGGACAGACCTTGTATGCTGCTGTATATGACGGAACATACCAAGATCCAGGTCTACAGAGCTTGCGTCCTGAGTACACTTCTGTACTGCAGCGAGTCATGGACTCTTCGCTCACAACAGGAGAGGAAACTGAACGCTTTCCACATGCGCTGCCTCCGATGCATTCTCAGCATCACCTGGCAGGACAAAGTTCCAAACAACACAGTCCTGGAACGTGCTGGAATCCCTAGCATGTATGCACTGCTGAAACAGAGACGCCTGCGTTGGCTCAGTCATGTCGTGAGAATGGATGATGGCCGGATCCCAAAGGATCTCCTCTATGGAGAACTCATGCAAGAAAAGCGCCCTACATGTAGACCACAGCTGCGATACAAGGACATTTGCAAGAGGGATCTGAAGGCCTTAGGAGTGGACCTCAACAAGTGGGAAACCCTGGCCTTTGAGCAGCCCGCTTGGAGGCAGGCTGTGCAGCATGGCCTTTCCCAGTTTGAAGAGACACTTGGCCAACAGTCTGAGGCTAAGAGGCAAAGAAGGAAGGCCCATACCCAGGGAGACAGACCAGGGACAGACTGCACTTGCTCCCGTTGTGGAAGGGATTGTCACTCCCGAATTGGCCTTTTCAGCCACACTAGACAATGTTCCAAAACCACCTTTCAGAGCGTGATACCATAGTCTCTCGAGACTGAAGGTTGCCAACAACAATATAATGCCGTTGTACAAATCGATGGTAAGGCCACACCTGGAGTATTGTGTCCAGTTCTGGTCGCAGCATCTCAAAAAAGACATAGTGGAAATGGAAAAGGTGCAAAAGAGAGCGACTAAGATGATTACGGGGCTGGGGCACCTTCCTTATGAGGAAAGGCTATGGCATTTGGGCCTCTTCAGCCTAGAAAAGAGACGCCTGAGGGGGGACATGATTGAGACATACAAAATTATGCAGGGGATGGACTGAGAGGATAGGGAGATGCTCTTTACACTCTCACATAACACCAGAACCAGGGGACATCCACTAAAATTGAGTGTTGGGAGAGTTAGAACAGACAAGAGAAAATATTTTTTTACTCAGCGTGTGGTCGGTCTGTGGAACTCCTTGCCACAGGATGTGGTGCTGGCGTCTAGCCTGGACTCCTTTAAAAGGGGATTGGACAAGTTTCTGGAGGAAAAATCCATTACGGGGTACAAGCCATGATGTGTATGCGTAACCTCCTGATTTTAGAAATGGGTTATGTCAGAATGCCAGATGCAAGGGAGGGCACCAGGATGAGGTCTCTTGTTATCTGGTGTGCTCCCTGGGGCATTTGGTGGGCTGCTGTGAGATACCGGAAGCTGGACTAGATGGGCCTATGGCCTGATCCAGGGGGGCTGTTCTTATGTTCTTAAAGGAGCTTACTTCCAAGAAGACATGAACAGGATTGTGCTTCAGAAGTATGCAGGACTTCACACAAAGTGGGTTCCTGTATGAACAATACAGCCACTTCTTTCTTCCATGCCCCCCACCAACAAAGGCAGGAGTGGGAGATCTATATGCACTTTCTAAAGCCCCTTTTCAGAAAACAGCGTGCTAACTCATTTCACTTCTCTTGACCAAAACTGAAGTTTGTTTGGAGCCCAAGCAAGGGGGGAAACACTAGAGCTATTTTACCCTGTTCAGAGGCTGTACAAACACGGAGCTATTCAAACAGGAAGGTGAAGGTGCTTATGGGAGTTGTGGGCTCTGTGAGGAATACAGTGGTGGTGTTCATTTTTCAGATTCTAGTGCAAACGTGAATGTCAAACATAAGGCCCATGTGCCGCATGCAGCCCCCAGAAGTAATTTATCCAGCCCCTGTTATAATTGGGTTCTCCCAGTGTGATAATTGGGTTCTCTCATATCTTGAAAATATGAAACAAGATCTGCACATTTTCTCTGCTGTCATCTGCAGCTAATGAGTTTCTATGTGAGAACGAAGTGCTTATTCTGGCCATCATCTGCTTAATGATGTCACTTCCTACTTAATGTTGTCACTTCTGGCCCTCAAGAGGCACAATGAAGGCTAGCATTGGCCCTCTGTATGAAATGAGTTCGACACCCCTGTTTTAGTGCTAGGAGCACTGGAGACCTGGTTTTTATTCCCCCTCCTAGCAAGCTCAGATTGCATTCCTTTTTCACATTCTAACACATTTGCTATGCTAACCTTTTCTGCAAGCTCGGTGCTAGAAAACATGGTCACTCCATGAATCACTCCTATTGCTCTGAGGAAACAACTGGGCACAGCCATCTTGTACGGCAAATAGGGGAGGTGGTGGAAGACGGGTTTTTGGACTTTGACAAAAGGAGCCATCCAGTATCAGTATTTTAAAAGCATTATACAGAATTTATGTCCCAATCCTATCCAACTTTCCAGCACTGGCATAGCAGTGTCAATGGGACATGTGCTGCATCCTGCAGTTGGGTGTCACTCACGGAGGCCTCCTCAAAGTAAGGGAATGTTTGCTCCCTTACTTCAGAGCTGCATTGCCCTTATGTCGGTGCTGGAAAGTGGGTTAGGAATGTGCCCTTAATAACTTAAGGTAACTAAGAACTAAAAGGCAATTATTAAATATCGCAAAAACACCCTGAAATATGTTTGATACTATTTTCCTTCCTTTTTATAATGAATCACGCTTCTAGCATGCAAGAGGCATGCTAGCAGCTTCACTTCCTGTTATTTTCTAAATGAAAAGCACAGCCAATAGTATACAGGTGAGCATTGCTTAGCGATGTTCCAACCAGCGACGGACCGCATATGTGACAGCCGCCAGCCTCTGAAGGCAAGGGGAGCCACACTCCCCTCATCTCTGGAGGCTTTCCTGAGCCTCCCAAAGGCAGCAGGCATCTGTGTGCTGCCTCTAGAGGTCTCAGACTGGTCGTTTCTGCCAAAAACACGTGACTCCCAGTTTCCTGGGAAACCAGAAGTCACATGTTTTCACCCGAAACAAGCATTCTGAGCCGCACACTGCTCTGTGAGGCTCAGAAAAGCCTCCAGAGGTGAGGAGACTATGGCTTCCCTGTCCTTCCAATAACCCTGTGAGGTAGGTATCATTATTAGTTTAGTAAAATATCTGAAGGGTTCAGAGGGAGCAAAAAAAAGAAGAAAGTATTCTAGTAAGACTAGGTTTAAACCACCACAACCTCAGCTCCTGCCACACTTTTTCCAATCTTTGTCACCCCACATCTTCTTTTTAATTTATTTCTGAATTGGTGCAGTTCATTAAAGCTCAGTCCCCACCATGACATTTATACTTCCATCATTACTCCTTAACCACATCTTCCATCCTAGTTGTGCAACTTTCCAACACACACAAAGCAGCTTAACCCTGCATTGTTCAGCAGCCTTAACCTCCTTGCAAACTGTTTCACCCCTTCCAGTTAAGCCACAATTGTTACCCTATTTGAGAAGTCCATTTTCCTTCTTGCTTCCTGTGATGCACTTTCTGCAGTGGTTTATTTCCTATCTTTAAACAATCTCTTCCTCACCAAGTACTGTCATCTCAGTTGTGATCAATTGTGCGCTTGCAAAGAAACCTGAAAGCTGACAAAGGCATTCCTAAATATTCAGAATACAAAAAAGACCAATATAAAAATGGCCTGGGCCACAGTACCTTCCAAATGGATGTACTGAAGCTAACTTTTAAACTAATGAGAAAATTCACTATGTATCATTTTGAGCAGCAGGATCCAACATAAAATGCTCTGCTGCTTTTGAGAAACAGTTCAGAGTTGCAAACGAAAATGACAGATTTATATGCATAAGCATAAATGCTAAGCTAGGAGGACTGTGGGGAGTCACATATCTTGGTGCAACTTAGGTAATGGCAACAAGGATAGCAGTAACACTTATAGCAGAATCATGTAAATAGCCACTTGTCTGGTTACACTTGGTAAGAATTGCCTCCAAGTGATAAGGCAGGGAAGCTTTGCAAATACCGGTTTCTTTTTCAACCACAAATGATTACTTGGGCTAATGAAAATTGCTGTGGGCCAATACATTTTTTAAGGCGTTTGCAAGGCTGTTATGATGCTGAAACACCAAAGCACTATACAAAAAGATGGTAAAAAAACCTGCCATCACAAACTGTGCCAACAGGCTCATAGTGAAACTGACTGTTAGATGAGATTGCAATTCTTATAATGGCTTCTGTTTTGATTTATTAAGCCTACAAGCTTTAATCAGTCGATGAATTGACTAGTTTTTGCTCATTAATAGTAAGGGGGGCATATAATTGGTATGGGCAGGTTTTAATTTGGAAGGGTGAAATTTAATGGCATTCCTGTATTATTTATTTATTTACTAATTGCATTTCTGGCGTTATTATAGTTGGAAATGAAATTATATATATCTCTCGCTTTGTTTGTTAAATCACAGGTTCTCTCAAATTTCTTTCGCTATCCCCCAAATGAACTTTACCGAAGTTCATAGTAAGGTTAAGTCATTTAAATGTATTTGATCACATGTAGTGAATAATGTGTAGCAAAACCCATTAGTGTTGCCAATGATCTTACTTTCCAGAGTATTCACCTCTCCCAACTCTGTCTGGATTCCTTAGCTGACATTCCTAAGAGTCAACCAGGACTTTGCCCTGGAGGGGATGGACCCATCTCCCTCTAATCAAGTTCATACTAATTGATCAGAACAGAAGGCTATAGCACTGCTGGGTATCTGTCACCTTCTTCTAAGGTAGCGGTTTTTTAACCAGTGGGCCATGGCACATTGCTGTGCTGTGAATGGTTCACAGGTGTGCCATGGGAGTTTTGGGAAGGGCCATTTATTAGTAGGGCCACTGAGGGATGCGAGGCCTCTACCAGCAGCATGGTGTGCTTTGTCAATTGTCAAAAACCTAATGGTGTGCACCTTGACAATTGTAGTGCCTTATCAGTGTGTCCTGAAATGGAAAAGGTTGAAAATCGCTGCTCTAAGGTCTTGCAAATTCAGGCTCATCACTTTGGTGTAATCTTGTTTGCAAGCACAAATCTTCCTGAATAATAAAGTAAACTTAACTACCTAGCAGCCAGGCCACCTGGAACTCTTTTCCTTCTCTCTCCCACCAATGACTTAAGCATGAATGCAGCCCATATCCTGTATACATTTTGTCCAATGCTCCCCATAAGCTAAGCAGCTTCACATCTCCAAGCCATGCTCCATACAGCACAGAACTCAGCAACACAGAAGTTTAGCAATGGCATGTGACATCATCACCAAGCGTCCAGAGATGGAGGCACGACGTAGCTATGATGCCCCGTGGAAGAACTATTGGGAACAGGGGGACAGTTCAGAAGAACTGTTGGCAAGACAATATTAGATACAGCATTAGGTCATACCTGTATAAATAAATAAATCTCACAGATCACAAGCTGCACCTGCTTAAAGTTCCAGGACACCTAAAGCTGAAAGGATGGCCAACCTTGCCACAGAATTTTCTTAGGTAGAATCTAGGTGTTATCACTGAGGCACAGTTGCTAAAAAATCAGCAGGCCCACATCACTACCTCTCTCTCTCTCTCTCTCTCTCTCTCTCTCTCTCTCTCACACACACACACACACACACACACATTTAAGAATGCAAAACATGTGATGCAACATTATAACCTTGTGCAATTTTCCTCCCTGTATCACAGCAGAAAGAGGGTGAAAGTGAGAAAGCTTAAGATCTGTTCATATTGCATCATGTATTTTACTAGGAAGAAGAGGCATAGAGCTACTGCTTGTGACACCCATCATATGAACTTCTTGCCTAAGTAAGCAATTAACCTCATATTTCCCCAGAGGTTGGCAGATTCGCCTTCCTGACATTTCTAGGAGAACAGAATCCCATTTAATGCCCTTTCTAAACTTGAGTGACTAAGCCTCATTTGTACTGAGATTGCCAGCAAAATTCCACAGCTTCTATTATCTTAACCCTAATTAAATTAGAATCACATGATGGGCATGTTCACAGATTCCCAGATGTACTTGATTCCCCCTCCCTTGATTACCTGACCAATGATTACTTGCAGCTGAAAATCTGAGCTGTTGCCACTGAAAAGCACTGGGACATTTCCACCAGTGAAGTTAGATCTACAGTGGCTGACTCACACAAGTGAGTCATCAGTCTTGCATAATGCTACAGTTACCAGTTGATGGGCATGCATGCTTGATCATGACACTGGAGCAATGCTGCTTTGATGCTCACAATGTTTAGAGTACCTCAAAGGTTTACGTATTTATTTTACTTAAATTTTTTGTACCCTGTCTTTCACCTATAGGTCTTCAGCACAGCTTGTGTCCACTCCTGCTAAACCACCACAAACCAATATTATTCTGGCTTTAAAGGGTATTTTAGGTGCCCTTTTTCTATTAGAAAATAAAACAACATAATTGATTCTGTACTAATGCTGCTGTGTCAAATTAGGGGACAGTTTCCAAAACATTTTCACGTCTCAAAACGTGTCCCTGTATTTTAGGAGGACCTATTCAAGAAAGTGGAAAGATGGGGAGACAGTTTTATTAAAAAAAAATCCAGGTGTTTTTTGTTCATTAGCACAAAGCTTTTTAACCTCAATATTTTATGTGCACCTGAGCACATTCAATAGGCCTAAAGCGAAAAAAGGGACTGAGATAGTGATGCTTTGTTTGCAGTTACTGACAACTTCAGAAAATAACACCCTTTGACTTCTATGTGGCCTCGTTATTTCATCAAATTCATTGCACAGTTGTGATTGGCTGGCATCAAATCATGAAAAAGTCTTCAAATTAAAAAGATGATGCTAAGAACAACAAACTGGCAAACAATGGCTACAAATAGGCATTGAAATGTATGGAATAGTAGCTGCAAGAGTTGTTTCATGAAATGTTTTGTACCATTCAGAGGGCAATTTTTGCATCAAATAGTACAAGAGTGTTACAACATTATTTTATATAGATGTGACAAAACAGGGACTACAAATCGATTAAACCTTGGACTTAGCCCCAAGCATTACAGTTTTTCCTTGTAAGGAAGATGCTCCAGCCCTCTGACCAATTTGGTTTGCCCTCTTTTGCACCTTTTCCAGCTCCTTCCATATCATTCTTGAAGTGTACTGACTCTTCTTTGGGGCAATAGAATACTAGCAGCCATATTCTTGTTTCTTCTCCTAATCACCCATAATAATTAAGGTAATTAATGCTCTACAGATTCCACCTGCACTCTGTGTCCCTCAGAAAGTGACTGTGTTGTAGGAGTCTTGAGAAAAACATTAGACGGTCCAAGTATGAAGATTAAAGAGAGAGACAAGGATTTGCTTGTTGCCCACTGCAGGAGGATGGATTTTGCGGAATGATATAAAGGCATTGGAAACTCTCAGTAAAAGGGTTGGGAAACATTAATGGATGCAATAGAATCAATTGACTCAAGGAAGAATGTACTTAAACTATCATATTCATTACATCTAGATTCTTTGCTATGCTAGTGAAAAATAGCAGCACACAGAGAAAGAACCTGGCCACTTGAAAACAGAGCAATTCAGCACCCCCCTTTTCTGATGACATCAATTATTCCACTGGCCTGACAGAGCTTACTTTACCAATTTCTTTCATCATGAGTACAGCCTCATGCTTCACTCTATGCCTCTTTCAAATCTTCTTCAATTACCTCTGCCTCACTCCAACAACGCTGTTTTTATTAGCCATTAAAGAGCTCCGCCAGCACATTTCATCTATAGCTTAAACCTTTTCATTCATTCATAATCTATTATGAAATTTATGGTGGAAGAACAGCAGCTTAGGACAACAACTAATGGCACATCTTATTTTCCCATTAGGCTCAATTCATACAATGTTATGCAACTCTGGACATAAAGTAGCATGAGATAGACTGTAGTGGTCATTGTTATATGTAGCACCTAATTCAAATCCAATATCATTAATGTACTTCTGCAGAACCATTACCTTCCATTTTGGGGAAAAAAAAAATTCATCTGATTTCACTCATGCATATAAGAACAGAATACATTGCAAAACTTCTGTTCAAACCAGGGTTATCTGAATGTATCAAAACAAAAAGATGACTAATACCCCATTCTTAACTTGCTGGAATAGGCAGGCCAGCAGGTCTGCGCTGTATCCAGCACAGGACAGGAGGGGACTGCGGCATGATTCAGGACAAGGGGATATTTTTCAATTTACCCCAAGCACTGCTCCAGCCACCTTAATGGGGCTACTCAGATCTGTGCCAGCTAAATCGCTGGAGCAGATCTGAGCAGTCCAGAGTTAGGCTGGGCTGCTTGGGACGGGGGTTAAGATCCTGCCTAAGTGCCAGAGGCCGGTCCCAGCTGTCTCCCGGTTCCACCTTGCCTACCAGGTCACCCGCCCTCCTCACCCAAGAACATCCCCAAAATGCTCTTAACGCATCTTTATCAGGAACTACAACATCTGATAAAAAAGACACCACCCAAGCCCTAATTCCAAGATGTCTACAGTTAGCATAATATGAAGTGACCTAGACTCAGGCAGCAGCCCTGTTCATACTTCCCAGAAAGTAAGTCCAACTAAACTACTTTTGAGTAGTTATGCCTACAACCGCACTCACAGTAAACTTTCAGAGTCATTTCAAATCACCTCTGACTGAGGGAGAAGTACTGGCAAATTGAGTTTAAATGCCAACTATCAACTCCCCCCTTAGCAGGTATAGAAGTGAGAAAAACCAACTAAAGGAAGTCTCGTACAAGTAAAATTATGTGTCCAAACTCTTCTCTCTTAACCCACTCTTTGCACAAAGCTCCCACTGCCCCAAAGACCATCCCTGGATGAGTCAACTTAGCTCAGTAAATCTGATAAGCAATAACCGTATTTCTACTTTTCGAATTCCTAGAGACTCTCAGTGAGCATTTTGGATGTTCAGTTCCTGGAGCAAAAGTCACTTATTTGTATCTAAGAAGAAATAGCTCAAATAAAGCAACAAGTTCCCCCAAAATTATCTCAGCCCCATAGCTGGAAACTGATTTGTTGTATTACATATTGTATTCAATATTAGTTATCTAATACTATTAATGAGAACATGCACCAGTGTCGGGCCTGGAGGGGGGCAAGGGGGGCGAAAGCCCTGAGTGCTGTGCCTGCATGGCATTGCGGACTGCTAGAAAAGCCTTCTGAGGCTTCTGATGCAGTCTTAAGCAGTACTTCTGTTTTCCCTGGGGGCTGGGGATAAGAATAGGCCCTCAGTTTGGCTGTACTTGTCGTAAGAGGTGACTAAACAGCCACCGGGTAGATGGGACTCGTCAGCTTGGGAAGGCAGCTCATCTGAGAGAAGGAAAACTCTGATCCCAAACCTCCACTGCCTTGTGGCTACATCCAGTTATGGAAAAGGCTTCAGGAGTCAACCTCGAGGCAAAATCCGGAGCCAGAGTCCCTAAGGCAGTTGATGGCTGAACACAGTCACGTTCTGGCAACTCCTGCGACGCCGCTGGAACCAACCGTATTGGCCTTTGCCTTTCCATTGGACCATTTCAGTGACGTGGAGAGGGGGGATTTGCTGCATGGGTAACAGCCTATCCTCCATACCTACTTTACCCAGGCTTCGCGCACTGGAGAGGACACTCTGTTCCAGAACCACCATTCAGAGCGTGACACCATAGTCTTCCAAGACTGAAGGATGCCAACAATGTTTTCCCGGAAGTACTGAATGAGACAACATGGGAAGCTTCAGAAGGCTTTCCGAGTTGTCCCTGAGTCATTGTGCTGGGTAGGTATCCAGGTGGGGGGTGGCATGATGTGGTGGGTGGCATTGCGGACCTGCACCCTGGGGCACAACGAGGGGCAGGTTCGTAACTGACATGCATGATTATCCAGTATTTAAGCAACAGTATTTAAGAAATATGTAACAGCAAAAGAGTCAGCAGTTGACAAGGAACAGAAACCCTCAGCAAATTTGCAGGAACAATAAGCACTTTGACTGGGACTGACTCACACTTATGCTAGTTATGCAGGGACAAAGAATTAATCATTTGTCACATGTTCACCTAAAAAAAACACCTTACAATTGCTTTTATGAATAAGTATCCCCAGTGCTTTTTTTGTAAAAAGAAAGGTGCAGGAACTCACAACTTGTTAATCTTTTATTTATTTATTTATTTTTAAACCATTTTTTATTGGAGAAATAAAATATTTTTTATGTGCTTCCCCCCTAAAGATGAACTTACTTCTGAGTAGACATGCAGAGGATTGGGCTGTCAATCTCCACACCCCCTTCCCCCTAGCTACTTTTTCTACACATGGGGAAAAATACTGTACAGGTCACTTGTAGTGTGTAGTGTGGCACTACTTCGAGGAGAGGAAGCAGTGAATGGATTCCAAAAAATGGCTTACATGAGTTCCATGTAGTAAAATTACTCTAAGCAACTGTGGGAGTAAGAACAAAAAAGGAATTCTTACATGAGAGGGGTCCTTAGGTGCACATAGAAACAGCTACGTTTGCAAACAAGTGATTAAATATGGTTTAATTCAGGTATCAGAATACTGTGTCTTTGGGAATGTGCTTGGCATGCAATTGTATGTTCTCTGCTGCCCTGAGCAGCTGCTGTGCATTGCTGGAGAGGAACTGCAAACGCTGGCTGGCAGAGGGCATGCTTGTGGGGGAAGGATGAGGAGGATCTCTGGCAAGGCTGGACAGCACGTTGTACACATGCAGAATCCCTTTTCACCTGCCCTTAGCATGTGAAAACGGGTGCAGATATATATCTCTGCCAGGATTAAGAGCCCAATCCTAGGTATGTCTACTCTGAAGTAAGTCTCATTCTAGTCAATGGAGCTTACTCCCAGGAAAGTGCCTAGGATTGCAGCTTAAGAGCCCAATCCTATGCATGTCTACTCAGAAGTCCACTTTAGTGAATGGGGCTTACTGTGGATAGGATGGCAGCCTCAGGGCCCAATCCTGTGCCTGTCTACTCAGAAGTCAGTCCCGTTAGAGTCAATGGGGCTTCCTCCCAGGAAAGTGTGAAGAGGACTACAGCCTCAGAGCCAAAGCTATGGCTGTTTACTCAGAAGTCAGTCCCACTAGAGGCAGTGGGGCTTCCTCCCAGGAAGGTGTGGCGAGGACTGCAGCCTCAGAGACCCTCCTCTGCCTGTCTACGCAGAAGTCAGTCCCATTAGAGTCAATGGGGCTTCCTCCCAGGAAAGTGTGGAGAGGACTGCAGCCTCAGAGCCAAAGCCTATGGCTGTCTACTCAGAAGTCAGTCCCACTAGAGGCAGTGGGGCTTCCTCCCAGGAAAGTGTGGAGAGGACTGCAGCCTCAGAGCCCTTCCTCTGCCTGTCTACTCAGGCTGCAAGGCTATGACACTTTCCCGGGAGTAAGCCCCATTGAACACAATGGAACTTACTTCTGAGTAGACATCCATAGGCTTGGGCTCTCAGGCTGCAAGGCTATGCACCCTTTCCCAGGAGCAAGCCCCATTGAGCACAATGAGACTTACTTCTGAGTAGACACACCTAGGCTCGTGCTGCAGATTGGCACGGGGCTGCACCAGCCAGCTTCCTTCCCCTCCTCCTCCGCCAAGCCAGTACCTGGACGTTCCGTGGGTGCTGCAGCCCATCTCCCTGGCTGGCTGGCTGGCTGTCCGTCCGTCCGTCCTCCTCGGGGTGTGTCCCCTGTGCCTTCCACCAGCTTGGAAGCTGCGTGGGGAAGCAGAGTGCGGGGGGAGGGGAGGCGGGCTGGGCTCAGGCAAGAGCTTGGGGTGGGGGCAGGAGGGGGTCATTGTGCGGTCAGGCAGGGGCCAGGCACCCACCCAGTCTGCACCCCCGAGCACCCACCCAGCGAATGCCTCTGTTTTGCTCCCCCCCGAATGCCTCTGAAGGGGAGGGGCCCTTGCAAAAAGGTGCCGGAACTCCGTCCCCCCGTGTTCCATTAGAAAAAAAGCACTGAGTATCCCAAATGCACAATGACAATTATTTTGGAAAGCCAGTAACATGGGAATTTTGAAATGGAACTCTTTCACAAACATTTCTGAAAAATTGTCCTCTGTTCTATATCAGCATTCTCCAAATTGGACCATGGTACACCAGGATTATTGTTCTGTATGTACACCAGGCGTGGTGGCAGCAAAGCCTTACAGTTCTGTCTTGCAGCCTCCTGTGTTTGCACCTGATCTTTGCAGAAATTTGCATAAGGCAGCCGTTTCTGCTGCACATTGCCCCAGATTTCTTGGGCAACGCACCCCAATTTCTTGGGAGAAGTGGCTGCCCGGCGTGAGTTTCTGCAAAGACTGGGTGCAAAGACAAAAGGCTGCAGGGCGGAACAGTAAGGCTTCACCACTGCCGTGCTGCACCCAAGCTGATTTTCTGGCACACTGGATCTGGCCCACAGGGCAGAATTTGGAGGCCCATAACTCTATATTGTCTAGGATCTGATTTAGCATATATTTATTAAAAGAAATTCCCCCGATAATAGTGCATATGTATAAATATGCATCATTAAGGAAATAATACTTCATACCATTAAGGAAATTTTATCACACCCAGGATCTGTGCATTTTATGTTCATGATGCATACATGGCTGCCTGTATAGAAATTGTTTGAAAAGTTGCTAATTAGAAGACTCCCCAGTTTGACTGGCATCATATCCATTCATTTGTGTTACAACTCATTTTATGAAACAATGCAGTCTCAGAAATAGAAATAATTCTGTTGGGAAAATGTAGCAATGGAGAATTTTCTGGCTATTTTTCCATCTCACATCACTTGATGAAGCAGATGGATCTGTAGAAATAAATAGCTAGGGTTTGTCAGATTGGATGTTATAAAAGACTGCCAACCCTTGAAAAATGGGGAAGTGGGGATTCGTATTGGGATGAAACTCAGCAGTAGAATGGAAAATCCCAGCAGTGGCTCCAAAAATGGCCCGAGATTCACCTTTGCTGCCCATTTGAGAAGGGGAAAAAGCCAGAGAATTAGGATCTTTTTTGGTGAAACCTTGGAAATAATAGAGGAGGCTTTTCACATTCCTATAAATGTGTTTTTCCCCCATGAGGTTACAAATGATCATGATAAAATGTGATTGTCACATGTACTGAAGCATGCTACTACTGAATGCTATGGCTTTCTGTCATGTTTTTTGTAAGTGCAAACCTTATGGAGATAACTTTTCAGGTTTTTTTCTTCCCTGTTGAATTTTATTACAACTTTTTATTATCAGCCTTCTCCGGCAACAGAAATAGAAACTTCAGGGCAATGTACATAAACAATTTGTGCATTGAAGCAAACATTTTCCCCCCTAGAGACATTGCTAGGAATTACCTCCATGTTGTTTTCACTAATTGCTTTATGCTTTTATCAACGGTTTCCAAGTCAACAGACCTTTTCATCTCCAAGAAAGATAATTAAGGGCCCAGTTTTACTCTCCGTCACATTGGTGTAAATCCTGATTAATGAATGGCTGCAGAAAAGTCTCTCAGGACAAGACACCTGGCATAAGAGAGCACAGCAGAATACCAACTTCTAAAGTTCCAAAAAGAGAGCAATAATTAAACAAGAGATGCTCGAATTTATGTGGCACTTTCCTAAGCGTTTCAAGAGCTTTGCAGACATTATCAGGACAATCCCTGCTGCTACTGTATAATGTTGGCCAATATTATTGTCACCAATCGCACACAGTGGATAGAGACAGTAGTGTGCATTTATGGCTATGCCAAACTGAATCAGGGGTTCTGTTCATGTGCTGCCAAAGCATGAGGCACTGCTCTTGCTTGTCACCCACAAAGCAGCAAAGATCCAAGGTGGTGTAACAGAAACAGCAGCAATGTGCTATTTAGCCACTGCTGCCCTTCATCCAGCTACCAAGGAACCAGGTGAGAAACCAGGTGAGAAACCAGGTGAGAAAGTAGGGCACAAGTATACATGAGAGGAAGTGAGGGACAGCATCTGGCATCCCAATTCAGATGCCCAAAATTTCTTGGGCTGCTATAACCTGTAGGTGTTATTTTCAAGGCAAGAAGTTCCCACTGTTCTACACAGGATCTGAACAGGACCTGATTCAGATCAGGACAGCAGTGGAAGAAAAGAATTCCCCACTATGGGTCTAAACCATTTAAAAATATAGACACGCAGGTCCAATTGCATGATCTATGTATCATCTATTTGGCCCTTAAAGCTAATGGACACATAAGGAGGCAATACTGAAAGATCTTAATAACATCTTCTTACCTGTTTTCTGAGCAAAACAAAGTGCATCATTGGGCTTTGGTGTTGTGGACCTCCATGAACATTCAGTAGCCTCTGGGCTGTGACTTACCCAGCAGAAACCATGTCCCAGAAACTAACATAGTGTCTGGTCCAATGTAATCTTAGTAACATAAGAGTTACTATCCCATTGTCACGGTATTAGGGTATTTGCATCCTGGATGACTGCGCCCCAGTCAAAAGCATCCCAGTCATTGCTGTCTCTGGACTTTCTTTTTGTATCCTGGTTATTTATGTTCCTCTATAACTGGGAAACAAACAAACTATAACAGGATGACAAACGCCATGTTGTACATGCCAAGTCTCTTATCCCAGCCCTAACCCCAACCTTACTTTTGCATTTTAAAGTAAAAAATGTACATCTAATATAAATATACACATATTAAGACCCAAATGTCCTGGACACAAAAAAATGGGCAGAAATATCCAGGGACACTAATGACCAGGATGAATTTGGCCAGGGCACAGTTGTCCAGGATGCAATGGTCCTGTCACTCATGGTCACTTTCCCACAGTGCTCCAGTAGCAAGACAATGGGGGTCATTGCCTGGAAGCACTATTTATTTATTTAACACATCCTATAATGAATTTCTGGTTAAAAACCCCTCAAGGCAGGGTACAAAGGTAATAAAACAAAGTGAACCAAAACATGCAACGAACTTCCTCAGGGAACTGAATCTGAAGCTGTGGCACACTACAGAGAAGGCCCAATCCCTGGTACCTACCAAATTTGTTTCAGATGCAAGCCAGAGGGCAAGGCTTGAGTGGTTGATCTTAAAGCCTGGCTAGGCTTAAATGGGCAAGAGGTGGTCCTTTAGGTCAGCTGGGCCCAGACCATGTATTGCTTTAAAGGCTACCAATACATTTCCTTCCTTTCCCATGCCAGCTGGTGACAACATAAGATGGAGTCGTGGGTAAGTAACACCCACATGACTTGTGTGACAAAAGCAAGCCCTAAAAAAACAAAAATGATTCCATTTAAAAACATACACATGGCTTTCCAAAGCTCTAAAAACCTTTAAAAGAAGAGAAATAAGCATCTCTGAACTGAGGGTCACCGTGTCAGGGCCACATCAGAACTGTCACTGGAAACCATTCTCATCCATCTAACTGTTCAGAAATGTATGATTAAGAAATCTCCTGCCAGGGAGATGTTGCTTTTCCCCTGCTTTTCAATATCGTGATTGATGCCATTATGAGGAAAGTGTTCAAGGAGAGGTGCAGAGTTTAGTATGACATAAACAACTTTGCAATAACCAACTTTGACATAAACAACTTCCCGACTGACTTGATGTTTGCAGACAATAGTGCCATATTTGCCAACAGAGATGCAGAGGCCACTGTCATAATTCATCACATGGCTTACATAAACCAATCCTACGGCCTAAGAATCAATATGGATAAGGCCAAAGTTACGACCATAGATGGTTCACAGATCAACATTCACTTCAATCTTCAAGCATTCACTTCAAGCAAATCTCTGCTACAGGAGAAAAAAGTGGTGACCGTCACCAAAGTCCACAGCAGGACTGGCCAGGCAACAATAGCATTGCCTCACTCAAGTGGAGCCTCGGGAAGAAAGTCACTATCTCCATCAAGACCAAAATTCGCCTCTTCCAACAAAGCTCTTGCCACTTCTCCTATATGGATCAGAAACATGAACTCTGCTCAAATCAGACATGAACAAACTCAGTCTTCCAAATGTGATGCTTGAGACAGATCCTGTTTCTCCTTGTGTTCACCATCACAACAAGACAATTTATATAAGGTGCCATGATCAACCAACAGTAGAAGAACATATCCAAAAACACAGACTGGTTTGGCCATGTCTGCAGAATGAAGACCAGCTGGCTGCCACACAAGCTCCTCTGGTGAGAGCGACCTCCCTAATAGAGGGTTCAATGGGCAGCACCAAAGAAAATGTTATTCAAACACATTGAGGAAGACCTAAGGAAGCAGCGTTTGAACATTGACAAGGCAAGAAATATTGCCAACAGTCTCAAAGAGTGGAAGCATATCATGAATGACAAATGGATCCCAGCAGCACCTACAGCAGTATATTGGTTGAGAGGACAACCTGCTCCCCAAGTACCAGTTAAGGAATAAAGAAGTTCAGAAATGTACACAGCATTATGTATACAGAAATGTATACAGCCAGCAGCCTCACTCCCCACAACTGAAATTGAACACAGGAGTGCGCCACTTCATCTTCGAATTCATGATGGACTACACATATAAAGGTGGTCAAAGTACAACAAAGAGGTTCTTAATGAGGCAGTGAGGACTCCCATAACCTGCAGCAAAGTGCCTGTTTACCTAACAAAGGGCACAATCCTATCCTGAAATTGAACAGACAAGCCAAGAGGCTTGCGCTGTAGTCAGCACAGGAGAGGGGCCCAAAGCAGCTCAGTCAGAGATAAGGGGAAATTTTTCCCCCAACCTCCCAGTAAGGAACACTGGCCCCTATGGGTCTCCCTCAGATTTGCGCCACCTCCTGAGGTGGCTTGAAGCTGCTCTGAGCTCCCCAAGGGTTGGAATCCAGCAAAAGGGCTGGATCCCAGCCCCGCCTCCCGCTCCCTACACACCTCGCCCACCACCCACCCACCCCCGCCCAAGAATGCCTCCCTCCGCCTCCTCCCCGCCCACCCCAGAGCCTTGCGTTGGCCCAGCTGGGTCGACACGGCTCGCCAAGGAAGCTGGTGCAGAGGCTTGTGTCAGCCTCTGCAGGCCGGCACACCTCCATGTGATATCCTGGCTTACTCCCAAGGAGGCGCAAACGTGCTTTATGGCATGCATGTAACCCTCCTGTGCCGGCACAAGGGACTTGCGCCGGCCCAACTCGTTTTCTGGATTGTACCCAAAGAGGCTCTTAACGCAAAGGAGAGGCACCATCTCTAGTGGCCAGTGCAGTCAGCAAGTTTCCGACAGGAAGTGTCTGTTTACACAACAAAGGCACTAGATTGGGCTGAATGTTCACTTAACAACCTAATCACATAACAGGAATTGGAGAACGTATTCCCATCATTAAGTGGTGCACACCTGAATTCCCCTCCTTATGTTAAAGCAATATTACAGCATCAGTAAAATGTAGAGTGGATGCACATACAGCAAGAAAACCAGGACAGCTGCTTAAGATTAACAAGTCAAGAACACACCCCATCATCAACATAATTTGCATCACTCTAAGGATGGTTTGGGTTTCCCATTGACCATCTCACCTCATCCTGTTCAGGTTTTCCAGCAAAGCGAAGGGGTTATTTTATTATGATGATTATTTCAAGCTTGGCACCCTATGTAGCATTAATTAACCATGCAGGAGTTAAATGGTCACAGCACCGCTTCTGCTGCTATTTACAATGTCATTAGGCAGCCCTCCAGAAAAAAGTAGCCTCTGCAGAGCAATTTAATTAATGTGTGATGGGGCAAAACCTGCAGATGACCCAGCCCTGCAATGCTTTCAACAGTGGGTCCTGACCAGAGTGTGAGAGAGTTGTATGCTACCACAAGGTGTTGAAAAAAATCACGGGCCTGGCTCTTGTACATGGGGAACCGCATTGTACTCAATACGTTCAGGGATTAGCAGTGATAATTCTGCACTGCTTTGAGGGCTTTGACTGGGAAGCCAGCCAGAATAAATAAGAAATAAAATAAAATAGAAAAACACCACCAGCCACTTTGCAAAATGAGGTCCCCAAAAGACGTAAGCCCACTTGTGTACATATTTGCAGAAGAATCCGACAGACAGTAAAATAAACCTACATCCATGTCAAAGGCAATCCCAGATTATCCTGCACCTGGGGCCGCCTTTGCCACCCCCTGTCCCTGACCCAGAAGTAACTCTGGTGGTGTCATCGTCACCGCAATTACTTCTGCGTGGCTGCCTCCTCTGTTCCTCCCTTTGAAAAAAGGGGGGGAGGGAGAAGGAAGCCCAGGCCCCAACAGAGCCTGTTATACTACTGCAAGTGACACAAAGGGCTCCACCGAAGCGTTTTGAGGCCGCTGAAGAAACTGCTTCCAGGAGGCAGGTAGCGCTTGCTTCCTGGGCTCTGCTTCCAGTGGCCCCAAAGCGCATTGATGGTGTCCTTCATGCCGTCTGCAAGCGGCGTGGATGCTACTGTCAGAGCCTGAGAAGCAGCACGCATCTCTTCCGAAGTAGGAGGTGCACACCACTTCCATGCCGCTCTGAAGGGCACCCCTCCCCTGGGAACCACGCAGGAGTGCAGCCACCTTTGGCGTGGTTTCCCACTGAACTGTGCGCCACCCTCCTCTCCTCCACTTGAAGGGGAGGGGGGCAGCCCTCAGAGCGGCACTGCTCCTGGAGCACTGTCACCAGGCCACTCCCCTTCTCCTTTTTAGGAAGAGAGGAAAGAAGTGTCCTGGAGAGGCAGTGCCCTGGGAATTGTTAGCAACTCTCGGTGTTGCTTGGTCTCTAGGCCACCATCTCCTCTTCTATGGAGGAGAAGACAGGACAGCCTAGAGAGGCAGTGCCCAGGGAGTTCTGACTCCCAGTGCGCTAACACTCTAGGAAGCCCCTTTCCTCTCCTCCTATAAAGGAGGAGGGGAGGGAGCGACCCAGTCCCGTGCTGAATTGCTGCCTCTCTGCTAAATTGCTGCTAAATTCTGGCCCGCCCCCTCTTCCATTGGAGGAGGATTTTTTTTTAAGTGAAAGAAGTTGGTGAGGCTGCTGACTTCTTTTGCTTTAAAAAAAAAAAAAAGACAAACAGGTATTAGGGGGGCGAGGCTGGTGGAGACGTCCCACAGGGTTGGCACCTGGGACATTTGCCCCACTTGCCCCCCTCTAGGTCCACCATTGCCCAGGTCTCAAGACTGCACTCAGGAATCCATGTTTGGGTGGAGCTATGTGCTCAACCCTTAATAGCACTGAGAACACCTGTTGGCAGGGTAGGATTTAATCCAAGCTTCTTCCCTCAACAGTGCCAAATTGATGTTCCAGTGGTCAATGTGTGGAAGTAACACATGATGATCTGTGGGTTTGGCAACGTCTGCATATATTAGCTAACATAAGCTGCTTATATTATTAGTTTGACCCAAAGATTACTGGGAATTGCATTTTGACAAGAGTACTAAGACTCTGTTTGAGACCACCCACTCTTTAAGATCCTTCAAGGACTTTACATGCACGAAAATGCAGGAAAAAAGTTCAAAATAAAGTCTGGCTTTAGTACAGGTGAGGACTATCAGAGTTATCAGGAGATTGAACATAGGTGCAGGGACAGTTCCACCTGATCTGCCCCCAAAATTACATCTGATTTCCTCTCTGCCAGTATGCATCCCATCACTGTATTTGTAAGCTGCCTTGGGAATCTGCTTCAGCATGGGAAAGGTGGGATATACATCTTTCAAATAAATAAATAAATAAATATACATGCTGTTGCAGTTGAGAAGAAGATTGGTATACCAACTGTAGTGGCTGGATGGACAACACACTGGGCAGGGAATGGCAGGCAGATGTGGAAGCAGAGCACCCCTTATCAGGTCAGCTGTCTGTGACAGATCAGGAGAGAGATCTTGGGGTGGTGGTGGACAGGTCGATGAAAGTGTCGACCCAATGTGCGGCGGCAGTAAAGAAGGCCAATTCTATGCTTGGGATCATTAGAAAAGGTATTGAGAACAAAACGGCTAATATTATAATGCTATTGTACAAATCGATGGTAAGGCCACACCTGGAGTATTGTGTCCAGTTCTGGCCGCTGCATCTCAAAAAGGATATAAGGGAAATGGAAAAGGTGCAAAAGAGAGTGACTAAGATGATTACTGGGTTGGGGCACCGTCCTTATGAGGAAAGGCTATGGCGTTTGGGCCTCTTCAGCCTAGAAAAGAGACGCCTGAGGGGGGACATGATTGAGACATACAAAATTATGCATGGGAAGGATAAAGTGGATCAAGAGATGCTCTTTACACTCTCACATAACACCAGGGGACATCCACTAAAATTGGGTATTGGGAGGGTTAGGACAGACAAAAGAAAATATTTCTTTACTCAGTGTGCGGTCAGTCTGTGGAACTCCTTGCCACATGATGTGGTGACAACATTTGGCCTAGATGCCTTTAAAAGGGGATTGGACAAGTTTCTGGAGGAAAAATCCATTACAGGTTACAAGCCATGATGTGTATGTGCAACCTCCTGATTTTAGAAATGGGTTATGTCAGATGCAAGGGAGGGCACCAGGATGCAGGTCTCTTGTTATCTGGTGTGCTCCCTGGGGCATTTGGTGGGCTGCTGTGAGATACAGGAAGCTGGACTAGAGGGGCCTATGGCCTGTTCTTATGTTATGTTCACTGCCCTCTTCCAGCCTGTCTCAAAAAGCAGCCCCTTCGGGCAACCTTATGGCTGGGCCAGCCATCTTTAGGTGCATAATTAACAATATGGAATGCAGTATGAAAACTTGTATGAGTAATAACCTCCACAGCAATGTTAAATGTTTGAATGCTGAACGCCACAATCTACACTGTGATTTATCCCTTTGCCCCCTAACTGCACTAAGTTGCTACTCTGTGAGTTTGAGAACTATAAAGTATTTGGGGGGGAATTAAGATTTGGGACCCACACATGTAGTTCCAATTGCCCTGTCATGCTTTTGAGCTGTGTTTCTCAAAGACTAGGTTCTCAAACCACACAGAAATTCTCTTCTGAAACTCAGAAGACTTCACAGTATCAGATATGGACAATTTGTTTAAATGAAAACGTCAAATACCACTGCAGGGCTGAGGGTGTGCCCAGAAGAGTTCTTTTGATTCCCAACCCCTTAGCTATCCCAAACATCTAGAGATTTTAAAACAATATTCCAGTCTGTAGCTGGAGACAGTAGCATCTTAGCCCATTTTAAAACTTTTGTCCTTCTAGCCATAGGTCATTGAACATATCTTGAAAAAATAAAGGTCATTATAAGTCTGCTTCCTGAATGTATCTTTGAGATACCCAATATCAATTTATACTCTTTAATTTAGATTGGTGAAGATTTTGGCATGGGTTAAAAAAAAAAGAACGCTTAAATTCCACTGCAGTATTATAGATCCACATAGAATATTCACAATGCAAATGACAAATTTCAACCTTGAAAACATTCATGAAGTGCACTCAACTCATTTGAACTCTAAATTGATTTCTGCTAAACATTACTCAAGGCTACATGAATTTTATTTAAGTTACTGTTGCATCATCTGTCCCTCTAACAGGGATGTCAAAAATAGCCTCTGGTCTACCTCTAACTGAGTTTCTCTTATCTTTTTCCAGAAACCCATCTGCTTTAACATCAATGAAGACAGACTTCACCTCCAAGTGTATTTTAAGCACATTAACATTTCAGATACTTTAATATGGCTATATATTCAATCTGATTGATACCTAGCCTTTGTTAAAAAAAAAAAATGCAAGCCACAAATTGATCTTACCCATAAGTGTCTGAATTAAACAGTGTCCTAAAGCATTCTTGTCCCCAATGTTCCAGTGAAGTTTACTTTTGCTGTCCTTTGGAGTACAGTACAGGGGAGAGGGGGAGAGATGTTCTGCTTATATATTTTATCTAGATTACAGTTTACATAAACAGACAGAAGTTCAAACAATTTTTACTGGTAGTACTGAATTTGGTACAGATAACACATCCTTGGAGCTTCTGGACTTGTAAATGAAGTCAATAGTGACACAAAAGAAGGGGTCTCCAACCCTGGCTTTGCTCACCACCTCCATTACCAAATTCAATCAAGAAGTCCATGCTAATCAAGGAGTCTTTAGTAATGAGTAATGGCTCATTAGTAATGAGCCCTGAGTAATTAGTAATAGGAGTCATGGCTAACCATGCCAATCAAGGAGTTCACAGAAAGCAACTGGTCTCCCGAGCTAGCTATAGCACCCGTGGCAAGGCACAAAATAGGAGCAGCACACATTGAGGGCTGGCAAGAAGTCATCAAAGGCCATTCAGCCACAAAGCAAGTTCCTTGATGAGCTCATTCCATAAAAGATCCCATAAAATCTATGGGAGAAAAGGGTGTAAAAAGCTGGGTCGCTAGACCTTTGCAACTGTCCTCCCTCACTTCTGTCTGCCTTGCTGCTGCTGCATTCATATATTTGACCCACTGGTACACTTTACGCTCCCCCCCATCAAACTATAACCCAAGGACCTCCATACCAAGCTGGCACCCCGAGCTGATAACCCCTGCTCCCTTTTCCTTTCCCACCTTTCTTCCTTCTCTCCTCTGAGTGCAGGGAAAAGTCGCTGTGCCAGCATGGACTGGACAGGTGTTCTTTGTGGACCACCTCACAAAGCACCCCCTTCTCCTAGGAAAGCAGCTCCAAGTTTTTGCCTTGCTTTCCTCCTTGAACAGTTATGGCTATAGCCTTCCTCTGGGCTTGCTTTCCTTTTCTCACCATTAACACTCTGTTGAGGTCTGAACTCAGTGAAATCACTCAGGTCCTGTGCACAGGAGGAAATGTGACAAGCACTATGTTTGAATAGCCTGCCTGTAGCATGTAGCAAGTAGCAGCTGTTACTGATTGCTAACTCTGTGCACCGGATTGTGGGCATGCCTTGTGCATAAAACAAGGCTGCTGACAAACGCTCAATTGGGTGTTAGGGGGCATAAGAATCAGGATGCCGTATATGTGTGGTGCTGTATGTTTGACCATGTTATGGTAAATATCCTTGTAAATAATATACCTTGGTGATGGAACCTAACTTTCGTGTCGAGTACTTCTTTGCCTCCTGAGGGATTGCCTTGGACATTAGCCTCGAGTTTCTGTTGCGCTGCCGCTTGTTTTTTGCTCTGCTAGAAACTCCTACACCCTACCACAACACACTCTGCTTTTAAACAGAAGAATTCCTTGGTCTTGGTATCCCAGCCCATGTCTCCTGCAATGCAGCATATCCTACATAGCAGAAATGGGCTGGTAACCTTGATCCTTGGCAGAGCTTCACCACTGACTTACAAAATTCCCCTCTATTTTTCCTTGCCTTGCGTGCAGTTAAATTGGCAACATGCTTCATGCTGCTATAATTTCTTCCTTTGTGTGAGTGTGTGGGTGTTTATTTTCAATCTAATTTTGATTTGTTGTTAAATGATCACAATAAATACCACAATGAAATTTTGTGGCATCTTTAGTCTCATCTCCCTCTTTCTTCCAGGGTCTCAGCACATGAGACAGATTCCCCCTATGCGCATATCTTAATGCATGCTTGAAAACACACCCAGGAACACCGCTGAGACTCACCCTGTGCTGACATGATCTGCAGCTATGCCCCCTGCTTTCCCAATGTTCAGCATTTGCCAAGGAAGGCAGCACTGAAACTGCGTGACTGAAATTTATATATCTTTATTTTTCAAATTTCTATACCACCCTTTCTCCAAGGATCTCAGGGCAGAGTGCATGGTTCCTCCCTTCCTCTGGTCCTCATAACCACCATGTATGGTAGGTGAAGCTGAGAGACAGTGACTGGCTCAAGGTCACCTAGGAAGCTTCATGTTTGAGTGGGGATTTGAACCTGGACCATCCAGGTCTAGTTTCAACACCTGAACTACTACACAATTTAAGGAGTATGTATATGCAGGGCTATGTAGCGTTCTCGACACATATCATCCAGTTTTCAAAGCCTGAATAGGGCGAAGGACAATAAACTTTCTGTGCTCTTACCTAGCTTGAAGAATTCTGCATCACATGCACACACACACACACACTTACATTCTTTCAAACCTGAAGAAGAATTTTTAAAAATCCAAAATCATTGCCCATGAACAAACTTCACTAAAAACCAAATTGCAATAGCACCAGTTATCAGTCTTGTGGCCTAATTAGCAACTTGGAGTTATTAAATAGGCAATTAATGTCCTAGAGATTAATGCCCTACTGAAGAGATTTGAATTAAATGGCTTTTGGACTTATAGTAAATAAGGGGATTTTTTGCCCAACTATTGATCCAATCACCAGTGATCCAAATACCTCCTTTTACAGGGAAATTCATTTGAACTTGATTGATAAGTCAATTCAGACAGATCAAGGGGTGGATAGGTGTTCTATAGGAACATTTAACAACCTATAGCAACCAAAAGATTTTGCTTCGGTAACCGTAATAGCCCTTACCATGATTCAAAAGCATTTCTGTTGATTCGGTCTGGCATAAATTCACTCCGCATCACTAAACTGCCTTAGTCCTAGGGCAGATCTACACTATAAAACCCAGCCATTTTACTTCTAAACACGATAGAAGTAGTTATGGAAGTTTAAACAAATAATACCTAAGCACTGCTGGTACCTTGAACACTTCCAGGGTGTATAGCAAGGAGTTTCCTGGGCTTGATGGAAGTGTGTATTCCCAGAAAGACACAAAAGATTTTATTGCACCCTGGTTGAGGAAGTTGCTAAATGGACAAAAGGCATGGCAGGATGTGTGCAGCACCCATGCTTAGGTCATAGGAAGGAGAGATATTCTGGAAAGGACTATTTATCAGACTATCCAGGTGATCTGGCCACTGGGAAATTAGGCTTAGGGCGCAATCCTAACCCCTTATGTCAGTGCTTTCCAGCACTGACATAAGGGCAGTGCAGCTCTGAGGTAAGGGAACAAAGATTCCCTTACTTTGAGGAGGCCTCCGTGAGTGACACCCAACTGCAGGATGCAGCATACATCCCATTGGCCCCGCTATGCTAGTGCTGGAAAGCACTGACAGAAGGGGTTAGGACTGCACCTTCAGTTTATTACTCTAGAAGGCTTGTGCTTACAAATGAGATTATGCCCAGGTGGGGAGCCCATATTTACCTTAGAGAAGGGGAGACATAGAGACCCTACAATGATTTGGCCGTCTGCTCTGATCAGTGACCCATGAAATGCAATCCTAACTTGTGCCGGAAACAGGCAGGCCAGCTTAACTGCGCTGTGTCCAATGCAAGTTTCAGGCAGCCAGAGGCTCAGCTAGGAGCAAGGGAAAACGTTTCCCCTTACCCCGGGGAGAGCCACGGCAGTCCCAATAGGGCTAATCAAATCTGTGCCACCTCAGAGGTGGCACAAATCTGAGTAGCATGGGACTGCCCTGGGCCGCCCAGAAACAGGATCAGGATTCAGCATAACTGTTGGGTTCTAGCCCTGCCTCCTGCTCCCCACTCATCCCCAGGAATGTCTGCCACCTGCTCTCCCCCTGCCCTGAAACGCCTCCCCCTTGCCCTCTCCATACTCCCTCCAGACCCCTGCGTCAGCCAAGCTCGGCTGATGCAACTCACCTTCTCCCTGGGGCCTGCAGTGGCCGGCCTATCTCCCCTGTGAGTGGCACAAAAGTGCTTTAGGGCAGTTTTGCGACACTCCCGGGCCAGCGCAAGGGACGTGTGTCAGCCCAAGTGCAGTTTTGAATTGGGCCCTTACTGATCTTAAAATAGGAGAAGCCATGCCTCACCCCTCTCTGGGAAGAAGTCCTGGCTGACCTTTTGGAATGGCTGCTAATGAACCAAGATGGAGTCAGGAAAGATGGTGCACATTTGGAAAAGGAGGTCATTGGCAATACTGCAACTGCTATTTTAAAAGAAAACACATGCACGCACACAAAGACAAATTTTGTGTTTAACATAATGTGCTGTTTGGCCCTTAGCCAGTGTCAAATTGTCTGCTTTAACATTAATTATTACAACTTCCCATCATCATATTATAAACACAACTAAAGTACCTTAACGGAGAATTCTTTCTAAGCCAAAGCACTCTCCAAACAGGTCAAAGTGTTTTCCAGAAGGACCATGTTTTTTAACATACCTACAACTAACACCATAACATGCAACTATTTATTTCTAGAAGTCACTAGGAAAATTCTTGTTTGTGGCTGGTGGAAAAGAGTAGGAATGATGCTCAAAACCACCCTGTTTAGCCTGTTTAGCAGGGTGCCTCTGCTCAGCTAATGTCAAACAGTTCACTTAAAAGGAATCCAAGGTATTACAGGGCGCACATTGTTGTTCCTTTGTAACCATCTAGTTCAAGATCTTGGGCAGGGTTACTGAAACAGTAGAGAAGGGAAGGGAAGAAAGGAGACAGCAATTACTCTTTCCATGCATCCACTTCTCTGCTACAAATCACATCGTCCCAAAGCTGGAGGTCAGTGGTGGAAACACATACTTTGGATGCAGAAGATTCAGGAATCTCCATGTAGGGTGGGGAAAAAACCCCTGTCTGAAACCCTAGACAGCCACAGCCAATGAAGATAAACAACACTGAGTTAAATGAATGATCGGATTCAGCAGAAGATAACTTCATACAGTCAAAGCAGGTTTTCCTGAAACAAAGCTGAGTTTAAGGTTTGATTATAAGAGTACGTATATATGTAACTTGCATTTAGATTGTAAGTGAATCATTTTTCTTGGGCATCTGAGTTAGTAACTTCTGCAGTGTATACACATTTACTTCCCACTTTAAATTCTGAAATCTTATCCATCCAAAGAGACTAAAATTAAAGATCCAATCGCCCCCAAAGAAACAGTAAACATTTTATTAGATTGCTTTAGTTCATATGGTAGGGTGTGTGCTAAAATATAAGTATTTTAGGTATATGCTCACCACCATTCACACGCGCGTTCTCTCTCTCTCTCTCTCTCTCTCTCTCTCTCTCTCACACACACACACACACACACACACACACAACTCTCAGATCTCACAAGACACTTAATATCTCACATTTAATATCTCAGTAGAGTTAGTGTGAGACTTTACAGCATTGATTTCTGGGAACTATATAATATTGTGACAGAAGCAGCAAAGCTATAAAACAAATTTAAAAGCAATGATTTTTCTTCTTTTTTAATCTAAGAGTGCATAAATATTTTTAAAGGGCCAAAGCCAGCACAGTGCCATTCAGAAAGGTTTTACAACATGTATATAAATAAAGACACGCACACGTTAAAGCAGCTGGTACTAAAACTGTGAATATGGTGTCAGAATTGAAATTAAAAGAAAAAAAAAATATGGTAGTACAAATGGCACAAGGACAGAGTAGATGGAGGGTTGATTTAAATGTTATGGTCACCAAAGTATTTGCACATTGTTCCTTACCACCACATGAGCTGCCTTTTCCCCAGAGTGTAACCTTCCTTTACAAGGTTTAATTTAAGGGAACATACCAGATAAAATGAAGGTGCTGATGTAAGTCAGCACTGTAATGTATGGTGCTGCCAAGGCATAAGTTAATATAATGGCTATTGCAGACACACCCTACATGCATGCAGCTTGGACTGGAGGCAGTCCACAGATGGCATACTGGCGAAGGGTGGGGGAGGGATGACACCTGGATAAAAGAAGTATCAAAAAATGGGCTCCCAACCTTTTCCAGTAAAAAGCCCTTACTATAAAGTGGGTTAGCTGGAGGAAATAATGGACACATTTAATTTTGAAAATGAATAGGAGAGGAATGTGTTGTCTCAGGTTTTCCATTTCCCAGCACAATGAGTAGTTCCACAGGCTGGACTAGCTCCGTTCTGTGTTCCTTTGAAAGACAGAGCACTGTAGACTGATGGCATCTAGTCATTTTTTGCTTTATTGATTTTGACTTCATCATTAAGGCACCATGGGAAACACACAGATCGAAAGATGGGATATAAATCTTTCAAATGAAATAGATAGAAAACTACATTTACAAACCTTCATGTGTAATGTAAATGGAGACAGGCAGCATGTGCACTCTTGCCAAGCAGCAGATCCTTGACCTCACATCAGATCTCCTGGATCTGGGGAGGAAGAGAGAAAGATTTTTGCACTTCAAGTGCCTTCAGTCTAAAGATCTCTGCTTTTCCCCATTACCAACTCCAAAAATTGTTGCTTCTTCATATAGACAGACAGATATCCCTTTCACTGAGGTGGGGAGCGTGACCTTCCTCAAACTTCCTTGAAACCTCTCCCCCTAACCTCGTTCTGATGGTCCTCTCATTCCAAGCATTCCAAAAAGATGCCTCTATCAAGAACCCATCCTCTAAGTCAGCGGTTTTCAAATTGTGGGTGCAGAACCCACCAGTGGGTTGTGGCCCAATTTTGGTGGTTCATGAAACTGACAGAGTAGAATAGGCTATGTGCATCAAGGGTTAAGCAAGCTGGTACTTGGGGTGGGGAGCACTGCTATCCAATCACCATTACAGCCACACCCCTTGTCATTTATAAATCAGGTAGCAGCCTCGAGGGCCTCTGAAAAGTTTGTGAACCACTGCTTTAAGTATTTGGTCCCATTTTGGGTCATTAAAAAGTGATCTGCCTGACAAAGCATTCACCAGCTGTAGCAATATGTGTTTAAGTTTTTGCCCTTTCCAGTCACTCTAAACATGAACCCAGTACATGTTGATGGAGGGGAAATGGGAGGCAGTTGAATAGACATGCCCAGGGTCATTCCACTGATCATACAGCCTGAAGGCTTTGCATCAAGTTCAGGGAAACAGCAAAATGATGAAGGAGACTGCAGACCCTGTGTCTTTCTGTTGCCCCCTCTGATATGCTGCCATCAGAGATGCACCAGTTCATGCTCCAATTCACTTCTTGCTTGCTCAAAGCAGAGGCAGCAAAAAAGAAGCCTGCTCTTGGCCACTTTGTCTGCTCCATCGCCCCACCTACTTCAGAAAGTAGCCACAGAAAGCAGCTGGGAGATGGAGCCCTCTGCCCCTTTACCATCAACTTTGAAAGCCCTGGCTACAAGCTCCTCACTCTGCCCAGGTTCTGTTTAAAACGACCAGGAAAAGTAGAGCATGCACTTTGGGGGGAAGCGAGGGTTACCAACATGCTCCCGTTCTTCCTCTGCCCATGCATTCTGTACTCAATTTTAGAACACTCAACACTTTTTAAAAGTTTCCTAGATATACAATGCATGTTTAAACTACGTTATGAACCATGTGACTCTATTCCATGTGCATCCTTCAGATGTGGTGATTTATGTACTATTTTTTTCACCTCAATCTGCTTTTTTTCTGGTGGGTTCTGTTTTCTTTTTCCCATCAATCATCTGTTTACACCACCTTCCTGGGGGTCCGTTTGTCCCATCTTCACATGAAGCTCTTTGGCTTTTGTAATGGCTTGCTGGGATTTGCTACTTGAGTGAAGATGTGGCCTACGTCCACTATGACAAGCCTGCAGATTTCCATTGTGTTCTGATAGTTTTTACAGACAAGTTGCTTTAAAATTTGTGTTATGCGATACTTCAGCAAGTATTCCCCCCCCCCCCCCAGTTTAAAAACTTCAGTGGTTGGATTTCCTCAGGGACTGGTGGTACCTTCTCATGCTTCCAAAAGGAAATATACATGTCAGGACTGGAAGCAAAATATGTTCCTTAACAATTTTCAGAGCTTATGCAAGATGGTGTCAGTGGCATTTCTAGGGGGTGCAGGCCACACTGGGTGATGCACATGGGGGAGACAGTATTGCTCGTCAAAAAATTTTAAATCATAGTATTTTTTAATAATACCATCATGTTATATATCAATTGATGGGTAATTTCATGCAGAATGCAGTGAAACAAACCACACTGAAATATCTCAATTCTATCAAAAGTTATAGCCAAAAAACCAGTAGAGGTTGGGTGATGGTACATCATCATCCCCACCAAACAGGCACTGCCACACCCACTGCATGGGAGGAAGCCCATCATAGGGGTGATGCATTGGCCTCCCGCACTAGGAGATGCAAACCCTAGTGATTCCACTGGATGTTGTGTAAATAAATGCTGCCTTCTTTTCTTCATCCATTATGTGCAATAGTTTATGCATAGAGCCCCCAATAATTCTTCTTCAACTTCCTCAATCAGGAAGTTCTTGATTTAAATATTATGCATAGCGAGTTTCTAGCAGCCACAGAAAGATAGCCCCCACCCCAGCTTCAGCCCTGCAACTACAGTATTGAAATAACATTGACCTACCTTGCAAGAATGTTTTAAGGACTAAGATAAAGTAGGTAAAGCATGTGTGTCCCCTCCCCAAAGGAGGAAAAGTATAGAAAGCAGTGTCATGTGTTTTTATTCCAAGGGCACACTTTTTAAAAATAAATTATAATGATAATTCTGTGTACCTACAGGTAGAAAAGCAGGATAGAAATGTGGTAAATAAGTAAATAAATGGCTTTAAAAGTGTACTAGGTAGGCAATATATGTGGTAAAGTGTCAGCAGTCATAACCCATGCACCCCCACAATCCAGCCTATAGTGACCAATATGTAGAGGTGTTTTATTTTTTCACAGATTTGGGGAGGGGGAGGATTTGCAGAAAGAGGCGTTGTGTGTATTTATTTGGTTATCACCAAAAGTTATCTACTTTGGTTATCTACTTCTTTGGTAGATACTTGTCTGGCGGATTTGGTTATCTACTTATGGGGTTATCTCACATGTTTGATCATGGCAACCAAAATCCTCTATTTCTGTATGTCACCAAAGACATGACCCAACATGGTCCTTTCTGTTCCTTGTTCTGGCAGGCCCAGTTCAGATTCTTTACATCCTTCACACAGAGTAGCCATGTAGCTCCAGTCACATGGAACCAATGTGGCCTTTCCTGGAGTGAATTTGCTGAAGAATGTTGGCACTTTTTTGGTTTCACATTAAAGTGAACCCCTGTTAGGAAAGCAGTACTTCTTAACAGGGTTGTGTCAGCTCATAGCTGCATTCTCCACCCTGATTCTGGTCATAGTTATGACTAGAGCAGACAGATAAAAACAGTGCAAGGAAACAAGTGCCACCAACATTTGCATTGGCTACAACCCATTGACTCCCTTATGAACGCAGAGGATCAGCAAGGAGGCTACTGCACTGTGCACACAAGTAGGAAGTGATGGTTTTAGAAATTATGAGAAAACACACTGCACAGCATTTTTTTCCTATACTGACATTAGAGGCTACTTAGTTCTGACAAAAAATGATGTCTTAACAGCTGGCATACTTATGTGATTATACCAGAAAATGCATCATTAACACCATATGTAGCATTTCCTCTGCATAACATACTTTATTATGCCATAAAATATTTCTGTAAATTTTAACCAGAACGTATTTTCACAAACTGCAATAAAGAAGAATCTTTTTCTGATTACATGTTTTCATCTGTTTCATAAATTTCCCAAATAATTCTAATTTATATTAGAATATGGGAATAACAAACAAAATTGTTCTTTAAATTGCCTGAGAATTGTATCTTGTGTTCCTTCTTCACAGAGTTCAAAGTTGTGCTGATCCTAGTCACAATTACTAAGGGATTAGCCCACTGAATTCAGCAGGACTTACTCCTGAATCTCCTGGTATAGGGTTAGGCTACACAGCTGCAGCCCCATGTGTGACACGTTGGGAAGAAGCTCTGTGTCCTTCGCAAGTGAGAATATGATCACCATCTGGTCCAAAGCATTTTGCCACCAGAGGTAGAAACCCAAGTTTATTTGAGAGTACCATAGCCTCAAGATCATGAATGGCCTGCCACATTGTGACTGACAGTGTATAATCAAACAGCAAAAATTATTTGGATACCTAGATGGGTCTACATTTTTGCTTACATGACATGAAACAAACAAGAGCCGTGGGGGCTTTCAAGGAAGGAAGCCTGTCAATAGTTCACACACATCGCTGGCTGCTTCCATACGTGACTGCATTACCACAGCTCAAACCTGCCATAGATATACTTTTGCATCACTTTGACCTAAACACAATAGTTTTAGGTTTGGTCCATGCACAAATTCAGCTGCATTCAAATGATATACAGGTGTGTGTCACTTAGTGTCACTCTGCTTAAGGACTGACCACATTTACAATGGCTCACAGTTTGGGAACCAGTGATGTAATGTAATGAAGTGAAATTGACTAGCTGCATGTACTACAATAGGCTGAATGTCCTCATAATGACAGAATCACTTAATGACAGGAATAGGAGAATGTATCCCCATTGTTAAGTGACACACACCTGTACATGCATGAACGAACTATCTCCAGCAGAAAAGCAATAGTAGGAGAGTGTATCACTTCATGGAATTTTTAAACAATAGAGCAACCTGAAATGTAATCAGGGTAAATTACATTATTGCTCTCTCCACTCTACTGACAAATTACTACTTCTTCCTCAATGTCCCACTTTTCTATAATATTTGGACTCTAAGCAAATGTTCATCCTTGAAATCCATCTTTGTCAGAACTGGGCTTTGTGTGATTTAAAATCACCTTAGATCTACTTGCCAACTGAGAACACCAGCTGCAGATATGTTCTGAATGCACAGTCATCCCCCTCTTCAGCATGTACTGCAGCAGCTTGCTTAAGGATAACCTAGTTTAATTTCCAACTTTGCTGCGTTAGAGTTTTCTTCCTTTCAGGAGAAAGAATATGCTTTGACATAATTGCTAACGACATCCGAGTGACAAACGTGGAACCAGTTACTGTACGCTCGAGTTGCTGGGCAGAAAAGAGGCACAGAACAATTGTTCTGTGTTAGAGCTAAAAGAAATCATGCTTTTCACGTCCATGAATTCTTGAGGACTGGAACTTTGTGAAAACTGTGCTTCAGGCAACATTGTGTGGCAACTCTATTCCTAGCTCTGCGTTCTTGTCCTTTTGGCAAAAAATGAGTTCTTGTCCTTCGGTGGCCTCACAAATGGCATTCCCAGATCATGCCTAATTGCAAGCATCTAAGCTCAGTTTCAAAAGAAAACGTGCATTTTCACAGGTGGGCAGATGAACTACCTTGACATTTCTATTATATAAATCAGGCACTTCTTGGGAAATTCACAACACAAAGATAAGTGAGTAGGATGGGCGACAAAGACAAGGACAATTAGAGAAACAGCTTCTAGCTCTATAAGCAAAAAGAACTCAGCTTTCAATTGTGCCCTATTAGTGCAGCAAAATAAAGATTGCCGATTCTATGTACCTATGTCATTCTCTATAGGACGATTAAAAACAAAAAGTCCAGCATACTTAGTTTTAAGGTTCTGCATTGTTTTCAGAATGAAAAGACAGCATTGGACCTATTCAGTTAAATTTTCCTTTATATCTAAACAACTGACAAGAGGATTGAACACACACAAGAGAGATTCATTTTTGAAATCCAATTAGTGCTCAAAAGTTCAACGGGGGGAAGGCACCTGGTAGTGGCCCAACTGACAGTTTTTACTTCTCACAATTGCCTGAATGTGGTGTTGCTATGGGGCATTGTGGGAAATAAAAATGGCAGTCAGTAGCTATGCAGCCACTAATGCTTTTACACATGGTGTTAAAAAAAGTTTAACACGTGAAAAGAGAAAGAGGAGAAACACCCAGAAGGAAGATAAAAAGGAACAAAAAAAAAAAAAAAGATTTTTTAAAAACTATGTCTGGGCTTCTGGCTGTTCTGACATTAACCCTGGAGAAAAGACATGTGTCTAGTGTCTCAATGAGAACAGAATTCTGCAACAAATAGTAACGAAGTCTTTCTATGGCAGACACTAACTCTAGTCATACATACAAAGTGAAAATTCATCAATCGCCTGAGGACATTTCATACATTTAATGGAGCCCCATCCAGTTCACAAAAGCTTATGGAAAAATACATGTTCCACAAGACTATTCATTGCTTTTAGGATAATGAATTTGTTCAGATTTCCATGCAATTTCTTTCCAGGTTTCTCATGTTTCACAATTCTGGTCACTGTGGCAAGATGACCACCCTCCTCCTTTTGTAGCCGGGCTTGAGACTATCCTTGGTTCGACGTTGAAAACAAGGACTCTGCTCAACAAGCTCGACATGAACAAGCTTGAGGTCTTCCAAAAGCAATGCTTTTGAGCCTCATAGAGGCTGCACGCATCTGAAGCTCCCCTTGCCCTCAGAAGTTAAAGTGGGGTGTAGGGGACCTTCCTACATCCATGGATAAGTGACTCCACTGATACAGGGGCCTCTCTGTATACAGTATACACACATCTACCGAGTGTGTGTACAGTATACAGTTCTGTATACCTAAGCACACCTACCATTTTATATAACGGGTGGCTCTGCTTATATGCTGTCACTCTTCCAAGAGTATGAACCCAGGTTCCTTTGGTTCATAGCTCTGTCTGTTAGCCGCAATGTTGCACCAGGTCTCCCCAACAGTTCCCAGGGGCTTCCCCTCCAGGCTCTGATCAGGTCCACCCCTCTTAAGCATCAAAGTTGCAATAGCATCAGGTGCTCCTTGGCAGGTGCTACCACTTTTGGTGCATCCATGATAGGGATACCAGCAAAATTGTCCTGAGTCAGACTTGGAAAAGTTGCTTCCTCCCCTGCCTCCAGTTGTATTGGTAGTATATGTTCAGTAGAATTGTCAGGGAAGTGGGCATGAGTGAGGTTCCCTGGGCCTGGTTCAGATGGACTTGGCACTGGGCCAAAATACAGGTGTCTCCCAGTATCCGGGGATCTAGCACTCCACAGCCTCTGCACCCATTAACTCCCAAAACATGCCATATAAGGTAGCCACCTTATTTACCCAAGCTAGTTAAAACAAGGCTGTTTTCTTAATTCACAATGTAATAACCAAATGTGTTGGTTTGCTGCTTTATGCTTCAATCAGGACACAGCCCCACTGTCAAAAGTCACTAACATAGTATAGTTAAACATCATTAATTAGAGTTGAGGAGTCTTTCCTCCTTGACTGGAGTGAAAGGGTTGCACTTTCCTGGAAAGCTAGAGATAATCACATATGCTTTATTCCATTGGCATTAGAAAGGCCGGTAAATTCCACTGGTGTTTTAACCTCTGGTCATTACAAGCATTCTATCTGCTGTCAAAGACCATACTGTAAGAAAGTACTACAAAGTCAACTGCATGCAGCAGGCTCTTATGAAAACAGGTAATTAGCTGGTTTAGCTCAAGGAAAGGATGTTGTACAGTTGTTAAGTCATGTCTGACTCTTCGCGACCCCATGGGCCACAGCACACCAGGCTCCCTATCTACCACTAACTTCCGGAGTTTGTCCAAATTCACGTTCATTGCCTCCGTGACACTATCTAACCATCTCATCCTCTGCCGTCCCCCTCTCCTTTTGCCTTCAATTTTCCCAGCATCTGGGTCTTTTCTAACAAGAAAAGGATACTGCCTTTTAAATTTCCAACACTACGTTTGACAGTATATTGTTCAGACATAACTTTTTTCTTTCCAGTCTATGAGAAAACTGTTTCCCTAACATTCCACCACAGGACTCACTGTTAACCTAGGGAAGGTAAGCATGTTTGAACTAATGTACCACACAAGCTAAACTCCTAGCAAGACCGACTTCTAAGCTGTGAGTGTCTGCACCATAGCGTTTGGAGGTTCGTTCCAATATATTTGCAATTCACAAATATACAGGAGATAGAAAGAATCAATTTCAACTTAATAGACTACTGTGGCCTGTTCTTTTATTCTGGAGTAGTTAATCAGTTTGAGAATGCCATGTTGACCCAAGGATTGTAATTAAATTATATACAAGGAATAGAATTCAAGCCATGCAAGCTTCATTGAGCAAATGCACACCATCTATTGCCTTTCAGAATCAAATCAGCCACAGCAGCTCCAAAACGAGCACACAGTATTAGCAGGTCTGCACTTTTGACCAGCAAATATAACTCTTAACTTATGGCTACAATTAAGGACAATATCGATGACATGGCTATGCTAAGACACATGGGTATTCTGTGCTAAGACTCTATTACTGATTCACGGGTTCTTCTCAACAGCATTTAGATCCTCTCTTATGTGTTGCTGTGCATATGAGAAAAGCATAAATGCAATTTAATGGCTATAAAGGAAGATCAATTGACAAGTCCATTTCAACCTTCCTGATTTTGTGTGTGTGTGTGTGTGTGTGTGTGTGTCAGTGAACAGATGCATTCTGTCTGAAGCACATTCTAAGACAGTGGTTCCCAAAGGTCTACTCGAACTTTTAGACCACACTAAGTTGTTGCAGAGTTGGGGTGGGAGCAGGAGGGTGGCCCCAAGGGTGCCACAGCAAGTGTGCAAACCAGAAGTGAGCTCCTTGTATAGCAGATAAGAGCTCATTGCAGCTGTGCGGAGGGTTGCAAAGGCTGCTGCAAGCCTCCAGGAGGCTCCAGGATGCCCCCAGGTACATGGAGTTGTGCACAGTGATCACTGTGGAACCATTGGGAACCCATTCCTGGGCCACTCTCTTAAGGGGGAATTGCCCAGTTTTTGCTCCCAATGGTGGGTCATGACTGTTCTAAGGCCTCTACCCACCATTTTTTCCCATTAAGTTGTACACAATTTGAATTTTTTTTTTATTTCTTCATGTTATAACCTTTCCTCTATTATGTTGGTTGTTATTAGCAGGTATGGCACAGTATCCAGTTCCTACTCCTACTCCTAAGCCATAGACATCTTGAGCACAGCCATTTATCTCATAGTCATCTCCTCCCTAATCTCCAGTGAAAGAAAGTCTCATCAACTTCACAACATGAATTTTTCCCCCTTCAGAAGAGCAAGGTGGAGTGGTTTCCAAACCATGCACTGCAGCACCTTGGACACCACGCTGAACTCACAGGGGCACCAAGGATGTCTCTGGTGGCCTCTTCTTACCGGCTCTCCTGCACAATTCAAGATGGCATCATCCAGGAGAGCCAGGAGATGGCACTGACACAGCTGTATTCCGTGACCGCAGGAAACCATGACCACGGTAAATTTGGGAACCACTGGCATATTGGATATTCACAACAATACTTTCAATAAACAAAATACCGGAGGCAGGAATCGATCAACAAAAGCTAGTAGGTGTCAAAGACCCAAGTGAAGGATGGTGAAGAAAACAGTAACAGGACAGACTCTCAAGACTGTCACCAACCACATCGAGATGGGTGGGCTTCAGAATCTAGTCACAGGGAAGTATTGACTACCATCCAGATATTCCTTGCAAGTCTAGCGATATAGTTCTCTGAATTTGGTGCTGTGGCAACATCACACCACTGCAATCAGTACAAATATTCTGCTTTAATATTCAAATAGAAACATACAGGTCTTAAAAAAACATTTTTAAAAAAGAGGCAGTAATCTCAGTGAACATTTTCCTATGGATTGTGGCACTAAATTTGATTTTATTATAAAACAGTATGAACAACAAGATATTTGGCCTATTCTGTTCCTGTGTATGAAGCGATGCATAGTTCATCTTTCAGAACAACTGCTTTCAGCACTAGATACCCAGTCCTTGAAGAGAGAAAAAACCAAAACAAACAACCTTTGTCTATTCCAGCTCTTCCAGAAGCAGAAGCTCAGTGTACAACTACATTTAATAGCAGAGGCCAGAGAGGACTTACCTAATGACAGCACTAATCTAAGACTTTCTAGTTCCTGAGGCAGGATGCTAAATACTGATCCCTCTCTGCTGCTCCCTGCATTACTCTAGTCCAGCAGTCCTCATACTTTGCAGTCTCCAGAGCCCTTTACATGCCAGTACATGCATGGAGTCTCCTATGGTGCTTGCACATGTGCAGAATGGTGTAGAACTGAGCCCATGAACATAGGATGTGGGAAACTGGGCAGGACGCAGATGGTGGCCAGTGGCGTAGCTAAGGGCATGCAAGGGGTAGCAACTGTACCAGGCAACAAGCTTTAGGGGGGCAACAAGTTGATTTTGACACTAGTGGCCAAAATATACGAATAATACTACCATGTTATATATCATTGGAAAGGTAATTTAATGCAGAATGCAATGAAATAAGCCTCATTGGAATAGCTGTATTCTATCAAATGTTATGACCAATAAACCAGAAAAGGAAAACAACAACTGTTTTATGGAACAAAAAGTGGATTTGCTTAACTGACCTATGAGACTGATTGTTCTGAGAGCCTATGAGATGTTATTATGATACAGCATGGAACCAATAAGGTGTTAATATGTGTCAGCTCTCATTTCCATGTATCATAATACCCCTGCTAACTGGATAAAGAGGCACTTTCAAGTGGTGCTCCTCTTATATTTAGCAGGGGAGAATAACTGACCCTTTTCACCCCAGCACAGTGTCACAAACCAATAAGGGGAACACTTTTTATCCATTTACTTAATTAAATTTGACTATGTTGTGGGGGGGGGGCTACATATTCTTTGACCCCAGCTACAGAAAAGTACAGGTGCCACTGGCTAGGGGTAGGTGCAGAGCAAGTGGGTGGTGAGCTTCTGGGGGGGAGGTAGGGTTTTCCCCAATTTTCATTTTTTTAAAAGACTGGGCATGACATCACTTCCAGTTGTGACATCACTTCCAGGGCATCATTTTGAGTTTGGCACCAGGCTACAGAATTATCAGCTACGCCACTGATGGTGACCACTTATGGTGGGCTTATCCAACCCCTGAATGTGTCTCAGGGAGTCCCAGGTTTTGGAGGAATCTTAAAAAATTGGTTTCCTCTTTAGGGGGGAAGCAGAGTAGCTTCAGCAGCAGACATCCCCCCCCCCTTGCTGGGAATCAATCCCAGGGAAGCTCCCACACCTGGCTGACTGCTAATCAAGAAAGACAAACGACAATGGCTGGTTGAAGTTACAAAAGAAGTCACAGAAGTTACAAAAGAGTCTATGGAAGAAGTTACAAAAGAGAAGTTACAAAAGAGTCTATGGAACTCACGGTTCCATAGAAGCATATGTTACAGCATCTGATTATGATCAGAGGTTACAATAAACTTGATAACAAGGCCCTGGAGCTGCCTCGTCCTGCGTGTGGCATGTGGTCAAGATGGCGTCACCAGCAGAGCCCTGCTGTGACCCATCTTGTCAGGTCAGTGTTCAGTGAGGAAGAGGGGGCGTGGTCGGAAGGAAGGGAAGGATATAGGGTCTGGGCCACACCCCCACATAGGTCATCCAAAGGGAACAGGTAAAGTGTAGGGTCACTGGGCCATGGCTTAACCCTTTCAGGACAGTATCCTGCCACCTCTGGACAGCAGACGGAGTTGTACCAAACTCCAACACCAGGACCCCTAAGAGCACACTTTGAGAAACACTGCCATAATCCAACACACATCTCTCCTTTGCATTCTCTCTTCCACTCCATCCCCCATTTCCTTTTCCAGTCTAGAGAGCGGAAGGTTTGATATAGGTGCTCTCCACCAATCAGCTGCCTGTGATCATGCCTTGATTGGCCTCATAGGTGGGCATCCAATTCCTTTTTAACAGTGATATTTTCCACTGCAATGTAATTTCAACACAGTTTCCATGTACAGTATTTGTACAGACATGCTCTGGCAAACTATTCAAAAATGTTAAGAGGGAATTAATTCCAGAGCTCTACACATTCCTATGGGAGCCAAACACTCCACTTTCTTAAGCACTTTAGAAACATCACTTCGCCAACTCTGTTCACAAAGATGGCATTTTGGCTGGGCACAGCAAATACTATGTGCTTTTTGCAAACAGATTTTGCCTGAAGATGTGTGTGATAACACTTTTCATCAGGATCTTAGGGCTGGATTAATACTGCACATTTGAAGTTTCGTATCAGCACCGTAACAAGGAACAAATGACAATTCATTGTTAATAAAAGGATAGAGTAGCATCTGAAATCCCATCTCCCATGAGCAGCCCCTATGTTGCTCTGGACCAGGGGTGCTCACACTTTTTTGGCTCGAGAGCTACTTTGAAACCCAGCAAGGCCCGGAGATCTACCAGAGTTTTTTTTTACAATGTTCGCGCCATCATAACATATAACATTTATGTGTACAATGTATGTTGGTGTACCTTGAGCCCCACTGAGTATAAGAGGACTTACTCCTGAGTAGACATGCCTAGGATTAGGCTGTGAGGCTGCAATCCTAGCCACACTTACCTGGGAGTAAGCCCCATTGAGTACAATGGGCCTTACTCCTGGCGTTTCCTCCCAGAGGCACCTGAAGGGGGGGTCGTCACTCCGCGATCTACTCATTTTGCCTCGTGATCTACCAGTAGATCGCAATCCACCTATTGAGCACCCCTGCTCTGGACATTCCAATTGCATGGATACTTCCCATGTCAAGATTGTCATTTCGTTTGAGCTAAAGAAACAAGTGAGGGAAGTAGCCAGGAGATGTGGCTTACATATATGGTCAGAATAGCCCAACATCCATCCATCCATCCATTCCCCTCTCTCTCCACATGCACATGCATATAAACAAAATGACTGACTCATCAACGTCCAGCCCAAGTCCCTGGACCTAGAAACATGAAATTTGGAGAGTATATCCTTTCCATGACATAAGGACTGACTAAGAAGAGATTTTTAGAAATTCAACCCATAAGGGGTGAAAAGAGATAAAATGTGTTTTCACTGATTCCTCAATATCTCTTAGGCTGATGATATATCAGCTTGGTTATTGCTTACAAAAGTTACCCATACAAATGCTTAAATATAATTCAGGATTTCATCCTAATCAACCCCTAAAGGGACAAATCTAAATTTAGATTTAGCCCTTGCTGTGCTTATCCCCATGTTCCAGAGAGAGGAGATTTAGGGAGGGGCACTGGCTCGAGTATTCTGCGACACAGTCTCGTCTCCTCACAAGAAGGAGTTCTCCATCATGTCCCACAACAGCAAAGTGGGCAACTACACCAGCTTCACTGAGTACCTCATTCACAAGTTCCAACCCTTTATTTATTGTGGTTTATGTGAGCTGGTGACAGCTTGGCAACTGCTTGAGTTCTTCTTCAAGGTTTACAGCAATGGTGAACTCTATGAGAGTCTTGGTGCTGAAGGTCACCCCAGGAGGAGGCTACGCTTTACACAGGACCTTCCTAGGGGCCATTTCAACACATAACTACCATGTGAACCTGAAGAAATGTCCACCATACCAGTCCTTCCTCAGCCTGACTGCGCCTCACATCTCTCACAGTCCCCCAAAATGTTCCTGGCAAACATCATGCCAGATCCCCAATGCTGAAAGGAGAAAGCAACTTACATGGCAAGGAAATATGTGCAAACTAATCATATGGTGCACTGTGCTGGGGTGGCCAAGTACCAACAAAATTACCCAAAGGTCCATAGAGCAGCAGAGTCATGATCTGATCCTAGCAATTCTGACATGAGGTAGTTGTGCTAAATTTCAACTGTTACTGAAATTAAAAAGAAAGTTTATTGGAGTCAAAATGGATTTAGAATAGTTAAATACCGAAAGGAAGCATGGGTATCACGCTCGTTACCTATATGAAGTGAAGCCAGACTATGGGAGAAAGATTTTCAATATCTACCTTGCGGAAATAAACTGTCTGGGGACTTAAAGACAACAAGTGAGTCATTAAAAACATAATGATCTTCATGCTGCCTTCATCAGTGAAAATCCTGGCCCCTGTGCTGCCTGGGGCCAGGACTGCAAAATGCTGCCCCCACAGGTCGCGTCCAGGGGCATTCTAAAGGCTTTTACATGTCACTTCCAGTTTTTGGTCGAAAACCGGAAGTGGCGTTTAAAGGACCTCCAGGGGCCTTAGAAGACCTTCAGATGGGGAGGCCATGGCCCAGGGCAGGAAAAAGTGGAGCCATGGATAGCTGTGGCACCCCCGATGCGTGGCACCCAGGGCATTTGCCCTGCTTGACTCCTCTGAATTCGCCAGTGGCCTTCTTTCATCAACTGAGGCTCTGCTCTATGTTTCCCTCCATGAGAAGTTTGGTTGGTGGTAAAATCAAATAGGACAGAATCTTTTCAGTTACAGCTTCCAGGTTATTGTACTCCCTGACCCTAGGCTTGTTTGGCCCTGTCACAATTAGTTTCTTAGCAGTTTTTTTTTTTGTCAGACATTTCAGCAGATATGGTTGTCACACTGCCGAGTTTGGTTTGTTTCCTCTATTCAAGCATCTGTTTAATTTAAGTGATACATTATTATTAATTTTTTTAACTTTAATAATCTGTTTACATTTTTTTATGAATAAGTTGTTAATTTTATTACCACTCCAAGCTGCCTGAGGAGCTAGAAGGTGGGATATAAAATCCTTAGATAAATAAAAATAGTAGGAATGAGTAAACAATGTATTAAGTGGACTATATCAACTACAGCAGCATCTGCATTAAGTGCTCAGCAATTATCATTGAATTTGTAGCAGCTGTTTTACATAGGGATAGGAATGCTTCTAAAATACTCCTAATTTTAACTGCTCCACAGATTTTGGAGTTCCAAATTACTGCTATTCTTTTGAAGTGGAATAAATGCATTAAGAATTCTTCATCATTTTTATTATATTATTTTGGAAATGTGTTCAAGATTTTCATGTGTGGTGCTTGCTCAGTTTGCTGTAGCTCTCACTGCCTTGTGTTTTTGTCTTTCATCTCCTTTTACATTAGCAATGCCACTTTTTTCTGCAGTGTTTTATCAAAGTATTGTTGTGCATGGGTCTGTCAAGATTCATTTTGTGCGTAGTTTTACCAGTAGCAGACTTGCATGTACACATCAGCCAAAAAACACCACACCAAAATAATCTTGATGCAATTATAAAGGATAGAAATGTATCAAGATTTCCTTTTTTTTTTTTTTTACCTCCCAGCTGTTTTGTAAGTGCAAGTCAACTGAAGGAGTTGAAAACTGCAGCAAACTGCACATTCATTACCCAGCACCCCCCAATAAAGACACAGGCAAGGGTATATGGTACAAAGGGCCACTTTATTAACTATTTAAATATACTTCAGATTGCAACAGGGCCTAACAAATAAGTCATGCGGGTTCTACATGGGGGAAACGGAGCTGCCCGTCTACTTCCCCCTATAGTGATTTGGGCGACCACACCAGACTCAGGGCAGCGTCAGTACAAGCCTGCCGCCCCCTTCATTGTCACCCCGAAGGGGCAGGGTGGCAGGCTAGCTCAGGCCACCCGAGCGAACCCGCGGTGCACCTTTACCACCAGGCCGAGGTTCATCCAGCCTGCGCCACCCAGCCGGGAATGCCAGCATGACCAAGCGTGGAGTCCACCCGGCCCTTGCCACCCTGCGGTGTACACCGATATGACCTTACCTACCCAAAACCCGCACGACACCTGCCTAAAGTGACCAAGAAGACCTATGGAAAACCCCCATTCCGCCCCTAACTCCACAGTCCGGGGTAGGCAAAAAACCATCAACCGATGTGCCAATTAGGCTGATGGCAAAAATTCCTACCCGGCCCCAGAAGGCGACCAGCTAGTCTCGGACTGTGAAAGGGTGGGCGGGTGGGTGACCGCTGCCTGGTCCCGACTGCGCGGGCTTCTCTGAGCAGCCTGCACGTGGCCCCAGACCAATTAGCCCCCAGCCAATCGGCTGCGAGGCTGGCCCTTCCTGTGTCTCGTGGGCGGGCAGGGTAAACGCCGGTGGCGTGCTAATACACGTGCCACCGGAATTACCCAGCACCCCCCAATAAAGACACAGGCAAGGGTATATGGTACAAAGGGCCACTTTATTAACTATTTAAATATACTTCAGATTGCAACAGGGCCTAACAAATAAGTCATGCGGGTTCTACATGGGGGAAACGGAGCTGCCCGTCTACTTCCCCCTATAGTGATTTGGGCGACCACACCAGACTCAGGGCAGCGTCAGTACAAGCCTGCCGCCCCCTTCATTGTCACCCCGAAGGGGCAGGGTGGCAGGCTAGCTCAGGCCACCCGAGCGAACCCGCGGTGCGCCTTTACCACCAGGCCGAGGTTCATCCAGCCTGCGCCACCCAGCCGGGAATGCCAGCATGACCAAGCGTGGAGTCCACCCGGCCCTTGCCACCCTGCGGTGTACACCGATATGACCTTACCTACCCAAAACCCGCACGACACCTGCCACCCGGGGGGTCAGCCTAGCGCTTGGCCCCACCGCCCCACACGGAAACAAATTTCCGCAGGCCCAGTTGCAATTCAAGAAGAAAAGGATAATTGCCCAACACCAAAAGGTGTACTCCATCGCTTCTGAACAACTGGGGCGCATCATAGCTGATGCCTGGGTGATAAATGACACCGACTCCGTAAAGGGGTACCGCCCGCCTCACATATGAATTTACCTTCTTCCTATCCAGTTCAATCTTTTTAACATCAGAGGCATAACACCAAACACTGTGAGGCAAGAGGTCAGACCATAAGATGACCGTCCTGCAAGATGCTGATTAATGTGGAGAATATCGCTGTAGGCCTGAAGCCTCAAGGACAGAGTCGTCCTCTGGCCCAGGTCGTTCCCTCCCAAAAGTATAACAACAATGTGAGGCTGGGCATGGGCATGCACAAACTCATAAAAAGCAGGAAGAAGCTGATCCCACAGCATTCCCCGCCGTGCAACCCAATGCACAGTAGCCAAGGAACCAAGCTGCAACTGCATGCCAAAGCTACTGGATACCGCCCTCTTCCTTGCCCAGAAACGATGGAGTGGCTGAAGATAATGACCCGAACTGCTCCCGCCCTGGAACCTGTGGACAGGAAAACAGGAATCACAATTCCAGAAACATGCATCACTTAACCATATAGCACCTGGCAAAGTCAGTGCAAGTGAGCGCCCAACCGCTGTCACGGGACGAGCCCGGAAATATAGCATGCAAAACAGGAACATGTGGCAGTGCCACTATAAACTTCTGGCAATGCCAGTATAAAGAGCGCCCAACCGCTGTCACGGGACAAGCCCGGAAATATAGCATGCAATACAGGAACTTGTGGCAGTGCCACTATAAACACCTGGCAATGCCAGTATAAAGAGCGCCCAACCGCTGTCACAGGCCGCGCCTGGAAATTTCTGTGGTATCTGCATCACCCCTCGCCCCTACCACCAGGGCGAGGGGGAATAGCCGAGCGAATCCCGCTCAGCGCTTGTCAGGCTCTCTGACGTAATACGAAAATGCGCAGGAGCGCCAACGGCCAATCCTCTGAATGTCCCGGGCTGGGAGGCCGATATCAGCTGTAGCCGATGCAGCCCCAATCCTGAAAGAGTGCAGGCCGTAATCTTCCGTCCAAAACCCCAGGTCCGCCACTGCCCTGCGAAAAAGGATCCTAACTGGAAAAACATAACAGGTGAGGCATCAACATGACAGAACAAGGCATCCCAAACCACAGGATGTGCAGCCAAACAAGACCAGCATCAGCAAAACTTGAGGCCTTGGCACAGAACGTCAATGCCGCCAAGTACACTGATAAAGACCCACACGATACGTTAATGCCCTGCAGGTATAAAAGAACCGCATCAGGTGTTCTGGCGGAATAGGCCAGACTTGGGGTACAGCCAGGGCTGCCCAAAAGGCCTCAAATTCCCTTGCCGCCCTTTGATAGCTGTGAAGGTAGACGGCGCAAGCGCAGACAAAATTACATGCTGCGCTCTGCACAGCCAAGGGTCCTAAGCCAAAGAGGCATCGGGTCGGGATCCCACTGCACCCCTGGAGCCAGCTGCCGGAAATGCTCCACCTAAAAAACGAGATAGGGTGTCGGCTATGCCGTTATCAAGACCCTGGATGTGCCTAATGAAAAACAAGGTGTTAATCTTAAGGCAATGCAAAACAAACACCCTCACCAGTCCCATTACCTGTGGGGACCGGGACGTCTGCTGGTTAACGACAAAAACCACAGCTTGGTTGTCGCACCAGAAACGCACAGTGGAGTTGGCAAATTCCTCTGCCCATAATTGAACTGCCACCGCAAGGGGGGGGACAGCCCTAAAAAATCATGTCTACAGTAACCCCTTCTGAAACCCATGTATCCGGCCAAGGGGCAGAACACCATCTCTCTCTAAAATAACTCCAAATCCAAAACCACCCGCAACATCAGAGTGAACTTGCAGCCCCGCCCCAAGTAAACACTCCTGCTGCCAAAAGGATACACCATTATAAAACTCCAAAACTGTAACCAGATTACCCAATCTGCCTTCATGTCCTGGGTGATCCGCAGGCGATGGTGAAGCCTCTAATACCCGCCATGCAGGCATGCAGCCCCTGAAAAAAGGCCTGGCCAGGGGCAACTACCCTGCAGGCAAAATTCAGATGCCCCACGAGAACCTGCAAATGTCTCTAGGACAATTTCGGAGCCTGGAGGCCAGCACGTATTAGCTGCTGCAGCCTAACCAACCTGTTGCCAGGCGGCCTACTGCACCGCTGTACAGTGTCTAATTCAATACCAAAAACGTAAGGGTAGTTGCGGGCCCCTCAAAATAATAGACCATTGAGGCGAGTCGTGCTCTGCTCACCACTAACCACCCCATAAGGGAGGCAGATTTCTCGAAAGGGCACAGGAAATTGCGCATCCCATTGGTAGCACTTTATCCAGATATAAGGAACCATTAAACTGAAAACCAAGCAAACAAAAATCATCAGGGTGGACGGGCAAGAGTCTGACTGTAGACACAATATCCGCCTTGGCCATAAGGGCGTCAAGGCCACAGCCACGTACTACCCTGATAGCTTGGTCCAAAGAATATATCATAATGAACTAAGGTGTGCAGGGATCCTATCACTAACTGAACCCCCATAAGGATAGGACAGATGGTGAATGAGAGGGAAGGTCCAGGGACCTTCTAGGAACTACACGTAACGGGAACACCTAAACATTGGGAAACTGAGGAGACTTAAAGGGGCCCACCAGATGGCCGGCTCCCTATTCCTTATCTATCTTAGCTTAAACTGTTCCTTCCATACCCTTTACCGACAGGAGATTCCTGGCCCAGGTAGACCTGGAGGGAGGGGCCACAGGAATCTGAATCCCTTGTCACTACCTTCAACTAATGATTGAGCGTCCGAAAACTTAGGATACCCCTACAAAATACAGCCAACACCTCTACTCTAATCAGGGTGGGCCACCTTCCCAGCTTGAGGGGGCTGACCACCCCCACTTTTGGCCTGCCCAGCTCGGAGCCTGGGACTCCTCCTAAATCCTGCCAACTCGGGGCACACGGACACCGAGTGCTGGCCGTTGTACTGCCCGCTGACATGTGCAAGGGTGCAACCTGCCCTGCCGCCCCGCCCCATGGAGTTAAACTCATAGCAGGAGCGGAGGGTGAATGCATCACACTCCTAACATCCCTGCCACTGGCCCGGCTGCGCCCAGAGCAAATGCCCACTAAGGATCAATCGCCCAAATTGGACCGGGCCAGCCAGATAATTTGAACCCACAATCCTGCTCTGAAATCTGCCAGTCGAGGGGATAATATCCAGGTACTTAAAGTGCAGCTGCCCGTGCTGCCTACATTAGAATAACTACTGCAGCATAAATATCAGGTCGACCAATTATTCCAATTTTTATCAATTTATCTGCCTTCACCCCACTTGAGGGACAGGCACTGGGTCACCCGCCTTCAAGGCTGGCTCAGGTTGCTCACACAATAAACTAAACACAGTAACAAACTCGCCCTGCTAAATTTTCCTTTAACTGCCAAGGCGAGTTGACCACCCAAAGGCAGGGCCACATCCCACTAGGCCACTCGTGGACATTCACCTGACCCTTCCGTGGCTCCCTGAGAGAAAACACCATACAGGACATCAGCATAAGGAGCCAGGCTGTAAGGGACACCAGAGACCATCAAGATCCGATGCCTGTACCTGAACAACTGGAGGTCCCGGAGCCTGTCGCTCAATGAGCTTGTCCAAAGTGGTTAATCTCTTCTGTGCCCAGAAAATGATGGAGTGCCCACAGATAAGAACCTGAACTGTCCCTACCCAGGAACCTGGGAAGATGCCACCTGTGGCTGCTGCTGCTCATCAGGGTCCCACTGTGCTTGCACAACCGGAGGTCTGGCTGGAGCCTGTGACTCCTTAAGCTCCTCCAATGGTTACTCTGGAAGAGAGGATTTGCGTTAGGTTCGCCCCACGTCCCTTCCTGGTAGACCTCCCTGGGGAGGGAAGCGCCTGATGCATTGACCATCACCCAAACCAGCGTTTGCACATTGCACTCTCCTTCTTAAAAGCTTCTGCCTGTGCAACCAGAGCCCACAGCTCAGCTGTATCATCCTCCTCCTCTGAGGAAGAAATCAGTGCGAGCTGGGGGGGGCCTTCCCCCCTGATTTCTTATTCCTCATTGGGCATACAGACGTCTCAACAAAAAACCTGGGGGGGGGGGAGTGGTGGCAACTGACAGCCACCTCTCACCCCCCAATATATTTCTATTAGAGAAATCTATATATTATTTCTGAGAGCCCAGTCCTATGCATGTCTACTCAGAAGTAAGTCCCATTATAGTCAATGGGGCTTACTCCCAGGAAAGTGTAGACAAGATTGAAGTCTTATTTATCATGACCGTCTTATTATTTAACAATCATTAATTTTCTTTTTTTTGTTTTTTTTTTGTTTTGTTATTAATTTATATTTTAACTACAACTTCCTTAATTATGGAATTTGGTTTTTTTGTTTGTTTGTTTGTTTGTTTCGTTGTTTTTTTTTTTAAATTAAATTTTTTTTATTATTATTTATTATTTTTATTAATATTATTATTTTTAATCTCACCTCTTTATTTATTTATCCAATCAACTTCTTATTTTCTTTCCTCTCCCCCCCCCTTTTTTTTTTTTTTTCTCTCTCTCTTTTTTTTTCTTTTTTTTTTTTTTAAACTAGCATGCAAATGACACAGCAAAACAACTATCCAACTTGCGGTCTCCCATCCAATTCTAAACCACAGCTGACTCTGCTTAGCTTTGCTAAATGTTGAGTGTAAAACACCACTCAGCCAGCAGGCCTTATAGGCAAACAAAGGAAGCAAACTCCTGGGAAAATGCCCTTCCATACTATGTGCTGGGGAGGAGGCTGGCGACGCCCTGAAAGCCCCAAACACACGGAGGAAGGTGCGGAGAAAAGCTCCTGGTGCCTCTGCCAGCAGGCTCAACAAGCAGCCGGGCAGGAGGCAGAGCAACCCCAAGGGCGGCAGGCACCAGCTGCAGCCAGGCACGCGCCCAAACAGCGCTCCCACGGGGCGCCTGCACACCAAGCAGGCGACCCGTTTCCCACAGGCACCCCAAACGACCAGCAGGCTCAAACACTGACCCGTGCAGAGCCGCCAGGCGTCCAAGCGCTGGCCACCCAAACTACCCTGGGGAGGTGGGGGGGGGTCGGGCACTGAGCGAGGGAGGTGGGGGGGAGGTCGGGTGCTCAGCGGCTCCCGCTGAGCGCTCTCACTGAGCGCAGCCAGCAGCCTGGAGGAGAGCAGCCAAGCACCAGCCCCAAGGCACACCAGCCGCACACACGAGGCCAAAGAGGGGCGCAGCTGGACCGCCGCCCCTGCAAGGCAGCCCACCGCAACCCAGCCAAGAAGCCCAACCCAGGCAACACCACCAGCAACCGCTCGCTGCCCACAGGTAAGCCGAGAGGGCAGGCGGGCAGGCGGGCGCCCGCAGCCAAGTCTGCTGGGCTCGAGGCCCCAGCAACGTGGCCTGAGTCGGGGAGCAGCGTGCAAGAGGTCCTTCCCTGACCGCTGCCTGGTCCCGACTGCGCGGGCTTCTCTGAGCAGCCTGCACGTGGCCCCAGACCAATTAGCCCCCAGCCAATCGGCTGCGAGGCTGGCCCTTCCTGTGTCTCGTGGGCGGGCAGGGTAAACGCCGGTGGCGTGCTAATACACGTGCCACCGGAATTCATTTATGAAATTCTACTACTAAGATTGGAATTTTAGAGGACTGGAACTCAGGCCAGATCAATGCCATGAATCAATAAGGGAATGAAATGGGGAAATTTCACTCATCTCTAGGTCTACAACAGTAGTTCCCAACCTTTGTGCAAACCTGGAAGTGCTGTCACCACCATCCTGCCATCACCACTGGGTCGAGACTCCCCTTAAGGGGGGATATGGTGATTTCCATTGCCCCGGGGGTCACGACTCCCAGGTTGGGAAACACTGCTGTACTAGACAGGATACCATTACAAATGAAGGGAAGGAAGATAAAACTCTCTCACTGAAATCTTGCAACATGAGACTTCAGCCTGCCTGGAATATCTCTCAACAGGTAAAGCTGATGCATTCAACATATTTTATGTTGAATTTTTAATATTTCTTGTAGAGTTCAGAGGTGCTGATTCCAAAGGTAATCTTTTTTATATCATCAAAACTTTATAGTTATCTTAAACTTTTGAGTTTTTATCTATTTTATCGTCTAATACAGTGATTCCCAAACTTTTTAGCACTGGGACTCTTTTTTTTTTTTTAATGACACTCTATTCAGACCCACCTAGCTTTACCAGACTTTAAAGAAGGTGATATAGGAACAAATAATATATTTGCATGTATAGGCATGCATAGCTTAATGACCTTCTGCCTAACAACGGGCTGGATATACAACTGTGATCAAAGCACAGCAAAGAAACTCTTAATGAGGCAATTCAGTCCCCAGTAGCCAGAGCAAGTATCTGTTTATACAACACTCTTAATGAGGCCCTGAATGTCTGGCAGGGAGTGTCTGTTTATGAAACAAAGGCACTAGATAGGGTTGAATGTTCACATAATGATCTACTCGAATAATGACAGGGATCAGATAACATATCCTCCTCTTTAAGCAACACACACCTGTAATATCGTATTTATTTATGTGTAAAAAAATGACTCCATCATTTGTTGTAATGAGGCAGCCCTAATGAACAGCCTCAAGGCTTGAAGGGTTTAGTTATGTCACCCAGCCTTCACCTGCTCCCACTAACTGTGATTACCAGACTTGGAAAAAATACTCCAGAAAAAAAGATGCTCAAACATTTATCTCCCTATATTTACACAAGCTTGCAAACTGCAGGAGCTCAGCTCTTTGCAGAGCAGTTATCAACTCTCTGATTTTTGAATAGCCTCAGAACTTGAGCCAATCAGTTATCTGATCTATCCATCACCCGTGTTTTCATTGGAGCCTCTGTGGGAGCCTCCAGTGGGAACCAACCCACAGTTTGAGAAACGCAGGTCTAACACACTGTAATGCACACCGTACGATACAACTGTACAGTGCAAATTGTGACTACACTATTGATGCAATGCCAAAAATAGCAGCACTTTTTGTATCCCTGCACCAATACTTCAAGCAAATATTGAAATATTCAGATAAACATGACATTGTTCAAATTTTGTTACACAGTGTTATCTCGGGTGGGAACATAAAACGACTGGTTCACAAGAAGCCCAGAGCAACCTAAATAGAGCATAGAACTGAATCACAAATCACCTCCACAATCCCACGCCTACATAAGCGAACCATAGGCAGAACAAAATCCTGGAACTGGGATGATGGCCCTGATTAAATGGCCCATGTTCTATTCTCCTGAATGAGCAAATGCATCAACTGCACTCCCATCCTACATGCTCTTTCTTGGATATTTACAAAGAGCCCTGTTTGAAAGTGCCTGAAGGCCTCAGAACAGAAGGTGAGGAACATTTGCATTCTAGATCAGCTGTATAGAAAAGTCTGTTTACTTAGCTTGGTTTTGTGTGTGTGTGTGTGTGTGTGAAGGCAAGGTTAAAATTTAACCTTACAAGTGATGTCACACATCTGCCCCCATCTTTTTAATGCTACTGAAAAGCCATGCTTGAGGATGGTGTGATTGCTGGAGGTGTATTTGTTCAAAACCTTATGTTCTTTTTGGAAGTTTCAAATCACTCAGCAACACTTAAACTCATGCATGTGATGTACGAGTGATATTTCAAAAGAAAAAGAGCACTTGACTAGGGATGACATATGTGTAGCTCTTGCAAAAGCAACGTACCTGGGCAGAGCACCATTATGCAATGCAAACTATTAAAGGAAGTTCTAGCTTACAAGCAGCATTTGTTTTCAAGCTATGCAGTTTAAAACCTTGGGAAGCCAGGCTCCGGGCAGCTCAGAGGAGATTTTTTTGTGATGGGCAGATTTTAAACAACCAACCAACAACTAAGAGCTTCTAAAGTGGGAGAACCCTCAGAAATGCCAACACAGTGGACACATACCCAAAAGAACGTGGCTGGTTCTGATACAACTCCACTGCCTGCTACACACACTTCACCATTCCCAAGACCAGTGTGTATGCACTCATACTCTGTCCACAGAAAGTGTTTCCAAATTTTCAGTCTTCTGACTCATATGGCTTTTAAAGAAAACTACAGTTTGAGACTTTACACAATCCAACATAGAATTGTTACACAGTGATGTACCTGAGGGGGGCAAGGATACCAGGCCGGGGGGGGGAGGGGGTGCCGCACCTCTGTGAAACCAGAAGTGGGCTTTTTTGGCCCATCAAGGCCTTTAGAAGGCCTCTGCGTTGCCTCCCTGGGCCTCCAAAAGGGAGGCAGTGGTGGCAGCTGGTGGTCTTGGCCCTGGTCACTGCTGGGGCCAGGATTGCCACTGTTGTTACAAGCTTCATTTTAAAAGTTAGAATGATATACACAATTTAGCCAAATTACTTATGATCATCACAGTCCTACGAACCAAAGCAAACAAACTTTACTTTGAAAAAGATCTACGCAAAGCAAACACGACAGTGCTTACTTCTGATATTTCAACCTGGTAAGCTTCATGAACTATATGGGAGAAAACCTATTACAAGCTTAAACAAACAAAAAGGTTGTTGGCTGCAGTAAAAGGGGTCATCCAAGACCAGATGCTTTATAAGGGATTTCAACATATTCTAGGAAATGTAATGCAGACATAAAGCAACCACTATTTACCAATTTCTCCCCAGGACAAATCACAGTGAAAGCACAGCGAGAGATCATTACTTTCCAAGGAATTTTTATGTCAAGCTCATATTTACAGGACCTTCACTGGGGACTACAATATCAAGTGTTACCACGCGGTACTACTATAACAAGATATCAAAGCGCACACCTCACCTTTCTCCAAACACGATGGCAAGTCACACATTCAGTCACTAGTTATCAAGGGATAAATTAATAATGACATACTGAGTAATTCATCTGCAGATTGGTTATTCTTATTTCACAATAGTGATCTACTAGATCAGGGGTGCTCAATAGGTGGATCGCAATCTACGGAGCCCTGTCTCTCCAAACTGTTAATATGTCAGTTTCATCTAGTGACTAGACAAAACTGACATATTTAGCTGACACTAAACTGACACTGAAACTGACACTTTAGCTGCTCTTCAGGCATGCAGCAACAAAACTGACGAAACTGACTAGACTCCAGCAGGGGCTCCATACATTAAAGGGGGTGTCTGTCAGACGCTTCCTTCCCCCCGGTAGATCTCCGGGCCTCGCTGGGTTTCAAAGTAGCTCTCGAGCCAAAAAAGTGTGAGCACCCCTGTACTAGATCATCTTTCTACTAACTTGGCCAGATTTTAGGGGAAAAAACCATCCACCAACTCCAAGCCTGGCTCAATTATTTCTCCAGCAGCTTGTCTTCTAGTAGGCCTTACTACACTTACTCAGAAGAGTAGGACTCAGTTCTACATTATTTATCAGGATGTTCGTTCCAGATCAATTTGATTTGAACAAGTTCATGAGGTAAAATAGCACGCAATTACACCTAATGGATAGAGGTATGTAATATGTGAAGAATATTAACATTCTCAACTCTTAACTCTTAATATTAACATTAGCAACTCTTATTAACATTCAGGGGTACGCTTAAATACAGAAATAGGTTTACAGAAACAAAGTATTTTAGATCAGTGGTTCCCAAACTGGTGGGGCGCAACCCACCAGTGAACCGGAAGCAGGGCATTCCCCCCTTAAGGTTTTCTGGGAAAATAGGAAGTAGCTTTAAATCAGAGATAAGGGGTCTTTTTTTTTTTTTTTTTTTTTTTTTTTTGCTGCAGTAGCAGCAGCTGCTGTGGAAGAGATCAGAGAGGTTTGCGAGCTCCAAGTCCATGCAGAACACCAGTACTGCCTCCCAGGTAAGTAAAAAATAAAAGCCCCTTGGCAGCGTGGTGATCTCTGCAGCACTGTCGCTGCCCCTCTCCCTGCTCACACAAACACCAGATTCCCAACTCTCCTGTAGGAGTTTGGGAAGTACTGCTTTAGACAAATACGGGCTTTATGGGGAGTTATCTGAAGAAAGTATGGTTCTTGGAAATAAGAACTTCTAAGGGTGAACTAGATGCCTGTAGAAATGTATTTGACAGAGGCATGCTTCCCAACAGAAGTACTTCTTTCAACCTAAATTCTGACTAGAAATAGAGCAGACAGAGAGAAAGAGAGATTAACTTTCCCAGGATGCCACCTACCTGCCAAAAAAAATCACCCCAACAGGAGCTTTTTTCTTGCAGACAGTCACATTGGTGGCAGGTAAGACACTGCAGGGGCAATTTGGAACAGAAAATGATACAAAGGGTGAATCTCCCTCTTCCTGCATGCCCTACTAAGGTTCTGACACCCTGTTGTATTCCCATCTCCCATGGCCCTGTCCACTTGTAGGGGGCTAGGGCTGTGGTTTTCAAACTCTCCAGGAGTTTGAAACCCGCAGTAAGTCTTTGCGGGGGTGGGGGGGAGGCAGCAGGGGCAGGGGAAGGCAGCGACGCTCTCCCCAGGATCGCATCACTCAGGGGGCTGCAGGGACTGGGATGCACCCTCCAGTCCCTGCAGCAGCCATCCCTGTGTGCGGGGAGCCCTGCGCGAGTGCCTGCAGGGCGCCCCAGGTCAGGGAAAGGGAGAGTGGGGCAACTGCGCTCTGCTTCCGCTTTTGCAGAGGCAGAGCAGATCGCCCCACTCTCCCTTTCCCTGACCTGGGGCACCCTGCAGGTGCTCGCGCAGGGCTCCCCGCACACAGGGACGGCTGCTGCAGGGACTGGAGGGTGTACCCCAGTCCCTGCAGCCCTGTCAGAAGGGAAAGTGGAGCGATTGTGCTCTGCTTCCGGTTTTGCAGAGCAGGGCGTGATCGCTCTGCTTTCACATTTCCTGCCTAGAGAGCCCAGCTGAAAGTTGCGCAGGGCTCCCTGAACCCCCAGGAGGCTGCAGGAGGCTTGGGCAAGTGCACCCAAGCCCCTGAATCCCCCCTGAGCAGTGCGATCCTGCGGATCGCGCTGCTGCCTTCTCCCTGTCTCCTGGCTGCCCCTGCCCCTTAAGGGGGCAGAGGCCAGGACCCACAGGCTGGGTGGGGCATTGCAACACCCCAGTTTGAATACCACTGGGCTGGCAGGGGAAAAAAACCTCTTGTATTCCTAATGGCTCTGTAAATCATGTACAAAGTCTCAAACATTGTACTGCCAGCAAGGCTTTAATTACAGCAGTGCTTCCTCCTCCTTTTCCTGTGCCTTTCCACTTTTCTGGGTTCCTTATCTGTCCACCTTTCTCATTCTCTTCTTTCCACTTTTCTTCTGCTTGTTTTCTCCAGCCCATTTCACCTCCATTCTCTCCCCCCCCCACACACACACACACTATCCTTGGCCCTACTTTTCCCCAGATGGAAGCCAGCTGTGAAGTGGCCAGATCTCTGAGAACTCTGACTCTTGGTGATATTATCACCACGCTCCGAGTTCAATGACTGCCTCTTCTTATGGCCCAGCACAGCAGATTGGGCTGTCACATCTCACATGTCCACAGCTCTTTCGGGTAAAGTAGAGGTCGGAAGCATGGCTCTGGATAATGAATCTGCACATCTAGTTTGAGTAATATCTCTCCATCACTGCAAATCTCATGGCCTGGAAGAATTTATATGGGGAGAAGGGCTCCCTATATCTCCAAAGTGAAATCATTCCCTTGCTTCACTCTTATGGTAAAATACATACAGTTGACTTGATTCAGCAAGAGATAGATTTATGTATGTAGCAGTTTTTTACCATGCGTAAATCAGATGGAAATGATATCTGGATGCACAGTGCTGTCAGAAAGACACTCTGATGGTGCAGATGTACATTTCTACCCACCCTTTCATACTACAAGTCTCATCCAATACCTTTTTTGCAGGTCTGAATCAGGGCCAATGGCTTTTCTTGCCATGGAGAGAAAAGTTCTTATACTGAAGTCCTAGCAACTGAAAAAGTGTGTATTTCCTGATTGGTGAAGCAGTAGCAAAACAAAAGTCACCCCAGCATGAACAGCAAAATGTAAGAAAATATTTGCAAGTGTGCATTAATAGGCTGACTTCCTGACCACAGACCTTATGTCAAAAGGAATTGTTTGCATTAGCCCTGTAAGCTTGGTTATTTGAAATGACATATGTCTGAACCCAGGAGGCTGTACAGCAAACAATGCCCTGTCATAGAAGATGACATATGCATGCACTCCGGCTATGGAGCCGCCAGATTAATAAGGGCTCTTTAGGCAGAATGGATGAGTTCTTTACCCGGTACCTTTTAAAAACAAACATTTTCTGAATTTTTTAAGTTGCCTTGTCACAGGAAAAAAACACTAGGAACACAACAGGAAAACCAAAAGTTTCTCAAATATGATAGGTTGTGGCAAGGCTTCTGCACTCTTAATTTTTTTTTTTTAATTGTTCTCCTGAAGAAGCCACCCTGAGGGTTAAACTGAACGTTAGTTTAAACATGCAGGATAGCTTCGGGGTGAGGACTGTGGGGGTGTTTATTTTGTAAGCAGTGCAACAGGAGTGACCAAGTTCATGACATCAAGACGGACTTTGGATCAGGAGACACGGAGAAGGCAGCAGCGCGATCCACAGGATCGCACTGCTCAGGGGGGCTCAGGGGGGCTGCAGGGGCTTGGGTGCCCAATTGGCTGGGTGTGTTAGTTTTTTCTCCTACCCCAGACTGAAGTTGGGTGATGCGGCAAAGCAAGTAGCTTTGGTCACTTTGGCAAGAAATGTGCGGGTTTGGGCAGGAAGGCCTAGGCTATGGTGTGCAATCTGAGATAAGCAAAGGCCAGGGGTGAGCCGGAACCGCTCCCATGAAGCCTGACCAGCTCAAAGGAGGCTGGTTGGCAAGTCCCTGGTCTGGAATAGGCAATGCCCAAGCAGGGATTAGTTGTGGGGTGCGACATCCAGCTGCCTCAACCCTCAGGGGTTGGTGAGGATAGGCATGTTTAGTCCATGGACTAAGTGATGCTAGGAATCAGATTGTACACCCATTGATATTTCCGGGAAGCTTGGAGGCCAGGTCATTTTTCCCCAAATCAGATCCCAGCATGTCCAATTGATTAGTCAGTGCCCTGCTGTTTATTGAGTTAATTCATTAATAAAGCGGCCCAGTTTCATTCCAAGCCTGTGTCTGTGTGTTTATTGGCAGTGCGGGGTAAATAAAAAATAGAAAAATAAAAGCAGATATTAAAAGTTGTATGGCAAGTATGGAGTTCTAAACCGACATTTCTTTGTTCTTCTACAAAATCATATTAGGTATCATATCTTAAAGAATCTATTAGTTGTTTCTAAGATACATCTTCAACAAAAGGAAAAAATACCAATTATCTACTCCTCAAATCCATAATTCATTAAGCTCATTAGGATTGCCTTTGTTATGATGCACTTTCACGCAGCTGAGAGAGTGAGTAAGTGTGCCACAGTTCCACTGATCAGGAGCTCACCAGAACCGAGGGCAAGATCCACACTAAGCCATGTGATTGTGATAAATTCAAGTGCACTATACCTAAAGCACATCATAGGGATGTAATAGTATGCTGCTGGTCCACGTGCAAGAAAGGGGGCTACAGCCTCTCAAGCCAATTACAACACATGAATGCAGGTATACCCAACCACCATCTCATGAAACATGGCATTGTTACACACCACGCTATCTGGAGTATCGGTCATCCACCATAGTGATTTGTGTAGAACTTGGGCTCAGTTGACTGCTGTAACTTGTGCTGGTTCGATTGTAGCCTGTGCTTTGCATGAGCCAATAGACAGTTTGTCTGAGCCAATAGTTACAAAGTTTTGTCTGAGCCAGTAGGCTCACTGTGGCTGAGCAAAGTGAACTATGTATGACCTTGGAGAAGAGCCCTTCAGCGTTAGGAGGGGCTGAGCAGGAGATTGTAGTGCCGAATGCAAAGAACTTACCGTATTTTTCGCTCCATAAGACGCACCTGACCATAAGACGCACCTAGTTTTTAGAGGAGGAAAACAAGGAAAAAATATTCTGAACCAAATAGTGTAATAAAATATTTAATAAACTATAACAGAATAACATTTGAACCATGTAAAGTGAACAGCAGTCAACAGTGGCATTAAGAACCACTATCACTGTCATTAACAAATGGAGAGACAAAGGTTTGAGTACTCTAGTTTTCTGGAAACCCCAAGAACTCATCATCGCTAGAGTCAGAATTTATGAAGCTCACAAAAGCAGGTGCACTCAAATAGGGGATCACATTATCTTTCTGCTACAATGATGTTCTGCCAAATCCCAATCCACTGGGCCTTGTGCCCGCTTAAGGCTGATCAGTCCCCCTTGTACAACTCACCAGTGCAGCAAGCAAAAATGAGTCCAGTTCCAGTCCACAGATGCCAAGTAAATCAGTCCCATCAGTCAGAGTTGCCAAATCAGAGTCCAGAACCAATAAGCCAAATTACAGTCCAAGGCCAGTCAAATCCATCAGGGTATCCAAGTCCAGTCACAATCCACAGTCAGATTCCAAATTCAATAAACCCAGTCAGTCTCCTCCCCTACCTCCAACCTGCACTCCTTCAAAACCCACAAACCCTTTCTCCCTCAGGTATAGCCCTGAGGGCCCTATTGCCTTCCAGTGGCTGCAGCTGTGCAGCACACTCTGCTGAATGCCCAGGCCTTACCCTTAAAGGGGCCACTGCTGACACCACATCTACCTCCTTGCCAGTTCTTCCGTGATTCCAATACAAATGAACAAGTGGAAAGTCCAACCACAACTTGAATTCTCAAGACACAACAAACCTCTGGATTTATGGTGAGAACCGAGCCTTACCTGGGGCATGTGCAATAAGCAAACACTGGTATTCTGACCAAGGAGACAGTTTTTTTCTTTGTGATGGGGGAGGGGCTTACATTCAGATGCTGGATGAGGCAAGTGAAAGCGCCCCTCCCCTGCTGTGTGAGTGTGTGTGGGGGGGCAGAGCATCTGTGTGTATAAGAGAAGGGGGCAGCCTGTGTTTGTGAGAGAGGTGGGAAAGTGTTTGTGTTGCAGAGAAGTTGTGATGCTCCAGGCTTGGGGTGGGGGGAAAGAGAAACTGTGATGCTCTAGGCTTGGGGGGGAAGAGTCTGTGATGCTCTAGGCTTGGGGGGGAAGCAAGAGTCTGTGATGCTCCAGGCTTGGGGGGGGGGGAAAGAGAGAAGCTGTGTTGCTCCAGGCTTGGGGGGGAAAGAGGCTGTGATGCTCCAGGCTTGGGGGGGAGAGAGAGGCTTTCCTGGGAGTAAGCCCCCCTGACTCTAATGGGACTTACTTCAGAGTAGGCATGCACAGGATTGGGCAGCGAGACTGCCATCCCACCCACGCTTTCCTGGGAGTGAGCCCCAGTGACTGTGACTTACTTCTGAGTAGACAAGCGGGCTTGGGAAGACTGCCACCTCACCCACGCTTTCCTGGGAGTGAGCCCCACTGACTCTGAGACTTACTTCTGAGTAGCCTCTGACTGCCCTGGGAAGCAGAGCAGAGCGAGAAGGCAGGGGGCGGGGCCAGGGCTGGGGCAGAGTGTTTTTTTTTTTTTTTGCAGTATTCGCTCCATAAGACGCACACACTTCCCCCCCCTTTTTTGGGGGGGAAAAGTGCGTCTTATGGAGCGAAAAATATGGTAAGTGCTGTGTGCAAAAAGGCTGAGTACCGTTGAAGGAAAGCTAGAGGGCTGTCTGTAGATTAGTGTGGTGTGCAGAGCCACTGAGGCTATAAAAGGGGCTGCACCAGCACAAAGAGCTCTCAGACCACCAGGGAAGAGCGGCTGAGAGGAGCTTCAAGACCGAGCTCTGCAGGACGAGAGACTACCGGAGAAGGAGCTGGGAGCAAGCCCTGAAGGAGAGACCACCAAGAGCTATGGAGAGGAGCTGAAGATAGAGCTCTGCGGGAGAGCTAAGGAGAGAGCTGCTGGAAGGAGCTGAAAGCAAGCTCTGCTGGAGCTGCAGATGTTCAGAGACTGCTGAAGGAGCCCTGAGAGAGTCTCTCACTGGAGCTGAGAACCAGAAGGGAACCTCCATCAAGCCTCCAGCCCTTGGCCTGCCTCAAGTCCTGCTGCCTCGTGCCTGCCTGGCTGCCTGCCTGAGGTCCTGTCTCAACTGGGGGAATTCGAAACAAGGTATTTTCATTGATTGGTTCAGGTTCCATTCCTCGTAATAAAAAGTCTTAAACTTAGCTTGGTGTCAGTGGTCTCTTTCGACCCTGCTGCAACAATAGTTTAGCTCCCATATTTGCATACACCTACTTCCACTCACTCAGTTGCACACTTGACAGAATATTTGCTTTATTCTCTTAGATACAGTGTCCTCTAAAAATAAGGCATGGGTCAGCCTGGCTATTTAGACTAAATAGCATAAAAGCAATTAACACTAGGAGCATGCTGAATGTTCATCTGCCTTGCTTTTGGGAGTGAAAGTAGGGTGTTGCATTGTTCTCTCTTGCAAATAAAAAAAAGGAAGAAGCTGTCTTCATGTTTGCTAAGAGGCGTTCTGTGGAAAAGGTCCAGGTTTTAAGCTCCCAAAACAGACACTTCCCAACAGAATGAGCCTTGACCTTGCCTTCAGTATTATGCTGGTTGAACATTCATTCTAAGGCATACGCAGCATATTTGCAGCAGCCCACACGTTTACAAACACGAAAGTTAATTCCTACTCATGGATTTTTCCATAGCTCCTTAACTCAATTGTGATAGTCAAAGTGTGACTGTGAAAGGAAACACAATATACACCCCCTCTCCCTCACTGGAACTATGGTGACAATCAAAGCAGAGATAGGTGAAGGACAAACCCATTAACTTAGCAAGGAAAACCACTGGATTTAAAAGGAAACTCTCCCTGACCTGAAAAACACTCTCCAATTTCTACTGTCAGTTTTTACAAACAACTCAAGCCAAAATCCTGATCGCCCAATTGAAGGGTGATCGGAGTTTGTTTAGCCTGGCCTGGAACACAAGAGTCCTCCCAGTGGGGGAGTGGAAGAGGGCGGGGGCTGGCAGCTATGGCGGGCCTTTTAAAAGACACGATACCCAGCCCTCTTCCTCCTTTGCACGTGGGCGACGTGGGAATACCCACCCACCTGCCGTAAAGGCAGTCTGAGTTTTACTGGTCGCCATTTGGAGCCGGGTAGGAATTTTTTACTGCCTGCCAAGATTGGCCAAGGGGCAGGCAGTTTTTTTGCCTACCCCAGACTGTCATGGGCCGAGGGTTGCCCCCCCTTTTTTCAAGCTACCATTGGTCACTTTAAGAAGGCAGGTGGTACAGGTTTAGAGGCGTGAATGGGACTTCGGGCATGCACCTTCAGGTGGCATAGGCAGGGCGGAACCCAATTTCAGTCCTCAGGGGCTCGGCGGCACGAGGATGTAGATGGGGCCCTGGCCAGGACCACAGGGTCCGCCTCAGCGGCTCGAGGTGGCACAGCCCACGGTCCAGCTGCCTTCCCCTTAAGGGACAGACATAGATGAGCTGCGCTGCCCAACGACAGGGTGTGACTTGGAGTTGGGTGCATGCCTTCCTGGGGGCAGATCTGTTCTGGTACCACCCAGAGGTCCTGCCTCCGCACCACAGGGGGCTTCACTGCCTCGGATTCTGCAGGTTTCAGCCTCCTCTTCTGTTGTAACTGCTAAATAATGGCCCTTTCTCCCATACCTGTTGTCTCGAGTGTTCATTGGAAGGTGCGAAAACAAAAGAATTTAAATAGAGGAAAAGCTATTATGAACAATTAGTACTGATTTTGAACTTATCTTTCAAAAATGGTCACCAATCTACAGGCATACCAGTAATTCCCAAAGTGTGCAAAATAAATAACTGAAGTCTCCATAGTTGAAAATAATATTGTAAATTGTAAGAAGATGGATTATTCCGAAAAAAAAGAAAAAGGGTACGCACCTGCTTTTTTAATTTCCAACACTCCTCGTCAAACCATGTATTTTTTGTAAAACGAGGAGGATTACTTGGGCTAGCCATCCTCAAGTGATCTACCAAGGAAGAGATTATAACTTGGAAAGCTTCAATCACATCAGTAGTGGCCCGAGAGGCAAATAGTAAACGCAATTGGGAGTTAGTTTCAGGTGCCTGAGTCCACTGGGACAGGGCTTGCTCCACAACTGGTGACCATCTGTAGGGACGGCTTGGATTGGGGAGAGAAAGAGAAGAGACAGGGGAATCAAAGGGAATATTAAGAATAAGTGCAACTGGCAAGTGATCACTCTCAGAACGGGTGCAGACACAGAAATCTGATAAAAGGGGCAGGAGAAACTAGGGCATAATCTATTACACTAGCACCTCTTGGAGAGAGGTGGGTAAAATCGCCTGGAATGTCACGGCCTTTTGAGCCATTTAGAATAAAGACGTTAAATGAAATACATAAACTTATAAGATTTGGGGCAAAACTATTTATTACAGAATCTTTGGAAGACCTTGAGGTTTGAAACCAAGGGGGGATAAGGTCATCGGAGTACCAGTTCATCTGCTGGGCAAGTGTAGAATTTGAAGGGCCAATTCTAGAATTAAAATCTCCAGAAATAATCATAAAAGCATCAGAATATAAGTTAGAAGCACGGGATATAGTGTTATCAAGATCTAACCAAATGTCGGATGGGGCAAGTTTAGCTGGGGGTATATATACATTAAAAAGAAGAATTTGAATATCTTTAAACTGAATTAATATAGTTTGAAAATAAGGAGAGTTCGAATCTAACTGAGAAACTAAACAAGAAAGGCCAGATTTAACAAAACAACAAAGTCCCACACAAGGTCTCCCTAGGGCATTCTTCCTAAATGCTGGGGTCACAAAAGAAGTATACCCATGTAGGGACAGTGGGACCAACGACCATGTCTCCTGAAATAAAATAAAATTAAACTTTTTAATAAAAGCGTGGAAGTCCTTATCTGAGCTTTTAGATGACCAACCGGAAATGTTCCATGAGATCAAAGTGAAAAGAGTGGAAGAGGAAGGGGTTAGGGAAGTTGGTTCTAGTCAGTGCTTAGAGGATGTGGAGAGAGAACCATCAGAATGATCCTTTACAAAGGTAAAATCGAAATTTAAAGGAGGAGGGAATTGGGATGTAGCGTCTACCAATACAAAGGGTTCAGAGGGTAGGGACTTAGAAACAACACAAACAGGAAATAGATGTTGATTAATAGACTTAGTTGGACCAGTAACAGTGGGTAAGGATTGCTGGTCCACTTCTATTGAGTTAGTAGGAGAAATGGGTAATTGGGTTGATATAGGAGAAGAGGAGGGACAGAGAGAAAGGGGGTCATTGGAACAGAGAGAAACAGCTGTCGAGTGAGTGAGTCTTGACTGGTCATAAGTCATAAGACTTAGGAGTTTGCAATAGTGGAAGGGAAGGGAAAGAAGAACAGTTCGAGGACTCAGTAGATCCAACGAAGGGAATCGACAGAGAGGGGCACAGGTTCTTTGGTCGCAGTGTTAAGGAGTTCTTAGTCCTTCGAAGACTGCGAACTACGGACCGCCTGCCGAAAGTATTTCCAGGAAAAACAACATCTTTTTGCCCTTGGGAAGTGGTCCATTCTCCATCAAGCCATTATTTCCAAAAACCATAAAACTTTTTGGGACGCAGTTACTAGGGCAAGTCATCCAACCCCTGTCATCTACTCTGACATTCCAGAAGCCACGTGGACAGATTATTTTTCCAAAATTTTCTATTCTTCTTCCCTCCTTATCTCTAATATTGATCTCCAAAAAGTCCCTGAATGGCCATCGGTTTCCCCACTGGAAATTTATCAACTCATAACTTCCTTAAAATCAGCCAAAGCCCCCGGCCCAGATTTTATCATCAATGAAATTCTTCTTACTAATCCTGGTTGGTGGGCTGCTCCCCTGGCTTCTCTTTTTACCACGATAAATTCTACAGGTCTATTCCCAGATATCTGGCGCTGTTCATTTCTTCTTCCAATTTTTAAGAAAGGTGACCCCGCTTCCCCGTCAAATTATCGTCCTATAAGTCTTTTATCTTGTATAGAGAAGCTTTATGCCAAATTCCTTCTTCAAAAGCTGTCATCCTGGGCTCGTTTGAAAAACCTTCCAGGAGTCGAACAATCAGGTTTTCGCCAGGGTGTTTCTACTCTGGATCATGCCTTTGCACTTTCTTTTCTAGCCCAGAAATATTCCATACATCATAAATCAAATCTATATGTAGCCTTTATCGACCTACAAGGTGCTTTTGACTCGATAAATAGAGCCCTTTTATGGAAAAAGTTATTCAACTGGGGCATTGACCAGAGGCTTCTGTTTTTGTTACAGCAACTTCATTCCCATAATAAATGTCAAATCCGTCTTCCTTTTACCAATATTCTCTCTTCTAGTTTTCCTATCAATAAAGGAGTGAGGCAAGGTTGCATCCTTGCCCCTCTTCTTTTTAATTTATTCATTGCCGATCTTCCTGCCAGCTTAACCACCACCTCTCATTCCTTTCCTGTAATAAATAAAAAGCCAATTCCGATTCTTCTTTACGCCGATGATACAGTACTTCTCTCACTCACAAAATCCGGTCTTCGTGAGCTCATATCCAAATTTCAAGATTATTGTCATTCAAATGATCTTGTAATTAATGCCAACAAAACAAAAATTATGGTTTTTTCCCGCTCCTGGGCTCCTTCTAAATGGTCAATCAATTCCCAATCTTACACTCAAGTTAAATCTTTTAAATATCTAGGTTTACATTTTCACTATAATTTATCATGGACTCAACATAAAAAGTCAGTTATTTCTTCAACAACTACCCACCTTTTGGCTATAACAAATTTTTATTTTAATGCAGGAAACCAATACATCCCAGCAGCGATTCAAATTTTTAAAGCAAAAATTATTTCTCATTTATTATACGGTATCCCGATATGGATACAGGCAGTTTCTAAGGATTTGGATCATATTGCTTCTTCCTTTTTTAGAAAGATATTAGGTATTCCTAATCTTATACGGTTGCCCACTATTCTTTTAGAACTTGGTTTACACCTTCCCTCCACTTATGCCTGGCTTTTTACCTTTAAGTTTTGGTTAAGGATTCATTTATCTCCTTCCCCTGACTCTTTAATTACAGAATTAATGAGTGACACGTATATCTTTATTTGGTTTAAAATAGTGGAAACTAAACTCCACTCCATTAACCTATCAGTAGAATTACTTGCTGATCTAAATTTATCTCAAGCTTATAAAATTATCAAAGACCACCTTTTCCTAGCTGAATTCAATACTTTAAAAAATTCTCTTAATTTGACCTGTTCCCCCCTTTCCCTAGGTCTTTTTCCTCAACTTGTTGTTGCCACTTCAAACTATTTTTTTCACCTCACTAATCCTAGACTGAAGAGAGCCTTCATGCTCGCTAGACTCAACATATTTCCCTCAGCTGTTCATTATGGTCGTTTCATGCGAGTTCCTCGCGAGAAACGATTATGTTTATTCTGTGGGGAGACCCCGGATACTCTTTTACATATTTTGCTTTTTTGTCCCTCTCATGACTCCCATCGTAGGATTTATTTAGAATCCTGGATTTCTAATTTCCCCCCTCAGGTATCACCCCTTCCCCAGTTGTTGGAAGACTCCCTTGACGTATTCAGTGGCTAGTTTCCTGGCCTATATATTACAAAAAACGCCGGACTTTAGTTCTATAAAATCTTCTTTAAAATTTTTGTAGTCACCTTTCGCTATCTAATACCTGTTTTACTGAAAGGATAAGGTTGTCCCTTCTGGCTCCTTTTCTTTCTAGACCCTATTTCTTTTTTCTCTATTTAGTTTTCCTGAACTAGTCTAGTGGATAACGGTTGTATTGTTCCACTTTGTTGTCAGTTGTCTGCTGTAATATTTATAATGCCAATAAAGGTTAACTAACTAACTAACTAACTAACTGAAGTCTCCCATGAGCCCCAAATAACCATCTGTGGGGGAGAATGCTCACTGCATCATTTACTGCCAAAACCTTGCCTCTTTCCAATTATCATCTGCAAGGACATGCAATTCTGCTCTCTGCCTTGGGTGGGACTAGATCAATCACTCCCCATGTAGACAGGCAGAAGAATTACCAACTCTCCAAGGAGGCTGCTCAGTGTATCTCCTGTGCAAGTTTAGTTCACTAGGCCCAGAAGCCTAAGAGCATAAGAACCACCCCTCTGGATCAAGCCAAAGGCCTATCTAGTCCTGCTTCCTGTATCTCACAGTGGCTCACCAGATGTCTCAAGGAGCATTCAAGACAACAAGATACCAGCATCGTATTGCCAGTCACCTGAACCAAGCATTCTGAGACAGCCTCACAGAGAAACATAACAAGTAAGCTCCAATGAGGGTGGGCAATACTGACAAAACTCTGAAATAAAACTTTCAAGTATAAAAAAGTGTGTCTCCCATTGTAAATCAAGAAAAAAGTGCCAAGACGTTTTGAGAAAAAGAATCAATATTGTACCATTTGGGAGAGGGTGACGAAACAACTTGTATAAGTTGCCATTTTACTGCCCTGGCTAACATCTCCAAGTCTTGCGTGTTCCCAGCATCCCAAATGGGAAATAGTGCTTACCATATACCACTTTGTCCTCCTAAGTTATTAGTTCACAGAACAAATCCATCCCAAAACATTCCCTTGTGTGTGTGTATGAACTGAATGCCAATGGAGCGTTGTGTAACAACTTTTGAAAAGACTTGGTTTGAATAGTCATTACATCTACTGGTAAGCATTTTTCTCTCTCCCTTTTTTTGAAGGTTACTTCCCATCTCACAAACATGTAATTGTGCCATCTGCCAACACTACAGCATTGCAATACTGTCAAGAGCACCATATGTGGATGTCAGCCTGTTGGCCTCTTTACTTAATATACATATATAAAAGCTATCCTGTTGAACCTGTGAAATGAAATGTCACTGTCACTGAATATATCCCAAATATATTAGCACCATTTACAGATTCCATTGGCTCTGGTGTTAAACAGATTTAAACAATCTCACTGGGCAGTTTGAGATACCTCCTGAAGTTATCAAGTTCAGAGGCAGACTGAAGTTTAGGAAGCTAAGGACATAGAAATGACATTGTCAGGCCCACTTTACCCCAGCAGTGTCTTTCCTAGTGGTGTTCTTTTGCATCTTTTTAGATTGTGAGCCCTTTTGGGACAGGGAGCCATTAGTTTGATTTTTCTCTGTAAACTGCTTTGTAAACTTTTAGATGAAAAGCGGAATATAAATACTGTTAATAATAATTAATTAATAATTGTCAAGCAAGGTTTTGCAAAAAGTACATCTTCCCGGAGGTGGTGCTAATTGCTGGAGCTGGGAAATGAGGCTCAAATTCCACACCTAGGTATTGCCTGAAGAACAAACTATTAGTACAGTTGCCAGCAAAAATAGTTTGTCTAAAAGAAAGTTCAATGCAAACTGGGGAAGGAGCATCTTCCATGGGTGAAAGGTTCGAGGAATTTTGACAAAAGCGAAGATGGTTTTCAAAAACGTAATGATATTTGACAGCAGGGTTCCACACATTTCAGAATGGTCACTAGATTTTGCCTAGAGTGAGATAACTTAGAAGTTCTGTTATGGGTTCATCCCTGGGATTGCTAGGTAATTTACTGGCTGAATAGTAGCAGGCCTGAAGCCTTGGCCTGACTAAGCCAGCACAGCATCCTGGGAGAGAAAGGATGATGAAATATCTGGTGATCCATACCAGGTGACATTCCCTCTGTGTGTGTGTGTGTGTGTGTGTGTGTGAGCACATGCCAAGTCAGAGTGACTCTGCAGATTTTACTGCTCTCTGATTGGCTGCCACACATATATATTCCAGCAGGAGCAAGCTGGGTTGTGGGAGATGCAGAGTGGATTTTGTGCCAAAGGCTACGTCAGTGTGATCAGTGATTCATGTACCATTTGTACAGTTTGGACTGTTGCTCTTGTAAATATTGTACATAGTAAAGAGGCGTTTGGTGGAGGACGTCTGCCTTGTGTCATCTTTGTTGCCGGGAGTGTGCGCTCCGACCTTGGGAGATAGGCAAGCCGAGCAACCAGATAGCAGCTAGCTGCGTGAACGTCTTCTCCAGCTCGCAACAGGTTATGGGCCCAGCTGCTATCTAACTGCCCTTACCTGCATCTGTTGTACCAAGTGCGTCTGTGAGCACCCCGGTGAGTCTGCAGAGCAAAGTTGATCTGCGAGGACCTGTGTACAGTCCTGAAAGATGGCTGCAACAGCATATCCACTGACTAGGCTCAATGAGAGCAACTATATGGGCTGGGCTGTTAAGATGCACATGTATCTGATTAAACAGTCACTGTGGCAGGTCGTTCAAACTGCACAGCTGGACGAGAGCCCTGAAATGGACATTGCTAACGAGCAAGCCTTGGCCACTATTATATTGGGCTTGGAAGACAGCCAATTAATCCACATACGCGATATAGAGTCAGAATGCACTGCGCCAAGTTTACGTTTCTGACTCGGCCGTATCGAAAATCAGCCTTAAGCAAAGGCTGTATCGCAGGAGATTAGAACCTGGCACCCATGTTACTGAGCATCTCTGTGCCATGCGGCAGCTATTTACGGAACTGGACGAGAGAGGAGTATCGTTTCCGGAGCTGCACAAAGTATTTGTCATCTTATCATCTCTGGATGAGTCCTATGATATGCTTGTGACGACGCTGGAAGCTCTCCCAGAAAGCCAGCTAACCCTTGCTTATCTCACCGGCCGGCTGGTGGAGGAGGAGCAGAAATGGGCAGACAACCGACAAGAGCGTGGGCAGGCAGCCAAGGAATCCCGAGCGAGGGAGGCTCTAACAAACAAGGCTGCTGTCCAAGAGAATGTTGATGTTCCTGGAGTGCTTGTTGTAAAATGTTGTTTTGCCTGCGGTTCCACATCGCACCTGCAACGTGCATGTCCCTCCCTAAAGGATGGAGGTGCAGGGAGGAAGGCATAGGAGGGGCTACAGGAGCTCCAACGTCTCGGTAGTCCAGGTGGTGGAGCAGGACAGCGAGCACCGGTGGCTGATCGACAGCGGGGCCAGCCAGCATGTCACCCGAGACAAGGGACTGTTTAGGTCTCTGAAGCCAGCTGCTCGAGCCACCGTGAACCTGGCAAATGGACTCAGCTCCCCGGTTGAGGGGAAGGGCGCAGTTTCAGTGCCAGGGTTTGGTGAGTCCGTGACTGATGTGCTGTATGTCCCTCAACTAAAACACAATTTGTTAAGTGTTGCTGCCTTGAACAGAAAGGGCTATTGTGTACAATTTCAAAATGGGCACTGCAGGATCTTAAAGGGTAACAAGGTCTGTGCACAAGGCACTGAAAGAGGTGATCTCTATATCCTGGAAGGAACTCCTTCTGTAAATGCCACAAATCTGTTTAAAAATGAGGCAGACCATAATTGCTGTTGCCATCTCTGGCATAGGAGGCTTGGTCATCCTTCATATGCAGTCTTAGAGAAAACAGTGCAAAATGCCTGTGGCGTAAAATTAGAAGAATGCCCTAATCATCTTGACTGTCAGACCTGCAAAAGAGTGAAGTCAAAAGCGTACCCTGTAAACTTAAAGAGTGATAGACACACATCTAGACTGTTCGAATTGGTCTATGCTGACCTCATCGGGCCCCTGGAAGAATCCATTGGGCGTGCAAAATATGTCTTGGTTCTAATTGACCACTTTTGTAGATTCAGTTTTTGTTATCTGCTCCGAGAGAAATCACAAACCTGCCAGCGTATCTGTGAGTGGGTGAGGTTTGTAAAGCGCAAGTACGCGCACAAGGTTGGGGAACTTCAAACTGACCGCGGGACAGAATTTACATGCTCAGAGTTGCAAAACTGGTTAAGAGCACAAGGCATACGCCAAAGGTTGATTAATAGGGGCGTGCCTGCTGAGAACGGATTGGTTGAAAAACGGATTGATTTATTGCAAACCAAAATGCGTGCGTTATTAGCTGATTCAAATTTAGGAAGATGGTATTGGGCGGAAGCAATGTTGACAGCTAACTATTTGTTAAATCGTCTATGGATATCCGCCATAAATAAGACTCCATACGAGGTGTTGCATGGGAGACCCCCATCTCTAAAGCACATGCATGTCTTTGGGGTGTCAGCCTGGGTCAATATCCCGAGAAAATTTAGACGAAAAAGGGAGGATAAATCATTAAAACTGATGTTTCTTGGTTATGAGCCGGGATCTAAAGCATACAGGTTCTGTGATAAGAATAATAAACTCATGTTATCCCGCTCAGCCGCATTTAATGAAACAGAAGGCTGGGACGGGCAAACAGGGAGGAGAACACTGTACTATTGCCAAACAGTTTATCGCCCGCTGACAGTTTATCGCAGCGAACAGATAAGGAGGCTGCAAGCAGGCAGGAGGGGCCGGATGGCCAAAGGAAAGACAGTGCTGTGTTAACCCCAAAGCTGCCGAAAATTGAGCCAGAGGCAGAAATACAGGCAGAAATCCCCAGACACTCGCAAAGAGCAAACACAGGGATTCCTCCGCAAAGGTACGGGTACAATGTCAAAACAAAGTGTGTCACAGTCTGTGACGTAACAATACCTAATGCCTGCGTGAAAATGCTGTGTGGAATGCCAAAAGGGGAAAGACAAATGAAACAAAGGGACACAACCAAGGAATGTCCAGCCCTTAAGGAGAGGAATGAGGTCTGTGGAGCACAAGTGCCTGCAGGGCAGCAGAGCACACACTCAAAACAAAAGGGCAATGGCTCTAACGAGAACTATCTATGCAGCCAGAAGGGGCTGATAAACCGAGCCAAGGCGAACCGAGAACCCAAAGAAAAAAGGAAGTTATACAAAAGAGTTAGAGCACCAGAGTCACCAGGAGGAGGGTGACTAGTGAAACAATACAAAGTGTACAAATTGAGAAACGCAATGAATGAAAACTGAATAGAAATGTATGAAATGATTGTAACGTGAAATGACAAATGTAATGTGTACTGACGTATGAAACAAGCAAGCTGTAAAATGTATGTAAAACAGAAATGTTAAAAAAAAATGTTCCCACTGTAAGAAAATGTAACTGTGCTGAAAGCAAATGTACCAATGCTTGAAAGGGAACTATCCAGCCAGAAATTAGGAGGGGTATTACGGGTTCATCCCTGGGACTGCTAGGTAATTTACTGGCAGGCCTGAAGCCTTGGCCTGACTAAGCCAGCACAGCATCCTGGGAGAGAAAGGATGATGAAATATCTGGTGATCCATACCAGGTGACATTCCCTCTGTGTGTGTGTGTGTGAGCACATGCCAAGTCAGAGTGACTCTGCAGATTTTACTGCTCTCTGATTGGCTGCCACACATATATATTCCAGCAGGAGCAAGCTGGGTTGTGGGAGATGCAGAGTGGATTTTGTGCCAAAGGCTACGTCAGTGTGATCAGTGATTCATGTACCATTTGTACAGTTTGGACTGTTGCTCTTGTAAATATTGTACATAGTAAAGAGGCGTTTGGTGGAGGACTTTTGCCTTGTGTCGTCTTTGTCGCCAGGCGTATGTGCTCCGACCTTGGGAGATAGGCAAGCCGAGCAACCAGATAGCAGCTAGCTGCGTGAACGTCTTCTCCAGCTCGCAACAGGTTCACTTTTGGGGCTCAGGGTTGATATCAGAACACAAAGTTAATTTCAAAGCAAATATCAGGGTTTCTTCCAAGAAGAAACGTCAGAATTTTCAAGAGAAGCCAAATGGGTTTCTAAAAGATAACTGAAAAGTCGGGGGGGGGGGGGCGGGGAGGACTCATCCTAACAATGGATGAAACATCTCAGGTATCTTGATGGAAGTCAAGGTTTGAAGGGGACTACAGCAGAGCCCACAGTCTAAAATTCCTATTTGTAAATGGAAATAAACAACATGCCACGCAGAGGTATAGTGAGGACAAACATAGGTCAGTTCTTTGGAAGCTATGGAAAGGAAGAAAACAATTTCTTAATTATGTCTAGGAAGAGTGGCCTTGGGTTAAAAGCTATACCAAAGTGTCAACATAAAACCATTCTGTTCTGAACTAGTTTGGACAATCCTTTCCCAAATGCATGCATGTCACTGTCTACGAAGCACAACATTCCTGCTTCTGCCATCCTCATACATTCAGGTGGAGAATAGTGGACTACATATTGCCCATGTTTGTAAAACCCTATGCAGATAGACCAAAAATTGTGCAGTCAATGCCCTGGGAAAGTCTTGAAACAGTGTGATTTTGGCAAATGTGCATTCAGGTGGGGCCTCCATATCCACAAATTACGCATCCATGGATCTGGCTTGACACGGTCCCCTGGACCTGCATTGAGCCAGACTTGGCCCCACCTGAGCTGTACAGAGGCAATAACGTTGCACTCTGGTCACCTCTAGAGGGCCTTCTGAAGCTTGCAGAGACCACATGAATCTGCCCACAGTCTCTGCGGGTTTCAGAATTGCCTTTTTGGGTGGAAAAAAACACTACTTCCAGTTTCCCAAGGAAAATCGGAAGTGACGTTTTTATGCCATATAAGGCATTCTGAGGCCCGGGGAAGCCCTCTAGGCTTAAGGGGCGAAAGATCGAGGATTGGATTATCAGCAATTTTCTGTATCCACAGGGGTCTGAGAAAGGATTTCCTGTGGATACCGAGGCCAGTTTTATGCACATAGGCTATATTTGCAGAGATTCCATCCCTATGGGGATGGTGAAGGTGGGCTGAGGCACTAGCTGGGGGTAAGGACGTACACCTGCATTCCTCTTCATGCAACGGGAATAAATATAATCTAAATTGGTCCTCTGTTGCAGTTGCTTATGTAGCCTAAGAAAGGGGCAAGCAAACATTTTGGCAGAAGGGTCACATCATTTCCCTGACACTGTGTCAGGGGTTTGGAAAAAAAAAATTATTTAACATTTCAAATTTGAATAAATTTACATTAGAGACGGAACTTATATGAATGAAGGAATTTTTATGAGCTTATTTATAATACACATGAGAACTATAATACAGGCATGTAGAACCAAATGAGATATATGAACTGTTTGCCACACACCTCTTGCAAGTGAAAACATACTGACCAAGCCAAACCAAACCAGAAACACAAGTTGCTCAGAGGCAACGGGAGGGTTAAAATAATGCCTAGGGAAAAGCAGAAAACACATGAAGACTCTAAAAGGCCTTGCTCTAACTCAGCCTGCAGCTTGTGTCTGTCAGTCACGACCAGCAGTCATGGGCCAGCACAGGCTCCAACAGAGGCTCACTGAAGACTTCAGGCTCGCTGCAGGGGTTCCTGAGGGCTGCAAATTATCCAGGGCCTGGGTTTGCCCACCCTTGGTCTAAATCAGGGGTGTCCAAACTTTTTGGCAGGAGGGCCACATCATCTCTCTGGCACTGTGTTAGGGGGACCAAGAAAAAAAAAAAAAGAAGAAAGAATTAATTTACATTTCAAATTTGAATAAATTTACATAAGTGAATATATTAGAGATGGAACTTATATGAATGAATGAAGGTCTTTCAGGAGCTCAAGGCCTATAAAAGGCCTTGCACAAAGCAAGGCCAGCCTTTCCTTTGCTGCTGCTGCTGCATCACAGATGTCAAACAACAAGCAGTGGAGGGAGCCCTTGTCTCACAGCTCATGCTAGAGGTCAAACAGTTGACCATCATGCTGAGAGCAGTTGCATCAGACCAGCGTGGCTCCAGCAAATCTCCAGAGGGCTAGAGGCTCATTGAAGACTTGGGGCTCCCTGAGGGCTGGATTGGGAGTCCTTGAGGGCCGCAAGTGGCCCCAGGGCCGGGGTTTGGGCACCCCTGGTTTAAATGATGGTGAATGGTGCTGCTTTAATGGCCATTTATGGGCCAACATCCAAATTTGTATCTACAAACCCATTGTTCCATTACTACCATGCTCTTGTGAGCATCCCAGGCATCTTGTGAGCCAATGCTGCCAGACAAGACAGACTGGAAGGCAACTCTTCTGTTTACAGAAGCCTTGTTTTTTTATTATTAATTATTATTATATTTCTATCCTTCCCTTCACGTAAAAACCTCTCAGGGCTGCTTTCAAAAGTCAACAACAAATACATCAAGCATAAAAACAAGGAGAAAAACAGAATCTACAGCATAAAAACACAATATGCCAGTAAAAAAAAGCCAAAACACACTAAAAAGCCTGAGCAAATAAAATTTTCATCTGGTGTCAAAATGCATGGATATTTGATCCTAGGTGTATCTCTGTAGGGAAGCCATTCCACAGGCAGGGTACCATTACCTTTCAAGGGTCCTTGCCTACCACACATTAGGTGGGGTAGAATCTCCCCCACTTAATATTCCTGGGCCCCTGAGGCAGATCTTAGATTTAAGAAACAATTCCTTAATGGTAAGAGCAGTTCCACATTGGAACCAAGGACCTGGAGAGTGGTGTGAACTTCACTTCAGATTTTTAAGGAAACGCTGGGCATCGCTTGTTGGTGATATTCTAGCTCTCCTACATCAAGCAGGGGGTGGACTAGATGGCTCACATCTAGTCCTCCAGGGCCAGTGCTATGATTCCTCCTTCAGTGCCATGATTCTATCTTAATCAGATGGGCTTATATGGAGGCAGTCCTTGAGACATGTCTGGTCCTAAGACATTTAGGACACCCAAAGTAATAACCAGTATCTTGATTTGGGCTGAAAACAGTGCAGTAGGACATTGCCTGGAAGACAGTGCAGTTGTTTCAACGTTGGGGAGATGTGCTCCTAGTCCCAGCTAGTAACTTAGTCACCACATTTTGCAGTAACAGCAGTTTCTGACCCATTTTCAAAGGGTTCTCACGTAGTCTGCATTGCAGTGATCCCCAACTGGAATGTAACCAGTGCATGGACAGCTATGGCCAGGAAAATTCATGGTTGGCAGAACAACAGAAGTGCGTAGAAAGCACTACATAGTACTAAGGCTACAGACCTCCACAGAAATGGCCAGATCTAAAATTACCCCCAGAGCACAGACCTGATTTTTCATTTAATCCTATTCTGAATAGGATGAAGATCTGGCTCAGGTGAATCACCCACTTAAAGTATCTCCATCTTGTCAGGATTCAGCATTGGTTTCTTTGGTCCTCATGCAAACCATTGTCAATTCCAGGTAATGGCTCAGTAGCTCAATGACTTCACCCAAATATTAGGAAAAGGGAGAAAAAGCTGGGCACTTTCGGCATACCAAGTGAGGCCCAAATCCTAACCAACTTTACAGCACTGGCATAGTTGTGCTAATGGGACGTGTGCTGCGTCCTGCAGTTGGGCTGCAGTCACAGAGGCCTCCTCAAAGTAAGGGAATGTTTGTTCCCTTACCTTGGAGCTGCATTGTCCTTATGTCGATGCAAGAAAGTGGGTCAGGATTGTGCCCTACCTCACTTAGCAGTTTTACACAGACGTTAAACAGCATGAAAGATGAACTGGAACACTGACAAACACCATGCTATAACAGCATTTCACAGCACAGGGCCTCTGAGAGGAATTTTATCAAGGGGTACAAAGTTTCTTTGGGCTCCTTTGGCTTTCAGGCCCCCTTTTTGATCCTGGGCCTGGGTACAATTTACCGCCTGCACCACTACCAACCCCGTCACCTCTCATGGGCCCTTCCACAGCACCACTTTTTGGAAATGTCCATTCAGCCTTGAACAGAACAACAGGGGCACAGTATCCCAGCCAATGACTACTAATGCAGGTCTAACTTTTTCACCATCACACTGAGTTTGCAGAAATAGCACAGCACTTGGACACCTCCATATAAATCTTGATGAGTAGCTGCAGACATATGCCCGGCTGTTGACAGGGCCAAGTGCTTCATTAGTCATTACGTTAAAAAGAAAGATTAAACTCAGTCTTTAAAAAATGTAACCTTGGAAGGGGAGGGGGAATTAATTATGTCTCCAGGGCACCTGTTTTTATTTGGATGGAGAGAAAGAAGAGAGACAGTGATAAAGAAGGCTTCAAAACTATGCACATAGAATAGATTGCTTTTAAATGTTATTTTTTTCCAGCTTCCTAACAGGCATTGTTAAGAGAGGACGTGGGATGCCAAAAGAGATGGAACGAAGTTGAAAAGGGCGCACAGACTATATACAAAATAGGTTCCAGCTCTCAGCAGGCAACTCTTTCCAATTTTGCTCCCACAATGTCAGTCATTGCAAATAATCCTCAGAGAAAACAAAACATGGCGTCCCTTATTGACAGCCTCCTGTGACCACGGTGTAACCGTTCAATAAAGCAGTTCTTCCCTCAGCAAACTAATATTTTTAGATGAAGGAGTTCACATTAAAAAAAAAATTGCTGCCTCCGATTATAATGCACGTTTGCCACGCTAATAACTGTTGTCAACGTTTCCTTCAAGGGATCGGCAGACACTAAATTTAAAGAATGCTATTCTAACAAACATTCTCAGCAGGCAGTGAGGCATACTGAACAACTTGGAGGCAGCTTCTGAAGCTGTGCCTCATGGTCTCCATGGCAGGAATAAAAACAGCAAACAAAGACGCCATGTATTGTGGCCTACTGAAACTCTATCTCCTTCCCTCACCCTCATTATAGACGTCATCTCATGAGCGGGGGAGATACAATATGAGAGAAGAGAACACAGTGGTTTCCACAACATAAACAGCAAAATATAGGATACAACCTATTTTCCTAACCATTGAGGACAAAGGAAACCCTTTTCCATGTTTCAGGGGCAAGAACAGAGGGAAGGGCTTTCTTGGTGGTAACACCCTTACTACAGACTTCCCTGCGATTGGATTGTCTCCTATTCATAATGCTTATAGCTTTTGGGAACTCAGTCCATAATGATTATTACGGTTTGTCTGTAATGCTGTGTCCAAACCAATGCTCAAGTATGCATCCAAAAAAATCCCAGCCAAATGAGGTTTCATTGCTTTGTTTAAAGAGAAAAGAAAGCCATATACTATTCATGGTATTATCCCTGCTAAAAACAGAAAATTGTTGTTCGGGAAAATGGTGGCCATTATGCACTAGCAACCAGTGTTCCAAATCCACGTCTAATGATGGAAACAATTAAACCTTGTGCTAGTTATCTACAATTATTCAGTGGTTGCAACAAGCCCTTTCCTGTCATGCTTTTTTTTCCCCCACTTGCCTTGCTGATGTGGTGAAACACTGGAAACCCTGCCCAGAAATTGTCAGTTTAAGGCTGCAATCCAATACATAATTACCACAGAGTAAGTTCCATTGAAGTCCATGGGGCTTACTTCTGAGTAGATACGTTCAGGATTTTGCTGCAGTAGGTGGCCACCCATCCCAGTCATTCCACAGCAAACCTGGGCTTGGTTTCCATGGACGAGTTAGAACTTACCCCCTTAAAAAATTAGAGTCTAATTTTTAATTGATTCCATTTTTAGCTGTCTCTAAGTGTAGCTGTTTCTACCTATTGGTATTGTTTCACAGCATTGCTATGGGGTTTTCCATAGGGATGCTTATATTTGATTTGTCCCTGGGTTTTGACGTTTCATTGTCCCAGAAGTGTTTTCCAGAGAGAAACTCTATCTTCAGGATCTGCTATTCCTCCAATACATTTCCAGAATGTTGCAGGCTAGAAGAGGAGTCATCCAGTTCTCTCTTTTCCAGCCTGCATTGTGCTAGGAACTGCATCATGGCCTAGAACAGGAGTGTCACCCAATCCTCTCTCTTTACTCACGAGACAATGGGCTTTATTTATAAATGAATATCCTGCCTTTCTTATAATCATGGAATTGGAAGAGGTTGTGGAGATCAACACTAGTCCAGCCCTATGCTTGGCACATGCAGCAGCTATAGCATCCCTGACGGACAGCCATTTTGAAAAACTCCAAAGAGGGAGAGGCTGCAACAGACTTTTCTAGTGCCAGACAGCTCTCACCATTGGCAAATTCTCCCTTATGTCTAGACTGAGGGCCAAATCCCATTCAATTTTCCAGTGCCAGAGCAGCTGTACCAATGGGGTGTGCACTGCATCCTGTGGTGGGGAGGCATTCACAGAGGCTTCCTAAAGGTATGGGAACATTTGTTCCCTTACCTCGGGGCTGCATTGTGGCTGCTCGAAAGTTGGATAGGATTGGATAGGATTACTCCCCATAGGTTTAAACCCATTGATTCTACAGTTGCCCTAAAGAGCCAAAGAGAGTAAGATACAGGCCACTGCTAATTCTTAAGCAAATATGAAATATCCACTTTTATAAATAGATGCCTTAGAGAATACAACTTGCTCATAACAGACTACCATTCTGCAGACCACAGTGTTACGTGAAAATCCCCTTTTTCCTTTTAGTTGTAATTTTCTCTCTATCTGGTTATGTACTATGGACTAAAATATCATGCAGGTTAAACTCACACAGGCCACAATCAAGTCAAGTCAGGCTCATGGTTACACAACCTCCACCTCCCTGTGGTTCCACATTATGGGAGGAAGTCTGGCATCTTAAATCATTGTTTAAGTGTCTCCTACATTACTGTATTCATTGTATTGTTTTAACCCAATCACTGTTTAAGAACTGTATGCAAAAATGTCTCCTAATCCAATCTCTGTTTAAGACCTGTATGCAAACTGGAACTGCCTTCTTGTGTTGGTATTGTTTAAGTTCTCCCAGCTAGGAAGCCAGCCATTTGACCCCATTGAATTTTGCTGATAACTGACATCTTGATCCTTTCAATGTTTTACTTACCCTGCTGTGTGGTAGTAAGCAAGCTACAATCCAGCTCAGACAGTCAGAACCCCTTTTAAGAGAGGGCTTCCTCCCACATTCTCGCCAGCTCTCTATCCAAGGACCAACACGTCTGTGTTGTGTCAGAGGACTCTCCACACAGGACCCCACCCCATCCAACTGCTCTACAGGACAGGTAACTATCTCGCACCTGGAACTCTTTCCCTTCTTCCCCCATCTTTTTTCTCCCCTTCTCTCCCCATCTTTAGTCAGCAGCTGGGTTTGGCAGATCAGGGACCCCTAAAATCCTTCCCTCCAACCTTTTTTTTTTTTCTAATTTCCTTGGATGCACCAAATACTCTTTACACGCAACCACCATGAAAGCTAGGTACACTAGATTCAAGTACTAGGACCAAGAAACATATACTTGTTTTTCCATGTGCATTATGTTTACCTTTGTGCTTTTGTAATAAAACTATAATCTTTTATTAAAAGTTATCTTTCTCTCAGTCTCCTCTTTAAGCTAAATGGAATTTCTCTGCATTACGCTGTCTTGTTATCCAGCCTGCGATCCTAAGGTTCCAATAAGGGCAGTATAATAATTCCCCAAAACAAAACAGCCCTTTTGGTAACAACAGGGCATGCAGAAATGTTAAAAGAGTGCCATGAAAGGAGGGTGACATCTCCACTGAGGCTGCTGTTTCATACCCATCACCTGGGAAGCCACAGAGACACTTACTGGGTGATGGAGGAAAAGCTGTAACCACAACAGATGCTAGTGGCAGCACAAATGAGAACTTCCATCTGGTCCTGTACAGAAAGTGGGCAGGAGACAGAGAAGTGTTCTCCTTCAAAAGCAGGTGGCTACTGAAGGAGCTTTTGGAGTCAGTCAAGTAGAACCTTGTCCAACACCTCTGACACCATCCTCAGTTGGCAAAATGAGGTAAGAAATAAAGCAACAATATCCTTGGTTGCCTATGTCAGCCAAGGGCTGACTCCTCTGGTGTAAACTATTGAAAGGTTATTTTTGAAGTCCCAAGCAGCCATGCTCCTAAATTGGGAGCGTGATTAACTTCAGCCAGCTGACACTCTAATGGTCCTACTTCAAACAAAACAATCACTCCAACCACCACTGACACAGCACGAGGCATCACAAGAGGCTTAAATTACAGAAAGTAGAAGGTAATTTTCAGAAGAGGTAGAATAACGATACCATTAAAATTAGGAAAAATTAAAGTGAACAGCTATTATGGAACACTGGGGTACCGAAGAACATGCTACAAATGCTAAACTGTTGGCAATTCGGCCAACATTTCCAGCTAAACTTGCTGGAATCTCACCCTGTCAGGGTAGGTAGTTCCTCCACTGTGCACATTTCTTAGCAGATTTCTTTTCCAACCTTTTCTATTCTGCCTTGCTTCCCTTCCTTGACAGTATCAAGAAATAGCTATAGTGCTCTGCCGAACAAGTATCCTTCTGGAACGAAATCAAGAAACTACTGGGCCAGTATCTGCTGGGCAGCCATACTTTTGTGGGCTACCTCACAACATATACCCCCAGAAAAGTGGGTCTGCTTTAGGCCCTTTCCACCTTTTCACCCTGCATTGCAACCAGGAAATTGCTTGGCCTTTGCAACCCAGCCCCACAATTCCTGAAACACTTCAACCCAAGTCAGCAGAAATAGATTAACAAGTAAAATTTCCCTTTATAAGTCCAAACTTTCTGGTTCCTAACCTCAGCTTATAAAGGGGACCCCCTGAAGTGGCACATCGGTTTCAGAAGGTACTGTTCAAGACCATTTCAGGGTCAATACATTTTTGAAGGCTCTTCTTCACCTGCCTTAATATGGGGGGGGGGGTGTAACATCAAGACAGTTATCTTTGGTATGAGAACAGGGCATTACAAGTTATTACATGTGCCCCTATTTTATTTTATTGTGAAACTAAAACCCACATGAGAATTTTCTCCTCCCAACGCTGTTATTTTTCAAAGAAACCAAACACTCACAACAGTCTGTACTTGATTATGATTTCCCCTCCTTCCATTTTCACAGCATGAAAACATCTCAGATGCACAACTGCAACTTAAGGAACTGGAAACTAACACCAGCCCTCCCCTGAATTGCACATATTTGGACTTAAAGTTACAGATTTAAAGTATCCCTCAGTGGGACTACAAAGAAACTTGTTTAGAATTACAGGAAGCTCTCGATAAAGTGCTGGACGCAGAAGAAACAGTTTTTCCATCCAACCGAGGGCAAGTTGTTGCTTTTAATTATCCCCAGGAATTTCTCCATACACAGCTTTGAAAAAAAAATATTCTAAAAAGTAAACACAACAAAGAAATATGTCCCACAGACAGGCACTCAAAAATAAACAGGAAACACATTTGTTCCATCATATGGAGCACAAAATATACTAGGGTGACTTGAAGGAGGAATCAGTCAAAATATGTAGAGTTGTAAAGCTTTTTCATGCAAACGTACATGCACAATGGTCCACATTTTATAGTTAAGGTGACTACATTAGCAATGGAACAGCTACCATAAAGCAGAGGGTCAAAGACTATGGTGACACAAAGCGCTACCTCAATGCATCCTGAGGAATTACTTTCACAGTAGATCAGTCTCTAAGACAGCACTCCATGTTGGCATCCTTCAGTCTCGGAAGACTATGGTATCGTGCTCTGAATGGTGGTTCTGGAACAGAGTGTCCTCTCCAGTGCACGAAGCCTGGATAAAGTAGGTATGGAGGATAGGCTGTTACTCCCCCCTCTCCACATCGCTGCAGCAAATCCCCCCTCTCCACATCGCTGAAATGGTCCAATGGAAAGGCAGAGGCTAATACGGTTGGTTCCAGCAGTGTTGCAGGAGTTGCCAGAACGTGACTGTGTTCAGCCATGAACTGTCTCAGGGACTCCGGCTCTGGATTTTGCCTCGAGGTTGATTCCTGAAGCCTTTTCCATAACTGGATGTAGCCACAAGGCAGTGGAGGTTTGGGATCAGAGTTTTCCTTCTCTCAGATGAGCTGTCTTCCCAGGCTAATGAGTCCCATCTACCGGTGGCTGTTTAGTCACCTCTTACGACAAGTACAGCCAAACTGAGGGCCTATTCTTATCCCCCAGCCCCCAGGGGAGCACTAAAATTTAGCACTAAGGGAGACAGCACTAAGGTGACTGAAAGCTGGAATCCTGTGTGCATTCAGGTAAGTTCTATTAACCCCTCGACAAACATTGACCACAGATATTCAACCACATTCCTTAAGATTAAGATGAGAAAAAAAATTATCCTGCCTTTCTAGTCTGAACACAGATTGGTCAAGGCAGCTCATATCAAACATAAAATGTAACAGAAATAGAGCTAATTCACTAAAGTATGAAGATCAAGAACCATCATTGTGAGGGGGAAAAACAGATCAAATTGAAGTCATGCCAAAGAAATGCTGGGGGGGGGGGGAACACAACTTCAGGTAACAGTGGAAGACCAATAAAGAAGGAACCAAGTGAATGTTTCCAGAGGAAGGAGTGGATTGGCCCATCTCTGCAGGTGAGATGTGCATAGCTTGGCAGCCTTAGTGGGTCACAGAATGATAGCTGTGTTACAGCCCAATCCTATGTATGTCTACTCAGAAGTAAGACCCATTACTTTTTGGGGCCCTAAAGGTAAAAGAGTTTATTTCTGCATATGTTTAGGTGGCGGACACAGTCAGCTTCATCAGATGCATACACCGTTATCATTAGTTGGCCAGTATGTGCATATAATATAAAAAGTGGGATCAAAAGACTAAGTAATGAAAGAGAGATAGTCAGTAACCTTTTTTTTCTACAAAGCACAGATTAATATTAATATGAATTCGTGTTAATGATGATTAACAGCACTAATAGTAGAATAGAGCCATCAGTTGTTTGTTTGCTTTTCTCTGTAAACCGCTTTGTGAACTTTCTGTTGAAAAGCAGTATATAAATACAGTTAATAATAAATAATAATAATAGATAACAATGTTTCAAGTAGCTTGACTAGGGACAGGCTGTAGCTCAGTGGCAGAGTACATACTTTGTATACAAGACATTACAGATTCATTTCCCAATATCTGGGAAAGCCCCCTACCTGAAACCGTGAAAAGCCACTGCCAGTCACTGGGCTGAACTAGAGGGACAAATAGTACTCGTATAACAATGCCCTGTGTTTTTGCTGGTGGCACTTACTTCAGAGCAAACATGTGCAAGACAAGGTTGCAGCTTTCAGTCAGCTAGCATTAACAAGGTTTCCATGAACTTGCTGCCAAGTGCAATATAACAGGTGTGAATTCAATCAGTACAAAAACAGCTTATCAGACACTAGCTGAACATAGGTTTTGGTTTTGAGAAGGCAATCATTAGACAAAAAGGCACACATTAAGCAGCACTAATGAGAAAATGCCTGCAAGCAAGGAAAGGTCTATTTACCTGTTTAGAGGCCACTTCTAGAAAGTAGAATAGCACATAAAACTGGTCAAAACTGCAGGAAGAGGTAAATTAAGGGGCTTGCCATGCCTTTTATTTCTGTCAAACAAATTATTAGACTGGCACAATCTCAGATATCAGAAGACTTTATGATGCTATTTATGACATTTATACCTTTTTTGGAACTAGGTTACAAAAAATATCTATAATCATTTTGGGGGCAGGTGTGATTTATAGATTACACATCAAGGTTCATATATTTCAGTTCTTCAACTTAAATGATGGACTCAAGGTAGTCAGGATAGCCTATCTCACCTGGCCAGGCTTACTCCTGAATCTTAAATAGCAGTAGCAGCACTCAGTGTGCCATAGGGGCCCTAGTGCAGAACTTGGCTTCAGGGCCCCTGCAAAACCTGGCACTGCCACTGTCAAGACAGACACTGATGGGCACTAATTACTGGAATAGTTATTTACCTACTAATCACAACCTCAGCAAATAGTCTTAATACTAGTTTACCATATCTTAGTATAAGTAATTGTAGAATTGCTATTAATTGAAATAAAAGAAGTAGTTAAGTAGCTTCAACGACTTTTTTAAACTACTCCCTCCTCCCCAGGTTGAAAATTAGAAATATTAAACATGTGTAGTTAAAATAGATCAAACAAAACAAGTACTAGTATTTAGGAATCTGGGACAATTACTTTACTTAAATGAACTGTGTAAAAACTTATTCTGTAACGGTAAGTAGTTCCAAACAGGCTCTCCCTCCTGGTGTAACTGCTTTCTTCCTGGCCAGGCTGAACTGCTAGACTTAACTGAATGCACCTTTAGAAATGCTAAATATTGAGCATGCTCCTAACAACTCCGTGTAGGAATGGAGGGGAAGTTGCCAGCCCCTCTACTGGTAATTGAAGGAAACAGCAGAGGTTGAGGAATATACTGCATTCTTCTTAGCAACTGATTTTGGAGCCTATGTCTTCAATATTTATACAGCGTTTTCAGTATAATAAACCATGAATTATTTAAATAATGAGGAGTTTGCATAATGAATGGAAGTTACAGTTACAGCACAAGCCTATGCATGTCTACTCTGAAATAAGTCCCAGTATCTTCAATGGGGCTTACTCCCAGGAAGCATGTATATGATTGTAGCTTTAGGGCCCAATCCTATCCAACTTTCCAGCATCGATGCAGCTGCAATGCAACCCCAAGGTCTGGGAACACATGGTTCCATACCTTAAGGAGGCCTCAGTGACCACCCCTGCACTGCAGAATGCAGCACATGGCCCATTGGTACAGCTGCAGCAGCACTGGAAAATTGAATAGGATTGGACCCTTAGTCAAACAACAATAGTTAACTGCCAGCAATAAACTACACAATGAATTACTTTTCATAAAGTAATGTTGTTCTACTACTCAGTTCCATGATAAGCACTGGTAGTTTAATAACTACTGTATATTTGCACATTACAGAAGATAGGATATGACAATTAATGAATAATCTCGAGCACCTTAACCAGTAACACTGTGGATGTTAAAAGGCCATGGACCTGCTGTATCTGTCTAGATGGGAAACCACAGGGATACCAAGAAATCTCCTATGTGCTTCCTGTGAAAGTGAAAACCATCTGGAATGGTTTGGGGGGGGGGGAGAAGTGAAAAGAAATAATGACATTAACCTATCTCATAATGCAAGAATTGCATAGCATCAAATGAAACAAATATGTACCAGACTTAATTAAAACAGAAGGAAAATTCCATCACAGCACGCAATGCACACATGGAACTTGCTGGCACGAGATGTGGTAATAGCATGCATCTGAATTAGTTCTTGTTTGTTTACCTACTGTATTTACATTCTGCACTTTCAGTCCTGAGGAACTTTCAAAGCAGCAGATTCCAGGACGAATGAAAAAGCCAGTTAATCTTAATCGGTATAGTCATACTGTGTAGGATGATCATCTGCAAAAGAGAATAGAGATTCTCGAACACTGGTGAAGAAGTGGGGATTTTGGCAGGTATCATTTGTCATGCACAGGTCAGAAGAGAAACAGTACCTTCCTGATTCTGCAGAACTAGGAACACTGCCCTTTTGCATCTCATAAAAAAGCTTAGGGAAACAGAGATAAGAAGAAAATGTAGCATTTATCTCTCCAAAGTACTTCCCATCCATTAATTCAGTAGCCTTATAACCAGTAAGGTAGGCCAGTGTTCTTAATGAAGTAGGTGAGCCTGAGACCTCTCTGAGGATGAGAACACATCTTCTTCCCCTTTGCCTTTAGTAAATTTTGGAAATGGGATGACAGAGGAAGCTCATGGAGAGCAGGGAACTGAAATAAAATCAATTTGGAATCCGCCAGGGTCTGGGTCTGATCCAAAGGTGATGTGGGGGAGGAAGGATACTCCAATTGGATACTCCAATTAATCCAATTCTGCACTCCCATTGGGCAGCCCAATCCTGAGCTGCCCGGAGCACCCAGCCTCGGCGGCACAGAGAATAGCTGCCGCCGGATCCTATACGTCCCGGGCTACCGCGGGTGGCACCTCGAGTAAGATAAGCAGTCCCACAATGGGGCTACTCACTTTACCACCAACCAAAAGGTCAGCGGTAAAGTAAAGGCGTTCATGTAGGGTGCCGAGCCCCACACAAACACCTTGGATCAGGTGGAGCGGAGCTCCACGGACCCGCCTCCCTCAGCACGCCTCCCACCCGCCCCCTCCCCACCCCTCACCTCCCTGTCATGTCACCCCTCGCACTCTCTCTGCCCCTCTCCTGCCTCCCCCCTCCCCGGAATGCCTCCACCCCGCCCCCGCTTACTGTGCCGTGGCTCGGTGGTCCATGAGACTGCTGAGCTGCAGAGGCTGGGTGCCGGCCCTGCACTAGCCTGGCGCTAGCTCAGCACAAGCTGGCACTGGGCTAGCACAGGCGGTAGCCCAGCGGTGAGGCTCGCAAACTTGCCTTACGGCATGTTTGCGACAGTACGCGGCAGCACAAAGCCGTGGCTCTTAGTCTCCCACCCCATCACCTTTCAGTGGAGTTTGGTCACAAGTTTGTTTTCTATAAAGGCACTTTTGTAGCTGAATGGACAGCCCAATCCTAGCCACACTTTCCTGCGAGTAAGCCCTAGTGACTCTAATGGGACTTACTTCTGAGTAGACCTGCCTAGGATTGGGTTCTGAATCTCTGCAAAAGGCTGAACTGTGCAGCAGTGATTCTGAACCAATGGTACTTGTACCACTTGTGGTACCTGAGGTGGTGTCTGGGAATACTCACAGGACCCCCAGACGTCTTGTCACCTGGCAATGAGACCAGCAATGCAACACAACAAACAGCAGTAGGAGGCTTGGCACAGTGAGCAAAGCTCCAGAATGCACTTTTCACAAACTCAAAAAAGCCTTCCACCTTGAGCCTCTTACCAGTGTTTGTTGCATCATGTCTGGCCTCCTAATCCGGAAGTAACTAGCAATGACATCATCGCCAGTTACTTCCCGTGGTTCTTTCAATAAGTTGACCATGCAGTGTGGTACAGCAGGGAACAAGTGTTGAGAAACACTGGTGTAGAGCAATCAAGTAATACGTATGGCATATGTGAACCACCCACAACTGTTGAGTGTTCTGTCCTTGAGAAATCCAGATACATGCATGAGTAAAGCAGCCCTTAGAAAAGATGGCTTCAAAATCATAGCACTAATTAGTCCTGTCCTTACTCGCAGTAGTTTTGAATATAATTTGATCAGGGCTTCTGTGATGGTGCTCTTCTTTTCTTCTTCTTCCTGCTCTTGTATTTTAGTTCCACCAGTGGGAGTTGTGCTTTCATGCCATCATTAAAGCACAAGGAATACAGAGCCTTGAATGCTCCATTTTCTTTTACCATTGAGATGCACCAAGGATACTTCACCTTCTCAACCTTAAGCATATGTTTTGCAGTACAAAGGGCACAACAGCTTTCCAACTGCTTTGATTGAATAACAATCAAATATTCTGCTGACAAGAGATCACAAGAATTTGCCATGTGGCAGAATTGCTGAAGAAAGTTTTGAGTTTGTAGTGGGGCTGAATGTTTTTCAGCTTCTATGCAAGGAGTTGCCAAAATAACATATTAGCTACCATACTGAAAGCCCTACTCTCGGGTAAGGTTGCCAACTTCTTTCTGGCATATGTCCCGTACCTGTAACAGCAGCATGAGAAGCCTCTAACACCACTGCATCTGTTTGTCAAGAAAAAGAGAAAAAAGAAACCTATTTGAATGTCTGTCTGTCACACCATTGCTGAAGACACAGGAGCCCTGCCAGAAAAAAAAGTTGGCAACCCTAAGTATAGTAAACTCTGTGCCAATGTATTTAAATAAATGCAAATGCAAATTCTGTGCCAAGGAACCTGGACGATATGAAAAAATATTTACATCATAGGAACATATTGACCCATTTTGCATATTTTCAAGGTCTTCCTCCCCTTCTGCCATTCCAGCCTTTGCTTGAGAATTTCAGATTCTGTGCTCATCCATCTTGGGAGTGGCAAAAAGGAGCTAGTAACTGAACATGAGCTAGTAACTGAATGAATAAAATAAAAAATAGTCTGGAGGAATGCAGCACCGGGTATGCATTCAACCTGCTAATTTTATTTGAAAAACACCAGGTATCTACATGCAGCAACCTTAATAATAATAATAATAATAATAATAATAATAATAATAATAATAATAAAAACTTTATTTTTATCCCGCCCTTCTCCCAAAAAGGGACCCAGGGCGGCTAACAACATATAAAACAGATTAAAACATAATTTCACAAACAGATAAAAACATATTAAAAAACACATTAGCAGAACCCATAAAAACAGTAGTCAGAAGAGTCAGAATAAAAGAGCATAAAACAGCAGTTCTTAGAGGAATCAGGCCTGTAAAAAGCAACTAAAAGATATATAAAAGATGTTAAAAAGGCCATAACGTCAGAAGGCTTGGTTAAACAACAAGGTCTTCAGGCCTCGCCGAAAGGTCTCAAGAGAGGGAGCCATTCTCAAGTCAAGGGGAAGGGAGTTCCACAACGTTGGTGCCACTACTGAGAAGGCCCTATTTCTTGCCGCCGCCCCACGTACCTCCTTAGGCAGCGGCACTTGTAAAAAGGCCTTCTCTGATGACCTGAGAGGACGAGCCAGATTGTACGGGAGTAGGCGATCTCTAAGATAACCTGGCCCAGAGCAGTATAGGGCTTTAAAGGTCAAAACCAGCACCTTGAATTGGGCCCGGAAACGAATGGGCAGCCAATGTAGCCCCCGGAGAAGCGGGCTGACAGAGTCAAACCGCCTAGTTCCAGTGACCACACGGGCCGCCGCATTCTGCACTAATTGCAGTTTCTGAACCATCTTCAGGGGCAGCCCCACATAAAGCGCGTTACAATAATCTAACCTCGATGTCACCGTAGCATGGATCACCGTGGCCAGGTCTGCACGATCCAAGTACGGGCACAGCTGGCACACCAGCCGAAGCTGAGCAAAGGCCCCCCTAGCCACAGCCGCCACCTGGGAATCCAGGAGCAGCTGCGAGTCCAGGTGGACCCCCAAGCTGCGGACCTGCTCCTTCAGAGGGAGTGCAACCCCATTCAGAGCAAGCTGATAATCCAGCACCTGCATCGAGGATTTCCGAACCAGGAGAGCCTCTGTCTTATCCGGATTTAATTTCAGCTTGTTAACCCCCATCCAGATCCTCACTGCTTCCAGACAGCGCTCCAGGCCCTCAACTGCCACCCTGGAGTCTGGAGGAAAGGAGAGATAAAGCTGGGTGTTATCAGCATATTGATGACATCCCACTCCAAACCCCCGGATGACCTCTCCCAGCGGTTTCATGTAGATATTAAATAGCATGGGGGACAGAATTGAGCCCTGCGGCACCCCGCACCTCAATGGCCAGTGGGTCGAACAGGCATCCCCCAGCACCACCATCTGGGACCGACCTTCCAAGTAGGAGCGGAACCACTGCAAAACAGTGCCTCCAACTCCCAACTCGGCCAATCGGCCCAGAAGGATACCATGGTCGATGGTATCGAAAGCCGCCGAGAGGTCCAGCAGGACCAACAGGGACGCACTCCCCCTGTCCAGTCTCCGGCGTAGGTCATCCACCAAGGCGACCAAGGCGGTTTCCGTCCCAAAGCCCGGCCTGAAACCAGATTGAAAAGGATCCAGATAATCTGCTTCATCCAAGACCCTCTGGAGTTGGGCCGCCACCACCCGCTCAATTACCTTGCCCAGAAACGGGATGTTGGAGACTGGCCGATAGTTGTTCAACACAGTGGAATCCAGGGAGGGCTTCTTCAGGAGGGGGCGAACCACCGCCTGCTTCAAAGCAAGCGGCAATATCCCCTCCCCCAAAGAAGAGTTGACCACCCTCACTGTCCACTCAGCCAGTCCACCCCAGGCCGCTCTAATCAGCCAAGCTGGGCAAGGGTCAAACAGGCAGGCAGACGGCCTCACACTCCAAAGGAGTCTGTCCACATCCTCAGGCTGCACAAGCTGAAAAGAATCCCACAACACTGGACAAGCAGTTGCCAGGGGGACATCATCAGACATTGTCAATGTGGCATCCAAGTCGTAACGAATGCGATCGATTTTATCTGCAAAGTGTTGCGCAAACACGTCACAGCGGCTGACCGCGTATTCCTCCTGGTCCACTGGCGGGGCCTGATGGAGGAGGCCCCGCACCACACGGAACAGCTCTGCCGGACGGCTATCAGCAGACGCAATGGTAGCAGAGAAGAATGATTTCTTCGCTGCTACCACCACCACGGAGTAGGCTCTATAATGAGCTCTACTCCGTGTCCGATCGGATTCATCACGAGTTTTCTGCCACCATCGCTCTAGACGCCTGCCCTGCCGCTTCATCATTTGCAGCTCCTCAGTGAACCAAGGAGCCGCTCCGAGTCTGCAACGTGGCAGAGGTTGCTCCGGAGCAATCTCATCCACTGCCCTGGACATTTCCCCATTCCAGAGGTCAACCAGGGTCTCAGATGAGGTGCCAGTCTCGGCAGTGGGAAAATCCCCCAGAGCCCTCAGGAAACCTTCAGGATCCATTAGCCTCCGGGGGCAGACCATAGAAAACGGTCCCCCGCCTCTGCAGAGGTAGGAAGTCGCAACCAGCCTAAACCTTACCAGGAAGTGATCTGTCCATGACAACGGAGTGATCTTGATCTCCTCTACATCCAGATCACTGCCCCCGTGCCCAGCTGTAAACACCAGGTCCAGCACGTGTCCTGCAGTATGTGTCGGGGCCAAGATCTTCTGGGACAGGCCCATGGTTGTCATGGCAGCCATGAAATCCTGAGCTGCACCTACCGCACGGGCCTCGGCATGAACATTGAAGTCCCCCAGCACTAACAGGCGGGGGGCCTTCAATGCCACCCCTGAGATCACCCCAGTCAGCTCAGGCAGGGAGACTGTTGGGCAGCAGGGTGGGCGGTACACCAACAGAATCCCAATCCTGTCCGGTCCTCTCAACACAACATGCAGGCACTCAAACCCAGCAGACTGCTGGACAGGGCACCTGGTGAGGGAGATGGACTCACGATAGACCATTGCAACTCCCCCTCCCCGTCCCTTCAATCTTGGCTGCTGCAACACCTGGAAGCCTGGTGGACAAAGTTCAGAGAGACTAACGCCTCCCTCCACGTCCAACCAGGTCTCCGCAATGCATACCAAGTCGGCTTTCTCATCCAGAATCAAATCCTGGATGATACAGGTCTTATTATTCACCGACCTGGCATTCAAAAGTAGCAGCTTCAGATCCAGGGACTCACCTTAACGCTTGATCCAAGACCACCTTAATGCTTGTTTCAGGCCATGGCATACCCACTGGAGAATGACAAGGCAGTGCAAACTGTTTGACAAGTACAAAAAGAAATCATTGAAATGACTCAGCCACTGACCACCTGATTCTATGCTATGTAGCAGATAACAAGCAATCACAAGAGCATTATGTTAATATGTGGGTAAGATGAGCGAGCAGCCTGGCACAGTCCACACCAGTGCAACTTTGACTCCTCAAGCCAAATGCAGGCCATCAGTCATATACTATAGTTGGCAATGTGCTTAGCAACTCCTTTGGTTTTTGCTGTCCCAGGAAGGCAGGCAAATCAGGATCATTGAGCCTCTGATATATGTATATGGCTGCTGAGTTCTTCCGTTTTAGCTTAGTGGCTTTCAGTTGTGCACATATAATATATCCCATTCTTGACTAAGATTAGAGAGGAGACAAATGCAGAGCTCTCATGGATCCTCTTTGGACTGAGACCTTCACAGCCCAATCCTGAGCTGCCGGAGGTGCAGGGCTGCAGAAGCAGCAAAAACAGCTGCCGCCGCATCCTGCATGCTCCAGACAGCCACCAGTGGTTCCTCGGGAGAAGGGGACTTTTGTACGCTTTCCCCGGTTAAAGAGAGTACCCCCGTAATGAGGCTACTCAATTCAATGCCAAGGAAAAGGTCAGCGGTGAATCAAGAGTTTGTGTAGTGCAGTGAGCCTGACACAGAGGCTGGATCCGGTGCAGCAAAGCCTCGCTCCCTCCCCGCTCCCTTCCCCTGGCATGCCTCCTCTCTGCTCTCTCCCCGCTTCCTGCCTCCCATAATTCTTCCCGGCCTCCTCCCAGCCCACTTCCCCCCTCTTCAGAACGCCTCCTCCCCCCATGCCTCCACTTACCTCTCTTCTGTGACATGGTCTAAACAAATACAATTGTCACACTGTAAATAATAATAATAATGTCATGTAACTGTGGATGAATTGAGTTGGATTCCTGAGGTGGAAAAAGAAGGTCATTACACACGATAACACAGGTAAACCATTAACAGTGCAATCCAAATGTCTTTGTGGGTTGGTGCAGTTGTCCCTCCACTGTAAATGTGTAGTAAAACCAGCAGCACCAGCTCAATCCACCAGTGGTGCATCCAGGAGCAGCACCAGCCACAGCAGGTAGGCTTGCACTGACTGGCACAGGGGTGTGGGTAGGGTGGCAAAGAGGGGGCATTTCTGGTTGGGGGAGGATGGAACGGGAGTGGATTGGACCTGGCAGAGGGACAGAATTGGCAAATCATGCTGGACACACAGGTGATTATGTTGTGTCCTTGTATTAGATAAGAATCTGCTGCCTGAACCCACCCGCAATTCTGTAGCCCCCCTCAACTTCACCACCCATCCCCTAACCCCCTAAGCACATAGAGAACACACCCCAAGCATGCACCACCAACGGTGCTGTTTGGGGTGGGTGGCACCTAAATACAGAGTGTGCCCCCCCTCCCTGCTAGCTTGCCATTTGGCTCAGCCCACAGCCCAAGGTGAGGCTTTCAACCAGCCTCATGGCTGGGCTGGCCCCAAATTGAATGCTTCTATTGCAGCTAATGCAGAGACCAGGGAAGAAGTGAAGAGCCTATTTGGAAGAAAGCAAGGCTAGTACAGCAACTCAGGGAGAGAAGCAGCCAGGAGCCTTCTTAGTGGGTGGATATTTGGGACTCATAGGAGCTTTCAGTTATTTAGTGAATTGGTATCTTGCGGCATACTTGCAGTAATCTCATTGTACAGCAATTTGCTCAACCACACAGTTTGGAAACTGCTGAGACTACATCTGATGTCAACGTTTTCTAGATGCCCATGTTGGATTTGTGGGAGTTGAGGTGGGCGGGTTATTTCTGCTGTTTAAATCTCGTCACCTGGTGGGGGGTGTGTAAATGAGGCAAGGCAATCGATCCTCCATACAAGTTAATTTCACCAAGTTAACGCAGTGATAGTTTCAGGCTCACTACAGACTATGCAAGAAGAAACTCCTGATCATGTTCAGTGCATACCAGTTACTTGTACAAATTTCCTTTACGAATTGCCTTGCAATTGTAGGAAGAGTTCTTCATTGAATTGGCACCCTGCATACAGATACATTTTCATTTGTGAGCTGGTATAGTGTAGTGGCTGAGAGCAGGAGCTATGAACCAAACCTCTGCTGTGACCTCACTATGTGGACTCATGCAAGCCACACTCATCTCAACCTCAGCTGGAATATGAAGCTAATAATGCTTACCATATAAGGTTTTTATAAGGGCTACATCAAGAGAATACACGGGAAGAGCTTCACACACTCAGAAAGTACTACACAAATGATGAGTAGTATTATAACTCCTTTGAATGTGGTGCTCTTCAGCTGTAGGAAAGTAACAATTCAGGTTTTTCAAGATCTCGCCCTCTGTATTTACCGCTTTTCCAATTAGCAGAAATACTAAACATATCATTTTATAGCTTTTAAGAGTAGGCAAGTGCAATTGGTAAACATTTCCTTGGCAGAAGCAATATAACAAGCCTTTGCTGTCAAAAGGATTCAAAAGAAAATGAGAGGCTTTCCATATGCAATGTGCCTGAGTCTTTTCAGAGCAATTTCCGCCGCCTCCCTTCAGTTTTTATTTTTCTTTGCTGATAAGTGAGATATCTTTAGAATGGTAAACCAGCATTCTGGACTATAGTCTGAACCAATATTTATAGCACAGCAACTTAAGTAATATAATTTTTTGTAAAATGGGCTTGAACGTGACATACTGCCACAGTTATGTTCAGAAACACTGAACATAAGGGGGGGGGGAGTTCTGTGTTTTAGTCATTGCCTCACATATACATTTTCAAGGCTGGTGTTTTAGCCTAAATGAAGAAACCTGGTTACCATGAAAATTCCTGGCTTGCATAAACAATTGATCTTGATTCTTCTTGTGCCTTCAATATTGTTTATACTGACATTATATATGCCCTTCTTTTGCCATAGAGAAGGTAATCAGGACTGAGACAAAACTACTGGCCATGTTTTAGGCCTCTTTTCATGAATGTCAAAAGTGCCTCCCATTTCTGACCATTTTCAGCAAACACACTGATGGTGCTCTGACGCCTTCAATCTTGGTAGGCCATTTTCCTTCTTGCTGTGTCTTGTCACAGTCTCATTTGTCCACACTGCCATTTATTTACTTACTTGATAACTTGTACCACCTCTTTCTGCCTCTAGTCACCTTACACAGGAAAAACGAAAAGTGAACCAGTGATGAATAAGACACAAGCACAATAAAAGAAATTTAAAAAGCAGTAAAAACAGAGAAACGATGTCTGTAATACAAAGCAGACAAATGGAAAGGCTCATCAGAAAAGTTCTTCTAGCAGCTGTGGGACACAAAGAAAGTAGAAGTGGGGGAGGACAAGCATCTGAGGTAGGGAGTATCATATTTTGGGTGACATTACAGGACAACTTCTCTCCCATACTTCATAAGGTTAAAAGATGCACAAAAGGAGTTCTGCCCATCCTGAGTCATGAACAGATTCATGGGATGAAAGGGGAGGAAAGATTATTAATCAGCAGCTTGAACTGCACCCAGAAACAGAGCAGTAACCAGTGCAGTTGATATAACGAAGGAGTACTAGGCAGAAACCCATCTAAATTCTTACAGCAGCCTTTTGCACCAGTTGAACTTTCCTGATAGTCTTCCACGGCAGCCCCATGTGGAGTGACAGAAGCCCAGTCTAGATGTAAGGAAGGCACGGGTGACCAGACGGCAGGTGAAGGTGGGCAAGTGCCCCTCTACTACACCCCTATTCTGCCTCCTCTTCCATTTGTGAACCTCTGTTAACTTGAAGGAAAGCTCTCTCTCTGCCCCCCTCACTAATACAGTGTGTATGTGTGTGTGTGTGTATCCTGATAGCAGCCCACTTGCTTCCACTGGCTCTCATTGAATCACATGGGGAGAAAGGTATTTAAGGGGGACAAATTGTGCTCCTCTTGGTTTTTTTTTTTTTTTCATTGTATAAAGTTCCTTCCAACAGAATTACAGAATTTTTTAAAATAAAACATAAGATTTTAAAATGTGTCACCTTACCAAAAGGATATAGGCTTGATTCACCAAAATGAAGCATATAGAAGCAGGTGCTTAACTCTCTCCCATTAAAATTAATGGGAATTTCAAGTATTTCATTTGACTGAATCGTAGCCAGGCTTCGTGAGTTTGCCTCGATTAATGACAGAAGCATGGCCCCTTGGAGACAAAGCAGAAACAAGGTAATGGATCTGTTGCAAAAGTGACTGCAACAAAAATATTATTTGAGATATGAAGAGCCCTACTGGATGGGGCAGAAGGTCCATCTGGTCCAGCATGCTGCTTCCCAAAGTGACCAGGGCAACAAGCAAACCATGAAGGTGGCAGTCCTGCACAAGGGACATTCAGAAATACACAACCTCTGAATATGGAGTCTCTTCTGTTTTGCTGTCCTGGCTATTAGCTTCTATGCGTGCGTTGAATCCATGTTGAAATTCATCGAAACTAGTGGTATCACTTCAGCTGGTGGCCATCACTACAGCTAGTGAAATAAGCGTGCAGTGGAAACATAACGATGGTGTGTCTCTGTTCACTGCATTGCATACCAACACTGTGGTAAGAAAACCTTGGGTAGTACGGACTGAAAACCAGTCCGTAAGACTGGTAAGAAAACCATTAGGAAGTACAGACTGAAAAAAGAGATCTTAAATGCACAGAGATGACATATGATGAAATCCACATTGGGATGCTTCCTCGTCACAAATGCATCAATTGAGGGCAGATCAGTGTGTTCTTATTGAGAATAATGTTTTAAATATTACCCACGAATACACCTTCATTTCTCAAGCAGAATTCAATTTCTGTTTGTTCTGAAGTTACATGAGGCATCTGTTTTCTCAAACCAGGTCGATAGCTGAATGCAAAGCTATGGACATTTATGTTGATTGGTGATACTCTGTCATTACCCACTTGTTCCATATAGCACCTTGTTATGGAAATATACTGTTTTCCCCTCTTCTATATAATTTGCTTCTGCCTTGTTTCAGTGTAGGATTTCCATTAAGTGTCTTGCATGAGCCGTTTGATTCTAATCGCCACTTCCATTCCCAACAGATTCAATGTCAACTATTGAGATTTTGTGAGAATATAGTGTAACAGCAACTCGAGTTCCTTTAAAAGGGCCCATACACAGGATGACTGTTTGGTTCACATACTAAATGGTGCTAGAGTCCTATTGGAAAAGATTTGGTTGAATGTATTGATTAAATCAACATGTGAAATTCAGCACAATCATGTTACCCATACACAGCGCACTGTATCTCTGGTATCCTTCTGTCTTGCCTACCTGACCCGTTGTCTCCCTTTAATGATTGATTCACACATGCATGCATATAATTGGAGTTCTCACCATTGGATTACTCAAACTGTGATTACTGGGCAACAACTGAATGTGTGAACTGACCTGAAAAACACTGTGTTTGGAAGTGAGGCTGTACCAATTGTTTGCTAGTTTTGATTTCAGGCTGAAACTAGAAATATTGGCCATTGCACTCTTCCTTGAAAAAAAAACACTTAGGCTGTGAAAATATTCCCCTTTGAAAAATACTTTTCCAAGATCATCTGGTTGCTCCTTTCTTAACACTACCAAATTGATCAGGGGGCAATGCCACCCAACAAAGAATCACAGACCAAATTGTTTGACCCAAGTCTGTGGGTCAAGAGTTTTGCTGCTGTTGTCTGCTTTCACATGCTTGACTTTGGTTCTTTTTAACCCCCTTGTGTCAGGCTCCTTTCCCCTGGCATCTTGCTTCACTCCCTTCTCCTCCTCCTGATCTTTGCTAGTCCAGAGTTAACCCATGTTTCCTTTCTTTGGCCCTGCTCCCACTGCCTTACACTGGGGCAGCCTTACACTGGGGGATATTACGTATTGACTCACTTGTCCATGGCCAAATTATGTGTTTATTCCATCAGGATGTTTATAACACTAGGTGTTACAAACTGAATGTTTATAGTCCATTCATATTTATTATATAAAGTCCCCCCCCCCCAACCAAAAGGGGTATCTGAGTTCAAATTGGGCTGCATTCTAGACCTCAGTGGCTGGTGAATTTCAAATTGCTAGATCCATCATGCACAAATACTTACAGGCATATTCTACTCTATTAATCCATCCTCAGTTATTCAATATCAGAAACTCCAAATGACTTCTAACACCACCCCATATTATAACCATAAACAGAGGTGACTGGAGTTTAGTTAGGTGAGGGGTTGTTTCCCTGGACAATGTTTTCAGGTAAATAACTGGAGGGTCATTCAATTAAAGTTGTTGACATAACACGAGTGGCTTTGCTCAGGCAAGAGCATGCTGATACCTGCAGGTTGTAAACTAATGTCAGTAGTTCCAGATCATCATGTCTCCATTTCATTTGGGACATCTGCTTGCATGAGCTAATGGGGAATCATGAAATGATGCAGTGAACTCACTATCGTGATGGCTCCCTGCTGAAAAATTTAAGCACATACACTGCACAGCTGTTAGTTTTTCCAAGTGGCTGTCAGCTGAGACAGTCAGGTATGTGCTGAGGTGACAAAAGAACTTAGCATCCCCATTATACAAGGAAAAAAATAATATCCAGCTGTGTGGTTTTGTAAACCCTCTGAAGTTGTTCATAGCCAAATGTAAAACCCCAAATATTCAACTCTCTGAAGTAGTATATATTTTTTTCCTGGTGCCTAAACTTCCCACAGAACCACAAAGCTCACTTGGAAGGTATCAGATAGATAAAAAGCAATGGTTAAAATGTTTTAAAGAAGATTTAATCATATTTTCGCTTACTTAAAAGAAAAATTTAACATGCATCCCTTAAAAATACCCTGCATGAAAATGAAATGGAACTTAATAAAACCATATGATCATAATTTCTTAGAAATGAATCAATTATCTCCCTTACGGAGCCTGTTTTTCTATGTTGAAATACAAACTAGAGGCAAAAAGAGTTGACATTTGAAATCAACTATCATCAATATTACAAATGTCATGTATTGTGTTTATTAGTGTACAAATTATGAATATTTAGACAGGCTGAGATACATCAACTCTGTGGTAACATCTTAATATTTACCAGCATGCAAACACAGACAGCAGACAGCCATTTCTGTGATTGGGACCTAAGAGGAGAAAAAATGTGGCCATGATTGTTGAGATAGTGGCTAGTTCACCTAATGGCTAGGTCACCAAGTGTACAACTGAGTCCCTTCACAGTAAATATGGTGGTGCACTCCATAGGCACGTCAAAGCCTTTGTCCTGCCCCCATCCCAGCTCATGAGACAGAAGTGTGAAAATGGCAGCCTCTGATTGGCTGCTGGGGCCTCGTGGGGGGGAGGGCAAGTTGCGCACTGTTGCTGGAGCTCTCTCCATGGCGCATTTCACCCTTTGCTTCCAGCTCCTCGCCCACCATTGGTACAGTCTGAGATTAGCTGGTTGCCAGCATTTTGGGGGCTGGGTAGGAATTTTTTACTGTTTGCAAAATTGGCTTGATGCTATCCATTTTCCCATCTACCTCAGAATGGCTATGGATTGGGGCAGGGATTCTTTTTTGCTTAATGTTCCAATGCTGGTTTGCTGACTTTAGCAGGTACTGTGGGGGTAGATTTATCTAAATGGCATCCATACTAAGGTGAGTGAAATGAAGGGAAGGGTCAGGACCACTCATACACGAGTCCCACCAGGTTGGTGAAGCTGGCTGGCAGTTTCCATGGCTGATGGTTGGCAACCTTCAGTCTCGAAAGACTATGATATAAGCCTACAGCACCCGGTATTCCCAGGCAGTCTCCCATCCAAGTACTAACCAGGCCTGACCCTGCTTAGCTTCTGAGATCAGACGAGAGACAAGCTAGATCCCCTTGGGATTTACCTGAGGGGCATTGATGCTGTCCTGCTGCCTTGACCCTTTGGAGTTGATGGTATTAAGCCGCTCAGGCTCAGTCCGCGTTTGGCTTGGAGTCAGATGGATATGCCCATTTTCATGAGGATAACAGTCAGGTCTTCCCCAGCCTTTGTGCCTGCACGATAAGTAGTTTCAATTAATCCCTGCCACAGTTTGACTGTGATAGCTTAATAAAGTGGCCCTGATATCCAAACCTGTGTCTTGTGTGCTTATTGAAAGGGTGCATGGATAATATGCCTTTACCCACTCAGTTATGTGCCTGCGCTCAGAGTTGTATGGTGTCGCCAATGACCTCACTTTCCAAAACATGGAGTATCTCTTCTAAAACCATTTTGGTTCTGTAGCTGACAGTCAACCAGGCTTTCATCCTGGAGAGGTGAGGCACATATCCTTCTAAATAGGATCATGCTAATAAAGGGCTATTGATTGGAATGGAAAGCTGTAGCACTGCAAGGCATCTGTGTGCCACCTTCCTCTAGAGTCTAATGCATTGCAAATTTGTACTCCAACTTGGCATCATCCTGCTTGCATGCCCAAGCCATCCTGGATAATCAATTAGGTTTGACTGCCCAATGAGCAGGCCACCTGGTCAGTTTGTTCAGACTTCTTCTCCAGAAAGCCTCTCCCACCTATCACCTAAGCATGGATGAAGCCCACACCCTGCCATACCTTTTATCCCACAGGAGTGTATCCGATTAAGCCTTTGTGCCCTCCTGGAAGGATCTACGAGTATGTTAACATACAGCCCAATTCTATCTCCTGCAAGCCCAGAGTATACAGAGCTGTTGTTGGGCTGCCCAGGGATCTGACATACTGTGAGAGGCAGGTAAAAACATTTCTTACTTATCTTCCTGAAGGCTGCCTGAGTCCTAATGGATCTCCTCAGACCTCCAGCAGCTCTTTGGATGGCATAAGCCTGAAGAGCCTCTGGCATGGGCCAGGCCAGAAAGCGGGATAGGATCCAGCATGCATGGCTGCCATCAAGATCCACTCCCCTCCTGCCACTGACCTATCTGTTCTGGCAGAGTTTCTGCAACCCACTGCTCCCAGGGTGGGGCTTCCCAGCTCCCATGCCATTGATAGTGGGCCACAGAACAATGGAACAGCAGTGGCACCAGCAGCCCTGGTATTACACCCAGGGAATGCTCCAGGTACCATAATTCACCCAGGTATGTCTTTGTTTTCTTTGTCCAAAGTCCTATAACTGCCCTGCCCTGGAAGCAGAATTTTGACATTTCCTTCCCCACTGAAGGCATCCATGCTGTCCATTTTGGTAGTCTCTCTCTTCCACTCTGTATTTGGTGAGGTCTTTCCCTACTGGAAAGCCTCTTGCCTTGGTAGCTGCTCCTTACCTCTGGAAGAGCCATGTCCACCAAGTGCTCCCTTTTTGGCTGCATTTTTCCTTTTCCCCCAGGATCTGAAGCAGTGAAACTCATCCTCACTTCACAGAAGGACATTGTATTTCTGTCTACAAATAGGTATTGCTCTTCTTTACTCTCCCTCTAACCCTCATAACTACTCCTCTCTCTTCCAAATCCTCCATTTCCCATTGCTTGTTTAAACAAACCAAGGCTGCAATCCTAACCACACTTTCCTGAGAGTAAACCACACTGAACAAAATAGGACTTCTGAGTAGATCTGGTTAGAATTGTGCTCCAATTTTCCCTTCCACCAAGTCTCTCTGATTAGGTCATCTGGTGGACAAAACTCACCCCACTGGCAGCTCAACACTTTGACACTCCCACTCAACACTCCCAGCACATCTACTCAGAAATAAGTGTCATTGTGTTCAGTGGCACCTACCAGTGGCAGGAAAATGTGCATAAGATATGTCTCTTCTTCACTTGTGCCTGTCAAAAGGGTGCTCTTTACAAGGACTCTTTTGCCCACAGCACCTTAAACCTCTGTGCAACTGCTCTTACAAGTAAACATTGCCTTTTTGCTTTTTAAAAATATATCTTAAGAAAAATCTATTTTCTTTGGAAAACTGTGTCTCATGGTTACTGTTAGCCTAATTAGAGGCAATCTGAGGCTGTTTGCTCAGCTATCTAGTCAATGATTTCAAAACAGTCATACACTGTGCGTGCACCTCTTGAGTATAAATTCCTCCCTCTCCCCCATTTTGTTTGAATTCTGGCTCTAGCAGACCCAGGCCCAAGTCTCTCTCTCTCTCTCTCTCTCTCTCTCTCTCTCTCTGTGTGTGTGTGTGTGTGTGTGTGTGTGTGTGTGTGTTTTTACACATGTAGTGGTAGACACATGTGTATGAGAGCAGTGTTGGCAACACTGGAAGGATTAAATTGTGAGTCCTATCCACGACTGTCATTTCCTTAAGGTTTGTGCTTATTCAATTTATTGGAATTGAGTCCTCTCCATATGAACATTTTTTAAGGAACTTATTTAAATAGATGACAGTTAAAGAGGCCTAATGAGCGAGTCATTCCTCTGTAACAATGTAACTCAATAAAACTGTTTGACAGTACCCCGAGGGCATTATGTTTAGACACATAAACAAGTATGTAGTTGCGGAGCTTTGCCAGAGGTTGTATGCCTTTAACAACTTCATGAGAGGAGGAAATTGAAGAGGGCAAGTTTCTCTATCGCATCACCCCATGAGGACAGAAACCAGACAGACTGCTGTCAAAGATAAAAACCAGGGCTTCTGTCAGGTGAGTAACAATGTTCATCAGGTTTCCTCCTCCAAGAAGCTGGACACACCACAGAAAAATGCCAGATAATAACTAATAACTAATTATATACCGACTTTCTGGTCATCAGATTACTCCTCTGACTTTATTCAAGGCGGTTTACATAGGCAGGCATTTCTAAATCCCTCAAGGGGATTTTTGCAATCATAAAGGTTCTCTCTTTCAAGAACCAACAACATTTCAGAATGGATCTTCCTGGTTTGGTCTCACTTCTCGCCTCCAGTTCATGCAGGCTGACATGCAGCTCCATCTCTCACATGGAGGGCAGCCAAGACACTTCTTGCTCACACCAAGAGCAGGTGGAATCACTCAGCTCGGCTTTGTCAGCTGGTTCAAGGTCTTGCCATTCTCAGTTCAGGGAGCTGCCGGTGTCCTCGAAGTAGTGACCTTCTGATGTTATCTTCGGGCTAACAGAGGCTCTACCCTCTAGACCAGACCTTCTGTCCAGATCATTGGCAATGGGGAGAGAGAAGGGGAACATGAAGCCAATAAGCTTGGTGGATATATTGAAGAGTATTTGCAGTCTTGAGACCATCTGTACCTTGCTATAGCACAGTGATTTTCAACCTTTTTCATTTGACAGCACACTGACAAGGCACTAAAATTGTCAAGGCACACCATCAGGTTTCTGATAATTGCCAAGGCACAGCATGCTGCCTGTGGGGGGCTTCACATCCCTATTGGCCCTACAAAAAATGACCTTCCCTCAAATTCCTGTGGCACACCTGTGGATCACTCGCAGCACACCAGTGTGCCACGGCACAGTGGTTGAAAATGGCTGCTACAGAATCAGGCTATATCATTGGGCTGCACTGAATTTTCATCCACAAAAGTTTTTAAAGTGAATGTGGGGGTTAATAGGGAGAAGGAACAAATTGATTCATGAACGCTCACCTTGTTCATCTTTGTTGCGTGCTCCACGACCTGAAGCTCCAGAACTGAGGGGCTTAAAAAAAAAGCCATTGGAAGCCATTTCCTGAATTAATTCCAGTCAATCAGAGATTGACAGAGATCAAAGAGCCAGTCAGGCAGCATGCTGATTAGATTTGATTACACTATGATGTCACTCACAAAGCCAAACCCTCACAAAGTGAGGGTAATGCATGTTGCCCTCACTCGAAATCTCCCCCCCCCCGTTTTGTAAGCTTATTCAAACACAAATCAAAAAGAATAGGGTGCATGTCACTTGGAACACAGTATTTTGCTAAATGTGTCCTCCATTGTTGCTCAACCCTAATCTTTCAACCCATTCGTATTCCTAGTCACCACCTTGTTTGCTTTATATATTTCTTTCTTACTGTGGTTCCCCCCCCCCCTTCTGGCAAGATAAAGTAAATATATGAAAACAGTATTGGGAGATCAATAATACCCACTAAAAAGGGTTCCACACAGTGAGCAAGAGAAAAATAATGGATAAAATGTGGGATCATGAAGGCAATTAATTAGAACCTTCTGGTCTCAAGTATCCAGGCAGGAGTCAAATGTGCTTGCAGAATTGTTCATTGTATACTACAGGTGAATACAATATCAATAGCTGGGATAATACCAATGTTTACATTTTTCTTACTCCAGGATTTACTGATTTATAGTTCAGAGGTGAACCTTTTCCCTGAGGCATTGAATAGCCTGAAGCACACATATTTCTCTGTTCTTCTGTTGTGCTTTGAAAGGGTTTGTAAGGAGCACTTAACATATTTGCTAACCTGCCTTGTGCTTTGACAGGCTGATCCACCAGTGAGGTTGGTTGAAACACATGGCCAGATTTTGTGTGTTTGTGTGTGTGTGTGTGTGTGTGTGTGTGTACATGTTGTTTTGATCTGGAGGCACTGGATGAGTTTTGAGTGTTTATGAATGTTCTTGTAGCTAGACAGCCAAAAAGCTCAGTGTGTCCTCTTCACACTCCATTGTCAGAACAAAGATGAAGGTTGTGGAACAGGAGCTATGCCTCTCCATTCATACCCTTAAACAGAGGTGTCCCTGATGTGGGTGCCACCTGGGGCAGCAATTACCTGTTGGAGCTCAGTGTCCTGGATGTTTGGGGGTACTGTAAACAGAAGTGGAGCAGTAAGTATGGCCCGCTCTGCAATGTGTTGTATAAGCAGCTCTTCCCCCTTGGCATCAGAGCCATTCAGGGCAGAGATGGTACGTCACTGTTCCAAATGGCTCTAATGCTGAGGGGGAGGGACCACTTACACAGCACATTGCAGAGCGTGCAGTACTTACTACACCACCCCCCTCTAGCTCCGCTTCTGAACATAATGAAAACATTATGTTGCCCCCAACCTTTTGGACTATTGCATTGCATTAAATTTGATAGCCTAAGAACATAAGAACATAAGAATAGCCCCACTGGATCAGGCCACAGGCCCATCTAGTCCAGCTTCCTGTATCTCACAGCGGCCCACCAAATGCCCCAGGGAGCACACCAGATAACAAGAGACCTCATCCTGGTGCCCTCCCCTGCATCTGGCATTCTGACATAACCCATTTCTAAAATCAGGAGGTTGCGCATACACATCATGGCTTGTACCCCATAATGGATTTTTCCTCCAGAAACTTGTCCAATCCCTTTTTAAAGGCATCTAGGCTAGACGCCAGCACCACATCCTGTGGCAAGGAGTTCCACAGACCAACCACACGCTGAGTAAAGAAATATTTTCTTCTGTCTGTCCTAACCCGCCCAACACTCAATTTTAGTGGATGTCCCCTGGTTCTGGTATTATGTGAGAGTGTAAAGAGCATCTCCCTATCCACTCTGTCCATTCCCTGCATAATTTTGTATGTCTCAATCATGTCCCCCCTCAAGCGTCTCTTTTCTAGGCTGAAGAGGCCCAAACGCCGTAGCCTTTCCTCATAAGGAAGGTGCCCCAGCCCAGTAATCATCTTAGTTGCTCTCTTTTGCACCTTTTCCATTTCCACTATGTCTTTTTTGAGATGCGGCGACCAGAACTGGACACAATACTCCAGGTGTGGCCTTACCATAGATTTGTACAACGGCATTATAATACTAGCCGTTTTGTTCTCAATACCCTTCCTAATGACCCCAAGCATAGAATTGGCCTTCTTCACTGCCGCCGCACATTGGGTCGACACTTTCATCGACCTGTCCACCACCACCCCAAGATCTCTCTCCTGATCTGTCACAGACAGCTCAGAACCCATCAGCCTATATCTAAAGTTTTGATTTTTTGCCCAATGTGCATGACTTTACACTTACTGACATTGAAGCGCATCTGCCATTTTGCTGCCCATTCTGCCAGTCTGGAGAGATCCTTCTGGAGCTCCTCACAATCACTTCTGGTCTTCACCACTCGGAAAAGTTTGGTGTCGTCTGCAAACTTAGCCACTTCACTGCTCAACCCTGTCTCCAGGTCATTTATGAAGAGGTTGAAAAGCACCGGTCCCAGGACAGATCCTTGGGGCACACCACTTTTCACCCCTCTCCATTGTGAAAATTGCCCATTGACACCCACTCTCTGCTTCTTGGTCTCCAACCAGTTCTCAATCCACGAGAGGACCTGTCCTCTAATTCCCTGACTGTGCAGTTTTTTCAGTAGCCTTTGGTGAGGGACCGTGTCAAACGCCTTCTGAAAGTCCAGATATATAATGTCCACGGGTTCTCCCGCATCCACATGCCTGTTGACCTTTTCAAAGAATTCTATAAGGTTTGTGAGGCAAGACTTACCCTTACAGAAGCCATGCTGACTCTCCCTCAGCAAGGCCTGTTCGTCTATGTGTTTTGAGATCCTACCTTTGATGAGGCATTCCACCATCTTACCCGGTATGGATGTTAGGCTGACCGGCCTATAGTTTCCTGGGTCCCCCCTCTTTCCCTTTTTAAAAATAGGCGTGACATTTGCTATCCTCCAATCTTCTGGCACCATGGCCGTTTTGAGGGACAAGTTGCATACCTTAGTCAAGAGGTCTGCAACTTCATTCTTCAATTCCTTAATAACCCTTGGGTGGATGCCATCAGGGCCCGGTGACTTATTGATCTTTAATTTATCAATTAAATTAAAGACTATTTGAAGCCTGCCTTCAAATAGTCTCCATTCAGCAATCTTTGGGCCCCAGCTCTTCGAGTTATCATCAACAAGCAACAAAAACACCATCGCTGGCAGTTGCAGGAGGCGGCTGAGCCAGAGCGCATCTCAGGATGGTGTGGTGTGTTGCCCCCCCTCTAAAGATGTCACTAGGGTGGTTCACTCCCATTGCCCCCCCTTGTGATGCCACTCCCTACAAACATTCAACAGATGGAATTAGGGCAAGTTGGGTACTTGTTACACCTTTGTGCTCATACCAGAGATCACTGCCTGATCTTCCTGGTGATTTTTAACCATGTCGGAAGTCATTTCCCCACTGGATTTACACAATACTGAGTTACTCTGAAATAGCCTGTCTTCTAGACAAGCAGGAACAAGTTAAGAGGGTGGTTGGTTTGAATGGACAATATGCTAGAAAAACACAACTGACCCATAGTAATCACATAATAAGATGAATTATCATGCGTACGAATTCAGAAAAAAAAAAAAATCTCACTATGTGCAAAGTATGAGATGACAAGATGGCCATTAAATGGTGCATTAGTGTTCATTTGCAGGTATGCACCCTGGAGATAAGATGTATCTGTTGCCACCACTTAACAGTTTAATTAACAGAGACATGGAGGAAGAAGCTAAACCTTGGAAAATGAAAGTTGGAGAAACTTAAAACTCTAGCAATTCTCACTCTTCGTAAAAGGCATCCTCAAAATCTTTCCAGAAACCAAAACAGCAAGAACATTTAACTGATTAGCCGAGACAGGTTCCAGAAAATCAGAATTTCCTCTGATAAATAGGTACCTCTGAAGCATATGTATTATAGCTTTTTTTATAATATTTATTTTAGTACAATCATTTTTTTTTCTTTTTTGTATCCCTCAATTACAAATCTATCTACAGTTTTAACCTTTTAGTAAAAGCAAATTTACCTTTTCCTCGTTATCTGCATGAATTCTTAGAATACCAATGAGTAATTGTTTGAGAAAGAAACCTTCAGGTTTTCTTGTAAATTATCCTTGGGGGATTTTCTTCCTCATAACTGTAGGCAATGGATATGCTATATTTAATGTCTCAATTGAGTTTAATTTTAATCACTTTAATGATAGGTTTCTTGGGTTCCTCTTTCCCTATTTTATACTTATTAGGCTCTCTCAGAAAGGAGGACAGATGAATTGCAAAATTGGGCCACCCAAGGACCAGGCATTGGTGTAGACACCTTTGCTGATACGTTACTGTTCATATGTGATGTGTCATGTCAAAGCAGTTGCACCATGTGTGAGATTTTTTTAAAGTGTATCAACCTACTAAGGAGTAAGTACCACAGAAATTACATTTCAGTAAAAGCAGGGTAACTATGTGTGAGATCGCCCAATACAAGATGGCAGCACCTGAGGGAGCTGGGGAAAAGAAGCTGCTAGGGACATCCTGTGGCACCCCTGTGAATTTGCCGTGGTGCACAGTTTGGGAACTACTGCCCTATAATGATATTACTCTTGTTAGGATTCTTTGGGCCTCCACTCCAGAAGCTGCAGTATTGCTTAAATAAAACCTGGGAATCTTAAATAACAATTACACTAGTGATGAGTACCACACCGCTGTCCTGAGAATGAGTTGCAGTGATGTGGCTGCCTCAGACAATGGTGGGAGATGTCTCCACCACTGAACACCTGCCCTCCCTCCAGCCTAGCCTGCACCAGCCACAGTCCCAGCCTCTATATCCCCATAGTTCCCCATAGGACTGGGGGTAGAAGAGGCAGCAGAAAGCAGGGGAAGGAGTGCATGGGAGCGAGGGTCTAGGTACCATTAGGGAAGCAAGGTGCTGTGCAATGAGGAAGTTCACTATGCAACCTCAGGCATGGGGGCAAGCTTGAGTTCAATGGAAATTTCTTCAACCACTTAAAAAAATAAGCATTCACAAGGGAAGCTTGACCAAAGAGATAATTTTTAGCATGCCTGCCCTCTGCCAGCCTGCCTCCTTTCCAAACAAACAGACAAAAACACTTGTCTTTGAAAAAGAAGCAGCAGAAACCAGAGGCTGGCAAGGGGAGGGAGCCTTGCTAGGAACAGTGGTCTAGCTTGCCTCTCCTCTACTGCAAATGATGTTTTGCAGTCTGCTTAGAAGCATCATTTCCAGCTCAGGAAATGCTATTCAGGATGTATATTCTGAACATGACGAGGTGCACAATTGAAATTTGCAGCCTTGCACTGTCAGCGGGAATAAGTTATATTCTGCTAACAGTCTTCCTTGAACACACATTTCCAATACATAAACATGAAATCCTACTGCTTTTACTTCTTGGAATGATAGCAAACTAAATCTTCTCATGCTTCATGCACATCTTGAATAGCAGCTACTTCCCGTGCGTTTGTGTGATCGCACACACACAATAACAAAAGCCGGCAGCTGAGAGAGAACAAAATGAGACCTTAGCGACTGCTATGCCTGCTGACAGTGCACCTTACAGCCTAAGCTCAAACATGAAAACACTGTCTTCATGTCATATTTTCTGATGCTGATACTGAATGTCACAGATCGGGAGCTATGTCAGGTCACTCTTGCTAATGTAGCACAGTGGTTCAAAGGCTGAACAGGAAGCCCCATGTTCAAATCTCACCGCTGCCATGAACTCCTTAGATGGCCTTGGGCGCATGGCCATCTTTTTGCCTCAGCCTCTCATAGCTCAATATGGAGATGAGAATACTAACCTACCTTGTATCAGTTAAAGATCAAACTAGACGTGCTTTGCAAATGTGAGCTAAAGAGACATGTTTCCAATGGAAAGTGGTTCTTGTCTCAGACAGCCATGGGAAATCCAAATGTGATCATAATTATGGTGTTTGGGTAGAGGGATTCTTTCCTCTTGCACTGTTTTCCTATTAAAAACCGACCCCCCCCCCCCAAGCATCGGTTTGCCTTAAAGTAGGGGATAGCTATTTGGGGCGATAAATAAGACAAGAAAATGTTGATTTGAACCTGAGGTGTACTGTGTATCAGACCATTCATTTTGTTATTTAAGCCTCCATATGTTTATTATTTCACTTGCACCTAAATTTTTGGTGTTTCTCCTTCATTATGGTTAGTTTCCATAACTTCCATTCTTTGTTGCTTTTTTAAAGTTTTTTTTTTTTTCCTTGTATACAGAAATAGCAAAAATGACTTGAGGTAGATGACTGCCATTTTGATTTTCTCAGTGTCTCATATACAGCATTGTTTTGGGATAAGGTGGGGGGAAATGGATGGCCACCACAAAAAAGATGCGTCCCCCCCCCCCACTGGTTGACACTATTTTTCTCCAAACATTTTCCAGAATTAAACCGCAAACAGAGCACTGTGGGCAAATCAAAATGGCAGCTACAAGCCGGCAGGTGCACAGGAGAACTCCCTGGATCCTGGCTGAGGATTCTTTCCCCCTGCATGAAAAGGAATGAATGATGTTTCAAAAGCAAACTCCATTCATAACTCCTTTGTGGTGCTCACGTTTTATGAAGAAAATCTGAACTTTCGTTTCAGAGTTTTACCCCTTTTTGAGATTAATGAACATCCCTGATTCCACTTTGAAATTCTTGTCTGGACCAATGTAATGTAGACACCAGGGATGGGAAAATCCAGCAGGGCTTGAGATACCACCCTCTGCAACTCAACTCCAAAAAGGGTCTTAAAGGGGCACTTGCTGAGTCACCCCTTCGCGACTTTAAAGAACTCGAGTTGAGTCACCCCTCCTTTAAAAAGCCCACCACAGCAACAACGTGTGGGGGGTGGGAGTTCATTATAATGACTCTCCTGCTGCCCTGTCCCGTCTGTAAAGAGGGCGGGAGGGGTGGGAGCGACTGCGAGAGAGCAGGGACAGAAGTGGCAAGAGGGAGGAGGGTCACACACAGCAGCTGCAAGGCTTACCAAGTTGACCTGATCCTTTGCAGCTCTGCTCAGAAGTAGTCCCATTTGTGCCAAACATTCAATAAGGGTTCCTCCACCCAGGTAACAGTCACGCAGGGGAAAGTGTAAGTGCTACAACCACCTCCCCCCACTCCAACTTCCCTGCCTCCTTTCTCTCCCTCCCTAGGGTTCTGCAGCCAATTGGAAGGCAAGAACCCCCTTGGGATGCTCCTCCTGCATCCAGTGATCATCTGTTCCTTCCTTCCTTCCTAGCACAGATGGGCAAAAAGCCCACTCCTGCCTCCCCGTCCAATTCATTGCAAGAGAAAAGCATTACTCCTTCTCTGCCTCATGACGAAATGCCTGCTGCTCACCTGGTCTGAATGATGGCCCCACAAGATCTTTCATGCCACAAAAAAGGAAGCAAGCACACCCAAACAGAAGCAGACTTGAGTCAGCATGCATGGGGACGAGTGCTGAGCCAGGAGGCCCTTGACACGAGTGTTTTTTTTTAGTCTTCCATGTGCATTTTTGCAACTCGAGTTTGAGTCACCTGACTCTAATTCCCATCCCTGGTAGCAGTGGCGTAGCTAGCGGGGGGGGAAGGTCCACCCCAGGTACTACCCTCGGGAGGGTGTAACACCACAAATGCCCCAACATCGCTAACATCGCAGAGATTACGAGTAATTCCCATCATACTATAAAACCATTGGATGTGGAATTTTCAGCGGAATGCAGTGCAAAAAACCGGATTGAAATATCACCTTTCCATCAAAAGTTATGGCCAAAAAACCGGAAACAAAAAAATGCATGGAACCCTATGGAAAATGAAACTGAGCCATATCACGTGTCTACTCATGAGTAGGCGAACTTGCCATAGTTCATCGGAAAGGGCAGGGTGAGAGGAATCCAGTGACACCAGAATGGTTCTTATCCAATGAAAGCAGCCCCAAAAAATACCCAAGAATGAAGTCCCTTCCTCCAAGCAGACAAATGTATTGAGCCTTATGGAAAGCAAAGTAAGCCACATGGTCACATTTACTCGTGAGTAAGCAAACATGCCTTGGCTCCTGGTTAAGTCAGGCAAAGAGAAATGCAAGGCAAACTGCATGGTCTGATAAAAGTGGAGCTCAACAAATGCTCCAGAAGGCAGCCCCCTCCCCCAAAGAATAACCCATAGGCTTGAGCTGGTAAGGTGGGCACTGGGGATGGCTGAAAACCTCACTGATTTAACTGTGGGGGGGCTGTTATTGCAGGTAGGCTACAGAGAAAATTCACTTGGTGAAACAGGATTGGCTTCCCCTTATTTATCTATTTTTCTTTAATTTAATTATTTATAATTATTTTATTTTGCTTGATGATGTCACTTCCAGTCATGACATCACTTCCAGTGGGTCCTGGACAGATTGTCATTCTAAAAAGTGGGTCCCAGTGTTAAAGTTTGAGAACCACTGCCTTAACTCAAAACAGGCCAATGAGACATCCGGAGGGGGGAGGCTGATACCCTAGTGATCAAAATTCTGGAAATCGTGGCTTTTAGGAATAATACCCTCATGTAATATACCATTAGATGCAGAATTTCATCCATTGCTTGTGGAGGAATATTCACTGCATTTATTTTTCTGGCCATTATTATTATTATTATTATTCATTCCATGTCATGACTATTACTATCTCTGTCTCACCTACCTCACAGGGTTGTTGTGAGGACAAAATGAGGGGACGAACCATGTTGTACACCACCCTGAGCTGCTTAGAGGAAGGGTGGTATAAAAAGTGAATCAATCAATCAATCAATCAATCAGTCTTATGGGGTGACAAAAAATTTATGGGCCCTGAGTGTCAAATGACCTAGCTACGCCTCTGCCTGGTAGACACTATCCAGTGGTGCCACTAGTGTTGGTATCACCCACTGCAATAGCCCATAATGTCACCCCCATGAACCCCCTCCTCCCAAGGCAAAAGGCAGTGGCAGCCCTAGCCGTATTCCAGGTTGATGGAGAGAACTCAACAGCTTTAGTTGCACTTGAGGAGATACAGAGAAAGAAGACTGGGAAAGAAAAGAGGTTGCAGACAATCACCTATCCTGGGTAACGGCTGGTACAGTGTTTCCAGATGGCAGCTCTAATGGGGGTGTTTTAAGGAAGCACCAGCTAGTTAATGCTCTGCAGGCCAACTGGGCAGCACTAGAATTTGGACATCTTCTTCCAGCTTAATTAAATCCCTTTTTGCACCTTATACTTTTTTTTTTTTTGCAAGAGGTGCTGTTGCCATCCCTTTTAGTAGGCAGCATGCCTGCTGCCACCTTTTTTCTTTCCTTACAAGATTTGTGCCTTTTTCAGTCACACCAGAAGCAGAAAATCCACATGTACAGCTTTTCCCCATTGTGCAGACAAAATGAGAGATGACAAAGTAAACTTACCTATTGAACTTCTGCCTGTCTTCTCTCCAGGAAGAAGGTGGCACACTGAGGTACACTACTTAAACTCACTGCAGCTCCCACTATTATTAACACAGTCACTTCTCAGTGTTAAGAGAGGAAAATTAAATCAATTAATGAAGTATGCTGGAAGCATCTGCTTGGGAAATCAAATGTTATGTTGATGTATAAAACCAGGTCCTCTTTACAGCTGACTTTTATGTTCAATCTTTTTCATCAAAGGGTGCTGCTAGTCAATGACTGTCTTAAAATGACATTAAGAAAGACTAACCTTTTAAATCATTTTGACAATCTGGTACTATTATTCCTGACCAGTACACAGATTTTCTGTTTTAAACAGTCTAGCACCAATCCTTGCTTCCTAGCTGCAGCAGGATTAACTGAATGGGGAGATTTTATATGCAGTAAAAATTGCACTCTCTGGCACTTACAGAACAATCCTGTGCATATCTACTCAGAAGTAAGTCCCTTTGTGTAAAATAAGGCTTTCTCCGGACCATTTAAGATATGATACCTAATATGTTATATCAGTGGTTCTCACACATTTAGCACCGGGACCCACTTTTTAGAATCAGAATCTGTCAGGACCCACCAGAAGTGATGTCATGACCAGGTGACATCATCAAGTAGGAAAATTTTTAACAATCCTAGGCTGCAATCCTACCCACACTTACCCAGGAGTAAGTTGTTAAAAGAATATACATAGTAGCTTGTTAAAAGTACAGATCTGTCACATTTCCCCAAATTATTTTGTAGAACAAAGAAATGCAGATTTAGAACTCTACACTTGCGACACAACTTTTAATACCTGTCTTTATTTTCCTTCTTATTTTTTTGTGTTTGTTCATGTTTTGGTATTTTAAAATAAGATTATAAAAAATAAAAAAGAATAAGGCTTTATCCCAGGTATGTTTGTATAGGATTTCAGCCTTAGTGATTCAGAAAACACTGTTAACCAGTTCAGTGAGCCCACAAGTCTCAACTTCCAGTTTGTTGCTTATGTGACTGACAACTATGGAAGCCATCCAAGAACATTCTTCAGCTGCAGACCTCTGCAGCCCCGCACCTGGGACAAAGCTCTGTGATGGTGCCCCCCACGGGCTATCGCCACCCCCGTGCAGAAATCCGCCCCCCTACTCACCAGAGGCTCACGGAGCCTCACGCGACCTCCTCCCACCCCAGGGAAACCTCTATGAAGTTCCCCGGTGCTATAAACTGTGCTTCTGGCAAACCGGAAGCACAGTTTCTACCCCCATCAGGAGCCTCAGAGAGGCTTCCGCGGGGTCCCAGTGACCAGCGCCTGGGGCATTTGGTCCAGGGCGGTCAATGGCAGGCACGCAACTGGCATTCTTCACAGCTCCTCAGAGACAGCATCCCCTTACTTCAATGCTATGTAGGAGCTGGCTGGGGGTGTGGGCACCCCCTAGTGGCCAGGGAAAACCACAAGTCCTACAGATGGGTTTAATGTTCTTATATACAGAAAATTACGAATACCCAGCAATTTTTCCATCTCAGAGATTCCAGATATCACAACTTTGCTGTAGAATAGTTTGCAATACTTATTAATGCCACGTATGTCTCAGTAAAGTAGGCAATTTCAAACCATTCAGAGTCTGTCTAGAATTCTTCCAAATGAATTTGAAAAAAGTGTACTTGATATATTTACCAAGATCTTTACCAAGATCATCCTGAACCGACTGGAGTCAACATTGGACACATACCAACCAGTGGAACAAGCTGCCTTCCGAAAGGGCTTCTGCTGCATGGATCATATCCACACCATTACCCAACTGATCCAGCGATGCCGAGAGTACAAGATGCCAGTTATACTGATATTCGTGGACTACAAGAAGGCCTTCGACTCAGTAGAAGTCAACGCCATTCTCAACTCTTTCCTGCACGCAGGAGTGGACCCATCGTGCATCAACATCCTAGAACAATGCAACACCGGGACATTAACAACCATCCAATTGTTTGACCACAAGCTGAAAAAGGAGTCCCCATTGAAAAAGGAGTCTAACAGGGTTACACCATCTCTCTGAAGCTCTTCACCTCAGCCCTTCAGTATGCCATGAACCAACTTGATTGGGACCATAAGGGTCTGTTGATCAATGGAAAGAAGCTCTCAAACCTGCTTATCAGCAACAATACAACGGAGATGAACGAGATGCTGAACGAACTGAATAAAGTAGGCAAAGCTATTGGCCTGGAGATGAATATGAAGAACACGCAGATGATGACCAACCAATGGTGCGACAGTGGCAATGTGCAACTCTGTGGTGCCACCCTGGTTAAAGTTGACAGCTACATTTACTTGGGATGTGAAGTGAACATGGCCAACGATCTAACGACTGAGATCAGGAGACGAAGGAAAGCTGCGTGGGCTGCCATGGGATCAATCTGAGAAGTCACCAGTCAGATCTAGGATCCGCAACTGAGAGCCCACCTGTTTGACTCCATAGTACTTCCAGCTTTTTGCTATGCCACAGAAACATGGGCCAGTAACAAGACCATAGTTACTGCCATGCAAACCACCCACCAGGCACGTGAAAGATGCCTCCTTGGGACGAACCGCTGAAAGCAATGGCAACATGGTCTCAGAAGTCAAGACCTTCGGCAAGAATCGAAGATCCACGACCCACTCAAGTACATGGCTTCTGCAAAGCACAGATGGGCAGGACATCTCATCCACCGAACAAACGACTGGCGGAGCATCAGAATCACACACTGGATCCCATATCACATCAAAAGAACCCTTGGCCAACTGGCTACTCGCTGGTCAGATACCTTTTTCAGGTCATTTAAACAACAGGGACTGCCGCACTGGACAACAGTCGCACTAGACCAAAAACCATGGAGCGAGTGTGGGCCACATTGGAAAGATTGCCAATGAGGATGGACCATCAATGTATGTATATACTTGGTATAAGGCAGGATTAAATTTGAGGCTCTTACTGTCTCTGCCAAAATGGTATAGAAGCAACTGCAGCAACATCAGAAGTCCTAAGCCCTAAGTCCTAAGCCACAATGTAGCTCTTTCTCACATTTGCATGGCAACATTGCTATGAAAAAGAAGTGTGTTGTGATATCTTCCCCTTCAGTTCAGTCAGGTCAGGCACTGTCTGAGGATCTATGCCTCTTAGGGACTATGCCCAGGTGGTCACTTGAATCTCCCACTATGTTAGTTGCCACAGATTCAAGGGTGATGAGGGTGGGAGGAGCCTTACCTTCTAGTACTGCCCTTGCCTACCACTAGTAAGCTTGGGGGCCCTAGTTTAGGGTTTTTCTCCCAGGACCTCCCCAGCAACTTGAAGCAGGTGCTGTTACCTGATTACCTCTTGGTATGTGTGCACTTGGTGCTGGATGTACACCAGGCAAGCTCCCAGGTCATTTACATGGCATTTCAAAGTGGACTGATGGCACCGAAGCCTCAGATATGATAGGCCTTAAGGCCAAATTTTGGTTCTTCTGAATATTCTGCCTTTACTTGATTGTTGTGGTCCTTCAACCAGAACTGACATACTCAACATGGAACTACGACATCTTTGGGAGGACAAAGCTTCTAAAAGGGTATCACTTCCTTTCTATAATGGTTATTATGATTTCCTAGACATGTCTGGTAATTTGAGGAAACAAGTCCTTGACAACGGTTCTAATGATGAAACCTTCTCCATATCTTGATTATTATTGTGACATATGGCTTGAAGACCCCTGTTTGTGACATCCAGGCACTGGGTGAATTTAAACAACCATTTTCCAAGTGTTAAGTGACTAGATTGGGCATACAATCATGAGGGGAACCTCTTGGCTGTATCATTTCCCAATGTCCTGAGGAGACCATATGTTAGCCCATAGCTGATGGAAGTTATGAAGACGTCTTGTAGATGTTTGCTACAGACAATTTGCTCTTCATTTATTTGTGTGTCCTCTACAATAAGTTCTCATTTGGCCAATGGCTGTCTCTGTTCCCCCACTGTTACAGAAAGTTAGGCTGGGCCTTTGCCCTGAGTTTATGTGTGTTCTTCCAGCCTGGCACTCAACCAGGGAACCTCTCCATCTCTCTGGATTAGGCTGGAAGCAATAGTCCCAAATTGTAATGGTTCTTCAGGGGAGTTGGCAGGAGAACTCTCTTTAAGGGGTGAGCTGAAACAAGCTGGCATTAAAATGGCTTACATCCCTCATGCTTTCCCTCCCTCCGCTATCCTGCAGTTCTGCCAAATGGCTGAGGCCATCAAAGGAAACGGGACAGCTGCTGATACCATCAAAGCCCCTTAATTACAATAGTAGCTAAGCACTCAAAGTAAAATGCAATAGGCTTGTTAATTAAGTCCAATTTTTTCTCCTCATCAACCTCTGGGAAACTAAAAGGAACAGAAGGAAATTGCAGTAAAGAAAAAATAGGGCAACTTAGAATGATTTCCCAGCATACTAGAACAAGGGCTCTTGTGCACTGTTGTGGGTCTTGCTGGGATACGTCGTGGGTAGCGAATAAGTGGATGTCTCTTAGGACTGGCCTTGCTCCCGAAGGCTGCCAATTTTTAAATCACCGAACTTCATGTCAAACAAGTTAACCTTCTGAGGTATTAGAACTTGGCTCATCATCTCCTCAGTTCTGACCATTTGGGGCTGATTTGTACATTGCCAGAATGGTGCAAGTGACATAAACTTATGGCTTCTTCCTGTGCTGTTACTTTAAGACCTAAATCAGTGTTCTTCAACCCTGAGGATGGGACTCCACTGAGGTAGCAAAGCCTCAGTTGTGGGGTCATGGCATCTTATGGGAACAAAATAGGTTGAAGAGCACTGGATTAGAGCACTACCAGGTAAAGGAGGAAGTATCTGATGTTACCCCTTCAGGTACCAGGAGATTGTGTCCCAGTCCTGCTCAGGTTCTTAGCAATTGTGCTAAATGAGCTTTCACCAGTGCCAGGCTTCATAGTAATTTCTTCTGCTCTGTCTAGTAAGAATCTTTAGTTACAGTAAACAGTGTTGGGAGGGTGTAATGGGGCAGGGAGTGGGCAGATAGGGTCCCAGGAGGGGGGTGGGATTAACAGTGGCCCCAGAGTTTCATACTTTGTTGATTGATTGATTCATTGATTGATTGGGGTTGTGGCATGAAAAAGGTTGAAGACCAATGATCTAAATCAAGAACTTACGTGGGCTGTATCCGGTCTGGTGTGCCTGCTTCCTTTGGAGCAGGTAGTTCAGAGGGAGGGGCCGTCATGTCCCATGTAGTCATGCTTTCTCTCTTTGTAAGGACCAGAGATGTGAGCAGCAACAGAATTCCTAAGTATACAGACTGAATTGCTTTTCTGATACAGAGTTCTGGAAACTGCCCTTTCTTGATGGATTTGCTTCCAAGCGTGTTATTATTCTCTACTTTTTAGAAGGCAGAATTGATTACAACAGTTTTTTTTTATAATATTGTATTTGTCTATTTAACTAGATATGGGCATATCACAGCATTTGGGGGGTATACCCTCTGCCCTTTTGGGGAGTACATCCTTTCATCCTGTGATCCAAAAGCAAATTGAGTTGCCTCCAGGTATTAACACACAACCCTTCCCCATTTCTCCACTGACCCCCCCCCCCTCCACTTCTTTGCAGATAACTACTGGTTCAATTGTGTGTTGGGATTCTGAAGCAATCTAAAATAAATGTGTGATGATGTTTTAGCTGTTTTGACCTGCTCATGACTGCAAGGCAAACAAAACAATAATGAAATGCCACAATTTCATTGGAATGTTTCTCTCTCCTCATAACCATTGACCACAAGGGTTTTTTCTGAAACATCCTTGTCTTTGATAAACCATTAAAGTCACTTCCCATTCATTCCAGTGTGCTATCAAACAGTGTATCTCAGACCAGTGACACACAGTTATATATGCAAATTTGCCACCCAAACCTATATCCTGCCATGCTATAGCATGCTATGGTGAGTGGTTGACCAGGCAGCCTGCAAAAGGTACGTAAAAATATTTAGGGTCCAATCCTATGCTCTGGTACCATGGCACCAAAATGGCTGCTGCTGTATCCTATGGGGTCAGAGAAGCAGCCAGATGTCTCCTTGGGGTAAGGGAACATTGGTTCCTATTTAGCTGGTGCAGAACCAAGGAGACCCATTTTGGGCTTCAAGGCTCAGGAGAGGGGATAGGATTCTGCCACTGTCCCCCTCCAGGCCTAAACCACCCTTTGGTTTGTCCTCCCCTGCTCAGTTTTGCCCCCTTCCTACTCTCCCTCTGCCATCCCCACCACCCCAGAATGCCTTCCCGCTGCTCAGAAGGTGGCATGCTCCTCTGCTCTTCCTGCCAGCATGGAGGCCCAGTGCCAACTGGTAGTGGTCTATCCACCAGCATTGTTCCCTGCCCAGCCACCCCAACATGCCTTGTGGCAAGTTTGCAACCACCAGCACAGCCCCGGAATAGGATGGGGTTGCCCCCTTCCAATTGCCCATGGGTCTCCTTGGACCTACACTAGCCTTCTGCCAGCAAAATGGCTGAGGAGAGCCAGGGGTGTTCAGGGGTGGGATTTTGGAGGATTGGATCCAGGCACAAGTCACTGCTGCCAGATCTACCCTCTCCCTTTACTGTAACCCCATTACTGATTCTTGATTGTAGGTGTTGCTGCAATAGATCTGATTCTTGATGGCAGGTGTTGCTGATTTTGGTGCTACACATTTTGTTGTTGTTACTACTTGGGTTTTTTGTGTGTGTGTTTTTTGTGATTTTTTACAACAAATTTCAGGGCCCAATCTGACAAAATTAAACACATTGATTTCAATGGAAAAGTTAATGGGGCATAAAAATGCTTCGTTTTGGCTATATTGTACTTTCTGTTGCTCTTTTTTGCTGCAACAGAAGCCAGACAAGATGTGAGTGGAGAATCCCATCACTAGAATGTTTGATGACTTTTTTGTTTACGAAAATCAGCTGTGGGCGCAGGGTCCAGTTTGGATCAGGGCCTTGGCAATAGCAGAAGTGCTGAGTGCCCTTGCACTGATTCCCCAACTTTAAATCTCTCCCCCTCCTCCAAAGGCACTATTAGCCACAGAGTGGAAAAGCTCTGGGCACAATGTTTAATAGCCAGTGTGACAGTGCTAGAAAAAAAAGTATTGGGTGGCAGAGAAAAATCAAAGTATATTTCTGAGGCAGGCAAACATTGCCCCATAATCAGAAAGAAAAAAGAAAACATTTTACATCAATGCTTGAGTCCATGGTGAATGATCTTTATATGCATTGATTAGTTAGATCAGTGGTTCTCTGAAGGAGAATCTCTTCTTCAAATTGTGGCTCTGATCCAAACTAGCTTCCCCACAGTCGTTTTTGCAAAAGTGAGTTCAAATTACAGATTTCCCATGTCACTTCTGGTTTGGCCTTAAGTCTTTGTGGGTTGATCCTTGCATAGGCTTAACTGCTACAATACCAAGTCAAAGGTAGCACTTTAATAATATGGATTACAAACAATAATGATGACAACACAAGGATTAAAGTACTCAAAGTACTCAAAGTACAATAGAAGTCCTTAGCCAAGTAATTGGCAGTGTTGTTCAAATCAATACATGAAATCCAGTTGATCTGTTTCCCCACTTCAGTCTGTCTCTTGGCTCTTAAAGCCCCCTTAAGGTTGCCAGGTCACAATGCTACAGTGTAGAAGCTACAACTGACTACTACCTAGTAGAAGCTACAATAGCTCTAACAAGTATTTATTATTATTATTATTTAGTGTCAAGATTACATAAATATGAGGTTTCATGCTTTTTGTTACATAATGTTGATTGCAATGGGGAAAAACCAGCCTGTTCTATCTGACCATTTGGTTGATAAACTGTGTTGATCAGTTCATCTAGACATATAATTTCAAGCGTTTTTAGTAATCATTCATTTATTGTAAGAAAAGAAAACATTTTCTAATACATCGCCACTGCAGTTTTTACTGCAAATGAGATATACCGTGAATAGAGGTGTTTGAAAATGGTGTTATCTATTTTTACACAGATCTATTGGGTTCAGTTAGGCTGCAATCCTATCTTACTCACTAGAAACAAACTCCTCTGAAAATGAATAATTTACTTATCTTTTTTATGTAACTCTGAAAGATACAGCATTCAAGGCCCCAGATTCTTGTTTCTAGCCCAAGCTGTCCTCAGTCACCTTGACATTTTGGCCCTCTAAATCTTCCTTGACTGTCCTTCCTAAAAACAGCGTACTTCTTTCCTGCTAGCAGTGCACTGCCCCTTCCTGTCCCTTGGCCCTGCATGAGATTTTGTCCCTACCCTACATGGTTCAACTCCACCCGTTACTTTGTTGGGCTTCTGCATTCCAGCTCATTATCTTATTTATCCTGTTTCCTTTAGCCCTTCTTCTCTTCCCCAGTTGCCCTTGCACTTATTTCTCCCCCCCCACCTAAATTCCTTGTGACTTTGTAACCCCCCCCCCATAGCAGACCTCCAACTTACTTACCTTTGAACTTCAACATATGTTTCCCTCACTGGCCTCTTTACAAATTTATTGTTCCCTTTTGTCAGGAACCCCAACCTTTTAGCTTACTTACCTCCTGAAACTTTTTCAAAGTCCTCAGCTTGTGTCACAAATCTGCTTTTCTGTCCAGAGTTTGTGTGTGATTTTTAATTCCCATTCCATACAAACCAACAACTTTCCCTTCCCGCCCATAGCTGACAGCTTTGTTCTACCAATTAGAATGTTGCATGACATCACACCGTCCCAGCAAACAAGTGCTACGTGGGACCAGTGCTAATAGGAAAAGCTTCCTTTCTGTACAGTATCTGATGTTGGCACAGATACTTGTGCTTAAAAAATTCTAGCAAGGTGTGAAGGTGCTGTACAGCTATTAGTGGCTATGAAGGATAGGTGCTCATGCACCATAGAGCTACTCAAAAGGCAATACAGTATGTGAAATGATACATTGAGCTTTTCAGAACATGCTTTGTCTACATCAGTAGTTCTCACACATTTAGCACTTTTTAGAATAAGAATCTGTCAGGACCCACCGGAAGTGATGTCATGATTGGAAGTGGCATCATCAAGCAGGAAAATTTTTAACAATCCTAGGCTGCAATCCTACCCACACTTACCCAGGAGTAAATCCCATTGACTATCATTGTTAAGATTATACATAGTAGCTTATTAAAAGTACAGGTCTGTAACATTTCCCCAAATGTAGTCATATACCATGGTAGCATCAAATCTAATCTATTAAAAATAAAATATTGAATTGGATGGGAACTCACCTGAAATTGGCTCATGGTCCACCTAGTGGGTCCCGACCCACAGTTTGAGAAACACTGGACTACATAGTTCAAAAATCCACTCTGTGAAATGCTGTTACTTACTAAAAAATAAAAAATAAAAAAAGAATAACCACATCTTTTCCTCAAAATATCTCTATTTTACTAACAGTGTTTACACTGACTTTTGTAATCACAAAAACTGAGTAGTGACTTAGAAGTCAGGAAATGAGCCAATCTTTTTTGTTAGCTCTTTGTGGCTAGTGTACAACCTATAGACTTTTTTGGAAGAACTGCTAATTTTCTCAAGAATAATTCCTAAGGAATTCCTACGGGGCACGCGCACGCACAGACACACACGCACACACTTTTCTTCCCTTTGCCAGCCAACAGTCAAAACTGGGGGGAGAGGGGAGCAAGTAAAAATTCCATTCTATAAAGCTATATTGACCTTTTCAGTATTCTTTTCATAACAGTGGCCATTCATGTTTTTGTTGTTTTTTCTTTTACAATGCTAGAAATCTGTGAGAGATAAAAGGTAAAATGACTGGCCCATCAAAACACATCCTACTTAGAAGGTTAAAATAGTATGGAGCATAACTTTAGTGGAGTTTTTAAGAACTTTATCTTTCTTTTTTGGAAGAAGGATTATAAATAAAAAGGAGAAATGGCACTAACTTATTCTGGAAAGCTCTTAGGATTTTTTTTTTTTTTTTGCTTGAGTTAATGTTCATTGCTGAGAGGATTTTTTTTTTTTAAATAATGAAGCTTTCTCCAAGCAATGTATATGTATTTGGGGTGAATGGAAGCTGTAATTGTACATATCTAAGAACAAAGGATATTTCTAGGATTATGTCATGGAAAATGATATCACTTGCGAAGTAATGTTGCGAAAATGTATACTCTAAAATGCTGATGCCTCAAATGAGGTGGGGGAAATTCAAAGGTTTTAAAACTATTTTATGATAGAATAAAACTGTGTGCGTGTGTGTGTGTGTCATCTGCTTGCAAGTGAGAAAGTATTAAGGTACACTACAGATACTGAGGAAGGAAGGATCTAATCCTAGCCAACTTTCCTAAACTGATATAGCTGTGCCAACAGGGCGTGTGCTGCATCCTGCATTGGGGGGGGGGGGGTGAGGACTGACAGAGGCCTCCTCAAGGTAAGGGAAGGTTTGTTCCCTTATCTTGGTGCTGCATTGCAGTTGCATTGGTGCTGGAATGTTGGATTGGGCCCAAAGTGTGACATATAGACGGAAGGGTTATGATATACACAAAATGATAATGCGGACTCTGATAACCAAGTATATTAACGGAGTGACATGTTTACTGGTTCTAGAATTTCTTTAACCCATTTCTGCCCAGCCCACAGGTGTACACATTTGGTCCCTGCTGTGTATATGCCAGCATTGGACAGAAATGGTTTAATATCTAAACCCTGCCCTTTAAAGCATCTTCTTTTTTCCCTTTCAAATGTATTCATAAACCTACTTTGGATCTGTGCCCCATCCAAATATTCCAACTCCCTTCTAATGCCCACTTTTTGGCTAATTAACACCCTCCTTTTCCAAGAACAACAACTGTGGTGTGCGAAGAAATGAACAGAACTCCTTATCAGTTGAGCAATTAACAAGAATTTATTACTACAAACACATACACTTATTCCCTACAAGTCCTCTTGTCCAGAGGCTTTCCCTCCCCAAAACTCCACTTAACTCAGTGGGTGAAGGTCTGAAGCCTCCAGTCCAAGTCCAATCCAATCTCCAAAGCACAGTCCAGTCTTCTGAAGCAGAGTCCCTCCTCTCCAGCAGTGTCCTGGCAGTCCTCTCTTCTGTGTCCTCCAGCCGAGTCCTGGGAGTCCCCTTCTCTCATAGGTCTGGGTCAGGTAGCCTCTCCCTGTGGGTCAGGGTAGCTCTGGGTCAGGTTCCCTCTGGTCAAGTAGTGTCTCCTTCTGGGTCAGGGTAGCCTTTGGTCTGGTAGCTTTGCTCCTTCTGAAGCTGCCTTTTATCCTTGTATGTCCCATTTAGTCCAAATTAGGCTCAGGTGAGCCATCTCTTCAGTCCATGTCCAGTCAAAGTCCCATCAAGGTCAAATGAAGCTCAGGTATCCATCCAGGTCTCCATTGGCCTTAATTGATTACAGCTGTGGAACCAGCCCTGCCCTTCCCAGAGCTGTCATCCAGCTGTCAAAACAGGGAATCGCTGTCAACACCACATCATCCACCTGATGATCTTCTGATCTTCCATTACAGTCTGTGTTGGTGTTTCAGATTCACAGCATCCTCTTCTGCACCTCGGTTTAATCATCTGATTTGCATTCATTACAGTCCCTTAGCCAGTCCTCCAGTTTCAACTCTGTTGCCGGTTGCCTGGAACACAACGCTGCAGCTAAAACCAGCAACTTACCTCGTGTCATGACATCATGCCATTCCTTGCCTTCCCAGTCCTTTCACTGAAGTCAATGGTGCACAGTGGGAAACGCATCATGACATCACAAAATGAGCAATACTGAAGGTTACGGAGGAGAGGAGGAGGCAACAGCTGCTTTCTAGAAGTCACTCATAGTTCCAGTCTCAGGGCTCAATCCTATCCAATCTTCTAGCACCTGTGCAACTGCAATACAGCCACAAGCTTAGGGATCAAATGTTCCTATACCTTAAGGAGGCCTCTGTGACTACCACCAACAGAATGCAATGCATGCTCCATTGGCACACCTGCAGTGGTACTGGAAAATTGGATAGGACTGGGCCCTCAGTGCAGACAAGCCTCAATGACAACCTAATAAAGTGATTGATCCTTATGACAAATCTTTTAGCTGTCCCATGAGCCATTTGGATATCTCAAATTCAGCCAAGTCACTTTAGGGAGACCAGATGTACAGGAAGTTGGGAAGACTCAACCTGCACCTTTAACAGGGGAATAGGAAAGGACATGTTGTCATAAGGGGAAAAAGTGGCACCTGCTGGAAGTGTAGAAGGTACAGCAGCTCTGTCGTCCTGCTCTGGAGTCCACTGGAGCCAATGCACAGTCAATTTGGCATTATTACTCTACTATAAATGCATCAAATGTTTCCAAGAGTCTTCTGGAACACATGTACCTTCAGGGTTTAAGTCCCTTTAATGAATGACAAGACTTCTCCAATTTTTTCAGCTTTTTTTTTTTGGGGGGGGGGGTAGAGAAGAGAAATCTACTTGATTTCAGCAGACCCTTTCTGCTATGCACAGCATTGATTATTGCTCAGAGCAACACATTCTCCCATATCAGCTTTAGAGATGAGGATAGCTGAAAAGAAACATCTTCGTTCTCTTTCTCTCTGCCACCCCCCCCCCCCAATCCCCTTCCCTTCCCTCTGTGGCAGATGAAGAAGCTTTCAGGGATTCAGGCCACAGTCTCTGTTTTGCCCATTACAATTTATGTCATGGGAGCTCAAAGATGGCACAGTAATCATTTTTATTCTTGTAGTGTCTAACATACAGCCAGAATTGGCCTTAGGAAAAGTTATAGGCCTATGCTTCAAACTTATTAGAACTGAAGTCCATTGCCAACTCCATTAACTTCTTTAAATCAAGATTATAATTAAAGTCATGGACATGTCTCCATATACCTTCAGCATGCCAGTTATTTCTTCCAGTATGAGTCAGTGGTTACATTATAGATTTGTGCTGTGCAGAATTACTGTATTAGCTGTAGTCATATTTATTGACTTTTATGTCTAAATAGGAGAGCGGAAGGTTATTATTCTTATTGAAGTTTAGGAGGAAAAATGAAGGCAACCTGACTACTCCTTCGCAGCTCTTGTGATTTCATCCCACCTCCTCAGCTACGGATGAACTCTTTCCTCAGACATGCAAAGCAGGTGACCTCTGTAAGTGAAGTGTGGTAACTTGGGTGGGCTCTGTTTAGACAGTGGAGAAAGCCATAGCTCAGTGGCAGAGGACATTATGTGTATTTATTTAAGTATTTACATACTTCCTTTCTCTGTTTTTTTTTTTTGTTTTTTTTTTACACAGCATTCAAGGTGGTTTACACAGGTAGGCGAATCCTAAACCACCATTTTCCAATGGTTTTTTTTTTTACATTATTGTTCCATGAGAGGCACACACAGAGCCCTCTGTTCACCAGATGTTTCCCTTCACAGTGTGGTTCACTCTTCTGGCCGTGTGGCTTCGAGCTTCCCCAGGCAACTATAAATCAAGCCCAGGCAGGTTCTCACCTCTTATCCATTCTTGCTAGCTGACCTCTCCACACTTCTCCACTCTCTCACCACAGGGGCTCATCAGCAACTCACAACGGGTTATAACAACTTGTCAGCCTGTTTTCCTGTCTTCCCTCCAGAAGGAAGGGAATGTTGCTCCTGCTTCAGGCAGTGTGACAACTCAACCACTGGACCACACCTCCTGCCCTTGTCTTTGATTCAATCCCTAGAGTCTTTGATTCAAGGTCTTTGATTCAATCCCTAGTCTTCAGTTAAAGGCTCTTCGGTAGGAGGCCTGGAGAATAGACCTCTCTATTAATAGGCCTCAAACTACATTTTATGATATGCCCATTGTTAAGAGACAGTCAGAGGTTTTTCTCTTGTTACCATGGTCCCTCCTCCAATATGGACTGAGCTATGGTACCTGGGGAAAGGGGGATTACACCCTGTAATTTTTCCCACTACTCTCCTCAGAGCAGTTGTTTGACCCTGAAGCAACTATTTGTTGCAAATACTTGGGGGAAATAACTCATTGTTTGTATATCACACCCTCTCTCTTCACTTACCACACTTCCTCAATTTCTATAACATACCTTTAATGATTGTTCATTCAGAATTCCATTTTTGTGTCAATCCCCAGGATGTAACTTTTCAGCATTCCTTTTACTCCTACTGAAATCCAAATGCATTGTTTTGTGTTATACAACATACTACTGTACACTGCAATTTCCAATCCGATGTCTCCTTGGTGTATTTAAATAATCCATCACTGTCATAGCAAGATAATCGCATATGAGATACGCACAATATGCACAATAACTATGGAACTCATTCTAATAAAATTATAAGGAGACATCCATAATAGTTTGAAATGGCGGTGGACTTCTTTGGAGTAACTTACTTCCAAGTTATTAACTTCATTGTGGAATATGAGACAAAGTGCCCACCAGGTTAATGCTTCCTGAACCGATTTTCTGTAATGGCAGTCAAAAGTTTTAATGAATTAATTTGACAGCCATTATGGCTAATGGCCTGAAGGCAGAGTAACCTCTGAGTCCATTCATAATTGGTGTGAAACTAATTAATCTGAATAGGGATTCAGCAGATTAATTCTATAATCAACATAGGGAATATGGTTCAATGTACTGGATCAAACCAATGAATGCTAGTGAATGTACATCTTTCATCTGTTCTGTCTTTTGAAGACTGCTTCTTTTAGGCAATACAGTCATGGCTTGTGGTGCTCTGAATATCACTTGTGAAATATATTTAGACTGAATGAATACTTGTATTCACATACTTGTGCTAACCCAGCACTGTCCTCTGCTGCTCAGCAGTCTCACGGACCGCAGAGCCATGACATGATAAATGGGGGTGGGGAGGAATCGTCCTGGGGAAGGGGGAGGTGTGGGAAGAGCAGAGAGAGGGCGGGTGGGAGGTGTGCCAGGGGGAGGGAGTGGGGAGGCAGGAGACAGGTCCGGTGGAGCTCCGTTCCTTTTGGTTGGCGGTAAAGTGGGTAGCTCCATTGCAGGGCTGCTTTCCTTTCTCGGTGCCGCTGCAGCCACGTGCCCCGGGTAGCTCAGGATTGGGCTGTTATTTATTTATTGGATTTGTAATCGCCTTTTCCCCCAAAGAGTACTCAAGGTGGCTAACAACATTTAAAAGTCATAAAATATATAAAACAAAACAATAATGATAGATAATAAAACAAATAGCAGCAATAAAAACAGCAGTAAAACAGTGCTAGCACTCGGTCAGCGGTTCTCAAACTGTGGGTCATGACTTACCCATCCCCGCCCCCGAGAAATGATGAAATGCTCTTATCTTCTCTTGGAAGTCCCTAGATAGTCTGCTTTAGGAAGAATCTCCAAACTCACTTCAAATCTTGCTTTAAAAGGCAACTGCAATAATCAGAGAATTTGTAAACCCATTCAACTATGGTATAAAATTTTACCAACTTTTTGAAAATCTTCCCTCAAAATTACACAGCTCCTCAAATGTTTTTACCTGAAATGCAAGAAATTGCTTTTGTATTTGAAATCGCAATAGCATTAAGTATCTTCTATCTATGGACATAAATATGTATACAATACTATTTTCTAAAATGGTAACTCAGAATTTTATGTAGCTGTAAAAAGTAAATTATCTCAAAACTGTTGAGCATCTCTGTGAATTAAAACCAGTGCCCTGAAAATCAGGGTTGGGTTAGATGATTCTGACTCGTTGCGAAAATGCGTATTTTTCACAGACTTGTTGACTCGTGAATTGTGCATGTGGAAGACTTGGAAAAACACTTGAGTCAGGGCCCTGCTGACTCAGCACTTGTCCTCAAGTATTCTGACTCAAATCTGCCTGTATCTGGGTGTGCTTGCTTACTGTTTTTGCACTATGAAAAACTGAAAAAGGCAGAGAAGGGTTAATGTTTGCAGTTGGGTGACAGTGACAGAAGCCTTCTCAAGATAAGGGAATGTTTGTTCTCTTACCTCAGAGTTGATCGCCCTTAGCTCGGTGCTGGAAAGTTGGTTAGGCTTGTGTCCTATGAATAATTACTGAATTATGATCAAGTTGCTTAATGTTCTAGCTATGCTTCTAAAATGCTCGTATATACATTTCTGCTCTTATTTTAGGGTTACAAGTTGCCAGGTCTCATTCTCAAAGTGAACAGTACTTTGGTAATTATGCAATATAAATTTTCTTTCTTTCTTTCTTTCTTTCTCTTTCTTTCTTTCTTTCTTTCTTATGAAGTGCAGCTGTGGCACAGTGTGCCACAGTGTTTGGTTCTTATGTTCACTTGTGTCTCCCCTACACACACACACACACACACAACAGTATCACATTTATCAATGTCTATACTAATAGAAAGCTTCACAGAAGCAATAGCACTGAGACCACACATATATTCTTGTGTGATGTTTTACCTTTGTGCCACATTTTACTGATGTGCAGGTGTAATTGTACATATTGATACAATTATGCCAGATAAGCAATTTTCAGTGTGCATATTAGTAATGGGGTGGTGGTGGAATAAACAAATTAGCTGAATCAACAGAATGCTGCAGTTAACATTGTGCTACTGTGTTATTCTGTGTGCTACAGGATTAATTTTAGAATTTCTTCTGATCAAATTCAGGAGGAATGGAACACAAGGCTGTGTGAATCATGGTGACAATAAAAGAATGAAACTGGGAAAATTGGTTCATCTTATTTTTAGAAGTTGGTGAAGTTGATTCAAGACTGGGGAAGAGCTTTAGGGGCTTGTAAAATCCTAACTCAAATGCAAAGAAGGCTTTTCAGGCCCCCAGTTAAAATCAAAATTCCTGGCTTTCTCCCGCCCACCCCATCCTTTGCAGCCCTTCCAATTCCACCAGCCTCCGTGCCCCAAAATCTACTCCTACACTTACCTGCCAAGTGTGGTGGGAGTAGCAGCTGTGGAACACAAAGGGAGGACGCATGTTTCTGCCCTCCCTCTCCAGCACCATGACATGCTAGGTAGCAGTGCACTAGGACTCAAGGCCAAGGGACCATGGGAGATAACAGTTCTTCCAAGGCTATTGCAATTGTATCCTCTCCCGTGCATAAAAGAGAGAGAGGAGAAGGGCAAACTTCCTCTCTTCTGCAAATTGCTTTGGCAGGATATGTTGCAAGGAAAGACAGTGGTAGGCAACTGTCTGTCAAGAACACTTGTCCTTTCCTCAGTGATAAGCCTCTGGTAAGCTTCCTGAGAACCCCAGATTTCCTTGGAACACTGTTTGAAAACCATTTCACTATCCACTGAATAACAAAAAGAAAAGGACAACGGTGGTCTGAAGGCATATGATAAGACAATGACCATCAGAAAAAACCATGGTGGACCCAAATAAAGATCCATCTTCCTGCCCACACTGGTCAGCCAGAGAATTCTGGGGAAGCACACCACATACCCTTCAATTGCTGAAGTTGAACAGATCTGGCCCCAACTGTTACATAAGACACTCTGAGCCTTTTGGGGAAGAGTTGGGAATGAACAAGCAAGCATGCAAACAAAGGCACATAATGTTACAAACAAGACATGGAAGGGGAAAGAAACAAGTCAAACATTTTGGGGGGACAAATCCTATCCAACTTTCCACTGCTGATGCAGCTGTACCAGCAGGGTATGTGCTGTATACTGTGGGAGGGCAGTCACGGAGGCCTGCTCAAGGTAGGGGAACATTTGCTCTCTTACTTCGGGGCTGCTCTGTAGCTGCATTGTTGCTGGAAAGTTGAATGGGATTGGGCCCTTAGTTTTTTTAAAATTAGCCTCCAATCTCTCTACATTGCTAAACCTAAGTAGGTGTACATGAAATAATAATGTATTCTTTCCCATCTTCCTTGACACCATTCTCTTCCCCTTCCTCTGCTGTCTCCCTTTAGTCTATTTTAGATTGTGAACGCCTTGGGGCAGACACCTGTCTCCTAAAGTAAAGCAATAAAATCATGCATCATGCCCATTGATGACACTATATCAGTCAATCAATAATGAAGTGCAATATAACTGAAAGCACCAGACACAAAAAAATGTTGTCAGGAAAGACCAAAGGCAAGATAAGGCAAGATAGAATATTATAAACATACTGTAAATATTGAACTGCATTAGTTATACACATTCCCTTTCTTCTACAAGACTTCTTAAAAGTCTATCTGATAGAATCTATCACATTTCAAACGCAACAGAAATCAGGAAAAGGCTATGCAAACAAGCTGAGTTGTAAGTGGACTCTAACATTGGTACATAGTTGGGAAGAAATGAGGTCTACTTGAACCAGGAAGGTGGATAGGAAATCAGCGGCACCCCTGCCACTGATTTCAGCTTGTTCCCCCCTCTTCCTACCTCATGCGCCAACTTTGTGGCGCTGGGACTTCTTTGCAGATTGCTGCACTGAATGGTGCGTTGTGATGGAACCAAACTCTACCCATGTCCTCTGAAACTGAACTTAGCCTCTAACAGCATCGACACCTATCCATGAATCTTCACACTTATGCTGCCCATCATTCAAAGTGAGAAGAAAGGGTATATACTGAAGTGCACCAGTGCTCATCCAACCAAAGGGAGAAACATTCATGCTAGGAAGTATTGCTTCTAGCCTACTTCCTCATCTGCACTAATTGCTGATGTTTACCCAGTGCAATTCAAGGTACTGGCTTTAACCTTTAAAGCGCTAAGCCGTTTGGGACCAGAGTATTTGAAGGACTACCTCCATCCCCCATGAAAATGCCCACATCCTGAGAACATCTGAGAGTGCTCTTCTGGGTGAGAAGAATCCATCACTATCTGAGTTGCACCTGGTAGTGATATGGGAAAGGAACTTTTCCAAGGTGGAGCCAAGCTGTAGAACTCCTTCCCTCAAGAGATCATGTTGGCACCATTGATGTTGTTGTTTTGATGCCAACAAGACTTTTCTGTTTCATTCAGCCCTTGACTTATGATGACCTGCTGGTTTTTGTTCTGTTGCAATATTCCTTTCTGGTGTCCCTGTTTCTGCTAATGTTTTAGTAGCTATATACGTCTCTCATACTATTTATTTTAGGATGTCTTTGGCTGCAATCGGACATACACTGAGAGTAAGCCCATTGAACATTGTGGGGCTTGCTTCTGAGTACATGAATGGTGGATGGCACTGTTGTTGGATTTTTACCCACGATTGGAAGCCACCTTGAGTGACTTCCAGACTGGTAAGGAGAGCGCAGGATATAAATTGTTGAATTAAAAATAAATTATTATAGTGCACCAAACCGTGAAGCGATGGTCACTGTTTTGACCAGCTAAACCTGTGAGAGTGAGCACTATTATGACAATTTGTGAAGCTGAAAAAAAAATGTGTTGATAAAATGGCTTTGGCTTGCTGGGCTGCTATTGTCCCTGGTGACTGCCATCTTCTGCTACCAAAACTGAAGGCTGAAGCAAGTTTTGAGTATCTAGTACATATGTTGGAAACATTTTTTTTCTCAGATGCGAACAGATTGCAAAAAACCTGTGCACGAATGACGTCCTGTGTCTAAACAAAAGTAGCAAGAAGTGTGAATTACACCCTTTCTCTCTCTCAGTGGGATTTTAACTTGGAGACGTGATTACAACAAATGTCAACAGTTAGTAATGCATCCAAAAATAGGGCTGGTAGTATTCATGTATAATCTTCAGACTGTGTCACACACAAGCACCTTCTTGGAACTTTAAGGGCTATCTCAACTGGATCTTATAAACTCAGCTGCCTGGAGAGTGGTCACAGAAAAGAGGTAACCCTCATAGAGAAATGTTACTGTCTAAATATAATGGACAAGGAAATCGAGATCATCATCATTGGTTAGTTGTTTCTTATAGTGGCAGAATAAAAAATGTAGCCCACTCCAAGTGCAAATCTTGACATCTTATTAATTTCTCTCTCTCTCTCTCTCTCTCTCCCCCCCCTCTCTCTCTCTGAACCGATCCTTTCCCAAGAGTTCAGAGCATCCTATTAACAATAATAGCAACAACAACAGCAGCAGCAACTACAATAATAAGGTCCTTGGGAAGGACTTGATAGGTCCACCAGTTTTTAAAAATCCAGTAAAAAACATGACTGTATGAAAATAGAATAATAATAACAATAATAATTGGCATCGAACCGGTTCAAAGAAAACAATAACATCTAAGCCACAATCCCATAACATTAAAATTGTACATGCAATCTACTTAATAGAAGCGAACGACAGATTTTTAGGAGAAAGAGCTGCTGGAGGTTCCATCAAGAATCATGCACTAGGGCTGCAATGAACAGAGGAAAGGCTCCCAGGGAATGATTAAAAGACACATGAAGATGATAAGTAAGGCTCAGGCTGGTCCGTGTTGGAGTGGGAGACCACCTAGGAACTCCAGGTAGGCCACTTTGAGTTTTATCATGGAAGACAGACAGGATGCTTACAGACTGTTTACCAGATCCCTATCTGGCAGGCAGTGGCTTTTGGAGGCTCAGATTGATTTAGCCAGAGGTGTATAGTGTCTTGTTCCAAAAATGTTCTGTCTCCCAATGCCCACTTTTTTGGCTAATTAACACATCCTTATCTCTACAAACAACAGCTGTGGTGTGCAAAGGAATGAACACAGAACTCCTTATCTATAGCAATTAACCAAATTTATTGGTTATGTCAGAATGCCAGATGCAAGGAGGGCACCAGAATGAGGTCTCTTGTTATCTGGTGTGCTCCCTGGGGCATTTGGTGGGCCGCTGTGAGATACAGGAAGCTGGACTTGATGGGCCTATGGCCTGATCCAGTGGGGCTGGACTTATGTTCTTATTGCTATAAACACAGACACTCCCTGCAATTCCTCTTTTCCAGAGGCTCCCCCCTCCCCAAAACTCCACTTAACTTAGTGGGTAAAGGTCTGAAGCATCCAGTCCAAGTCCAGTGTCCAAAGCACAGTCCTGTCTTCCCAGTCCAATCTTCTGCAGCAGAGTCCCTCCTCTGTATTCTCTCCAGCAGAGTCCTGGCAGTCCCCTTCTCCCATAGGTCTGGGGTCCTGGGTCAGGGAGTACCTTCTGGTTCGGGTAGCTCTGCTCCTTCTGAAGCTGCCTTTTATCCTTGCTTGTCCCATTAAGTCCAAATTAGGCTCAGGTGAGCCATCTCTCCGGTGCATGTCCATTCAAAGTCCCATCAAGGTCAAATGAAGCTCAGGTGTCCATCAGAGTCTCCATTGGCCTTGATTGATTACAGCTGTGGAGCCTGCCCTGCCCTTCCCAGAGCTGTCAAACAGCTGTCAAAACATGGAATCGCCGTCAACACCACATCATCCACCAGATGATCTTCTGATCTTCCATTACATATAGTTGCAGATCCTACTCGACTCACCTTGAGTCATTTATTTTATGCCCTGCCTTTCTTTCTCTTTCAGTTCAGGTATCTGAACCTTATTCAAGCTTTTTTCATTCTCAATTTTTTCATTTCTCAAGTTTTCCATTATAACTGTTACTAAAGTGCTTCTTGGGCAATCGCAAAAGAGGGCACTATGTTTAGCTGTTGATTGTCTTGCAAAAGTGTCTCTCCAAGAACTGGTGGGGGGGAAAAAAGGCTCCGAAGACAGACAAAGTACACAAAGAATTTTTATAACTGTCTTTCTTGGTGACAGGAGTACAATACAGCCTGAGACTGAAATTGCCTCTCTGACACAGTAAGCCTGTAACATCTCATGTCTAGGGTGGATGACAATGGGAAGTTCAACTCAGATGAAATAGATGCCCTGTTTTGGAGAGAACTGCTCAGCACAATTCATGCTTAGATTAGCAGACTTGGTCTGCCTTGATAGCAGTAGAGAACCTGCAAGTTTGCTTTCTGTTCCTTCTTACATATAATACAAAGTGGCATCGTGATGGAAACATTTGTTTATGACCTTAACAGTGGAAGCGTACAGGAGGAGCCTGAGGTATACAGCAGGTTCAGAGAGGCTGTATTCATTGGGATCATGGCAGGACGGGAAGGGTGTTTAATGCCCCCTCCAAATGTGCTGTGGCCCCGCTCTTGATCTGGCCTCCTGCATTTGCAGTCTTAATTCAGAAAAACAAAAATGGCGATGCATTTAGCATCATGTCTGGTTTGGACGCTACTTAACACTGAACCTGGTCTTCTTAAAATCCAGAATCTGAGCTTCTCTTCAAACTGTGGCTTTAGATCCTGGTTAAGTGGGACTCTTAAGTGGGGGGAGGTGGGGAGGGGGTGTTCCAGGGCAGGGAGGCGAGGAGAGGGCGGGGAGGAGGTGTGCCGGGGGAGGGAGTGGGGTAGGAGGGAGGCAGGACCAATGGAGCTTTGCTCGACTGGATCCTGAGCCTCCATGTCGGGTTGCCAGCCCAATACGCAGACTCTTGATTCTACACCAATCCTTGGTTCACCGTAGAATTGAGTAGCCCCATTGTGGGGCTACTCACCTTACCCAGGGGAAAGGAATGAAAATCCCCTTCTCCCGATTAGCTGCCAGCACTGGGAGAAGTCACCTGGGAATGAGCTGCTGGCGCGGGGAGCATTTAGAATGCTGCAGCAGCCATTTTCGGCTCCACTGCAGCCCCACACACCAGGCAGCTCAGGATTGGGCTGCCTGACATCCAGCCTACAAGGAACATGGACAGAAATATTTGAAAATTGTTAACAAACAGGGCGTCCCCATTTTGGCTTCAAAATGGTTTTGTCTGACATTATTTCCATTTTGGAGAAGCAAGATTGTCAAGCATGACAGGGGTTTGTACTTTGAAGTAGCCATCCAGGAACGGCAGGAAATCTGCACCACCATTCTTTGCATTTTGATGGGTAAAATTCTGCTTGGCCAGGCAACTAAGGGCGCAGTCCTAACCCCTTATGGCAGTGCTTTCCAGCAGTGACATAAGGGCAATGCAGCTCTGAGGTAAGCGAACAAACATTCCCTTACTTTGAGGAGGCCTCCGTGAGTGACACCCAACTGCAGGATACAGCACACGTCCCATTGGCTGGAAAGTACTGACATAAGGGGTTAGGATTGCGCCCTAAAGGTCCAAGGGCAATGGAAATCAGAATGCACCAATCACATCTGTAATACAACTGGAACAAATCCTTCCCCCCAGCCAGTCATCTCCCATTCCAGCCTGCCAACACCTCTCTACCTATAGAGATATTAGCATATCTTTTTCACACAGAGGAGACCCATTCAGCCTCCTCACTCTAGGAGGAGGATTAAACTAAGGATTATCACTCTAGGATTAAACTAAGATTAGTTTAGTCTTGCCCACAAATTACAAACTACATCAGCATGCAAGACATGACAGACATCAGTGCCTACAACTTGCTCTTTGAAACTCCTATCAGTGGCTCTCTGGTTTGTTGGGTGAAATTACTCCAGAAACTGCATTCAGGTGTCCCTGTGTGATGTAAATTCTATGACAGGTCATGAAATTCAGAAGTTAGTGTGGTCATACTTGAGGTAAGGGACAGACACATGCCCCCCTTCCAGAAGCACCATTGCTGCCCTGAGTGGCATTGACACCAAAGGGGAGGGGTGTTTACACAGCATGTTGTGGAGCGTGCTGTGCTTACCACTCCACCCCCTAGCTCTGCTTCCGCCCCCTCTCTCTGTTCTCCTGAACCCATGCTCCGTCAGACTGCATTCTAGCACCCCTAACTTCATAGCTTGCTGCGTGGCCTGGATTCAATCTCTCTTTCCACAAAAGAGAAAACCAGCTTGTGATGCTCCTTCAATATGTAGGAGGTTAAAACAACAACAACTCCCACAACAGACCAATCATGTAGGAGCAAAGAATTCCAAACCCCCAAAAGGAAGCCTGATGTCAGAATGATTTATTGATTTGTTTTACTATGTAAAAATAAAAAAATAAAAAATGATGATGATGATGTCCATGTGGGTGAGGATTTACCAGCTGATAAACGTTGTGGTTTTTGTGTGTATATGATCATTATCAGCTGTGTTGTCATTTTGATGTGAATAAAAATAGTAATGGTTGGGAGAGAGGGTCCTTCCAGAGCAAAAAGATGCTTTGTTTGGGAAGAAGCAGACAGGTAGCCCAGCTGCCCCCTCCCCATGACCTGCCAGCCAATTGGCTAACCTCTTTCCCCACCTTGCCTCATGCAAAGTGGGGAATGAGGCAAATGCACTCCTGCCCTAAATCTTCTTGCTAAAACCCTGTTGAGGCTGAATCATGCCAGTTCAACTTTCACTTAATTTGGAAGACTGCTTTCATGCTAGATCAGGGGTGTCAAACTCATTTCATACAGAGGGCCAAAGTTAGCATTCATGGGGCCTGCTGAGGACCAAAAGGGACAGCATTAAGGAGAAAGTGACATCATTAAGCGAATGATGGCCAGAAATAAGCACTTTGTTCTCACATAGAAACTCATTAGCTGCAAATGACAGCTGAGAAAATGTGCAGATCTTGTTCATATTTTCACAATATGAGAGAGCCCAATTATCACAATGGGAGCGTACAATTATAATGGGGACCAGATAAATTGCAGTCAGCTCATGGGCCTTATGTTTTACACCCCTGTGCTAGATGGTCCATCTATCCCTTCCTTTCAAGCTTTCTTCTCATCTCAGCATAAATGGGAGCAGTATAAAATCTCCTCTGTCTTCCCCCTCATCTCTGCACTCAAATCCCCCTTTTTCACTGAAGCAGGCTCTGCCCCTTCCCCCTCTCCTTTGTATAGCAGCCTTCAAATCCCATTGCCTGCCAAGCTAAATTCTGGGCTTTTTATTCATTTTTTTATTTAATAAAAAACCTATTTTCTTTCAAAAGTCCCCTTGACCCTGTTTGCCTTTAGCAGTATTTTATTGTGAGTCAGTTCGAACACTATCACTCAAAGCTGCTCCATATGTGAATTCGTAGAGCACATACAATCCCAGCCCTTCTGCATAGATCTGGAGGAATTTGGGGCTTTCCCTATAGTTGCATCAGGGTAGGGCAGTGTATCCAGCTCACCCTGCTGTGTGTGTGAATTGGCCTACTGTGACTGATAAAACTACTATATAATGGTAGGAAAAGCCTCTAATTGCCCCAGATGCCCAGAGAAAATCCAGAACCATCCATACTAATTAATGCTAATTCATACATACTGATTAATTAATAACTAATTAATTAATTAATCAGGTTGGTTGATAAAACACTGCTTACTTAGTGCTTGATACTGCATGTTGTGCTTCAGAATTGAGTAGGTTCCCACAATTCTCCCAGACTAGAATCCTTGATACCAAAAACAGGTTCATGTGTTAATCAGAAGCATTACCTGCCCACATGCAAGCTTGTGATAGGTTGCTAATTTGCTTTCTGTTGCCTGTATGAAGTGCTGACCCTCCACTTGTTGTGATCCATGAGGCATCAGGTTGCTGCCCTTTGTTGCAACTTGACAGTTGTACAATGGGGACAATGCTGTGCAATTAATCAGCTGTTCAGCCTCCTTGTTTGCTAACTTATACTAAGTAGAACAATCAATTATTTGCTAGTAGAATAAAGAGTCTACTTGAATTCAGGTTACCCTTTACATGCCGGATTTTGTCTGATCTTGGAAACTAAGCAGGGTCAGGCCTGGTTAGTACTTGGATGGGAGACCGCCTGGGAATACTAGGTGCTGTAGGCTTATATCGTAGTCTTTTGAGACTGAAGGTTGCCAACCAAATGAAAAGGTTTTATATTTTAAGGCCCCTCGCCACAGCCTTCACAGTATGCTCCAATATACAGTGCCGTGTTACATGGAGTGAGCTCAACCTCTCCCACAAGGATGAATTGCGAGGCCCTAGACATGAACTATTTAGCTGCTCACATTTAGCAAATATTTAACTGAAGGCCTCAGTCCTAACCAATTTCCCAGCACTGACATAAGGACAATGCAACTCCAAGGTAAGGGAACAAATATTACCTTACCTTGAGGACTCTGTGACTGCCCCCCCAACTGCAGGATGCAGCACATGCCCCACTGGCACAGTTATGCCAGTGCTGGAAAGTTGGTTAGGATTGCACTCTGAATGGATTTGCAAAGATTTCAAGGTCTCACAAAGAGCTCAGCATGGAACTTGCTGCACAAGACTTATCAAGATCCATGACATGCACTTTCTACAGCAAAACAGAACAGGTGGCAATACAGCTCAAATGACGAGCTAGCATAGGGTAGGGTGCAGTGAGTGCACATAGAATGAATATTTGGGGTAAAGTGAGTAGGACTGTGGTTTTACACACCTTCATTTGCACACAACTGCCTATACAGTCCTTGCGTACTGCGCAAACTATACTCACAGCATGATCAGTATGAGTATAGCTTATATGTGTATAAGGACTGAGCATTTCATTTAACAGAGAATTCCAAAACTGGGAGGCAAAACACAGGGAGACCCTTCTGCGTGAAATTGTTGACCACATGGTTGGATCCAGAAACTGAGCCACAAATCAATTCCAGACACTTTTTAAAAAGTAAAACAGAACAGCGACTGCTGCATTACATATTCATGCTTTTTAAGGCCCAGGCTAAATCTCCTCCTCTTTTCTGAACTGTCATACTACATCTCCCAACAAGCAGTGCTTCCATTCTGTTGCTTCAAGGTACTGAAAACTCGTGATTAGCACATTTAATGTGCCTGTTTTTGAAATAGAGCAGTTGAAAATTTAATACCAGAAGTGCAATTTGCATGGCTCATTTTTGACGTTTTGCTGTTGACTCACAGTCCAATCCTATCCACACTTTCCTGAGAGTAAGCCCCATTGACTCTAATGGGACTTACTTCTGAGTAGATACGCATAGGATTGGGCTGTCACTGGGCTGATTTGTTAACTTCTATTGTGCAGGCAGCACCTGTATAGACAACAAGTGGGCTTGTTGCTGTGCTTGGAATCTTTGCTCTCCTGAAGCATTTACTCTGCTCAAGTCCTCCTTAATGCAGAGGCCTTTGATACAAAAGCCTGCTGCTCTTCCCTGAATGATGGGGAGTATGGCAGAGAAGAACCTTTACAGTTTCATATGTCTTTGCCTGCTATACTCTCTGCCTGCCTTGTGAGTATTGAATGAGCTGGTGGGATGTGGGGCTTTTTGTTTGTTTTTGGTACAGCTGGTTTTCATTTTTTGACAGCTATTTGTGCAGATTTAGGGAATGGGGTGGGATTTGAAGAGACTCCAAGCCCAATCCTGAGCTCTACGCGCCGGCTTACTGTCAGCGTGCACTGACACAAATGTGCCGTAAGGAACGTTTGCGGCAGGGCCTAGGAGAGGGGGGTAAAGGAGGTAATTTGTACCCCGGCCCAGGGTCAGAAAGGGGGCCCAGGAACCATAGGAGGGGGCCCAGAAATTTCCTGGGATCTTATATTTTTCAATCTCACCCAGACTTACTGCCCATGTGGGATGCTGGGGGCATTACTGTGAGCACAAAGTGGTGACTACTGCCGGGAGGCCATACGCAGTAGGCCCAGGAATGCATTTATTCCTTAACAGTGTCACATCTGGGCGGAAACGGACCTGCTACAGTAGCCCTTTGGCTTGTGGATCTGCTAACCATGAAGGAGTGTATAGGAACTCAGCGACACAGCTGAGGGACTGCGGCTACTGCAGACGTCGGTTTTGGTGCACACAGAACATTTGCCATTCTAGTGTGAGCCTAAGTACAATGATACTAATCTCCTGCAATGATTTTCTATATTTGAAATATTTTAGAGAGACTTAGGAGTGTCTTTGCCAGTTTTTCATATTAGTGTATCTAGCTGCCAACACCGGGCAGGCAGGTAAACCTCAGCTCTACATTGGGCAGACTGGTAGATCTGGGCTCCAAAGACTATTGCAGCTGTTGCCACTTTCCCCCTGCCTGTTTTGCCCCAATTCTGTCCACTCCCCATTGCCACCCTCCACTCTGTTTCTCCCCCTCCCTCTTTGGGAAGGGGCCCAAAAGAAACTTTGTACCCTCTGATAAAATTCCTTTCAGAGGCCCTGGTTTGCGGAGCTTAGTGCCAGTCCAGCACCACAGCTAGACCAGTGCAAGCTCGTGCTGGGCTAGCGTCAGTGGAAAGCTGATGCTCCACCACTCGGCGGTTACCTGAACTGCGGGGTGGCAGAGAGGTAGGTGGGGGAAAGTGGGAAGGAGGCGTTCTGGGGTGGGGGAAGTGGGGGAAGGGCACAGAGGAGGCGTGCCACGGCAGGGAGTGGGAGGGAGGAAGGTGGGACTGGTAGTCACCGGATCCAGAGCTACGCACAGGCTGACCTGAAACTCTTTGATTCTGCTGCAGCTACAGAGCTGCCACAGAATCAGTTAGCCCCATTGTGGGACTACTTGCCTTATGTAGGGGAAGGGGACAAATGGTCCCTTCCCCCGAGGAGCTGTCGGCAGCTGCCCGGTTGCGATCCGGATGTTACAGCAGCCATTTTCGACGCTGCAGCAGCCCTGCATTCCTGGCAGCTCAGTATTGGGCTACTAACCAGTGCTGGCAGCCAACTGGTTTTTGAAGGCTCTGATCCCTGAGTCCCCTACATGAGACAGGTTTCCCATTGTTTTACCCTAAAAAGCAAATGGATTGATTAGCAGCTGATCAGTTGCTGCTGGTTAGAGGCTTCTTGTAATTCTAGCCAGGGTATTTTTTTCTCCTACTTTCTCTGAAATTACCATTCATTCAAGTGAGTGCTTCTGGACCATTCCCCTACCCAGGCTGATCCTGTTATTTCCTATGTGCCATTTGCTTTTAAGTTGTTAATCGCACAGCCATGGAGGCTCTCTTTCCTCCTAGCATTAATGAGCCACAAGCCCTTTGACACTTCAGGAGCCATGGAAAGCAGAATAGCCATGCACCCCCTTGCCTCTTGTTCATACTAAACACTTGGAGCTAAGACCATTTAGCTTTGTTTCACCGTGCGTTAAGTAAGCAGTGTACAGCATGTGGGGTAGGAGGAAGAGACTAACAGCCCAATCCTATTCAACCACCCTCCCACCAATTCAGTCGTAGCACTGAAGCATGTGCTGCATCCTGTGGGGGCGGGCGGGGAGTCCTGGAGGCCTCCTGAAGGAAAGGAAACGTTTATTCCCGTGCCTTGGGTAAACCTCCACTCCTCCAATGGTCTACTCAACCCTGCACCAGCAATTTGGCGGGTGGAAGAATGAGAGGACTCAAGTAGGTGGATTGAGTCTGGGAAGAGTGATAGGAAATTGGCGGGGCTGCTGCTGTGGATAACCATATCCTCCCACCCTCAACAGACCCCCTGTTCAGATCTTACTTCCATCCCTCCCACCCTCTGCCTCTTACTGAAGGGAAGTAAGGAAGGCTGCTGCGACTTTCAGTCCTGCAGGGATCAGGTGACACAAGAAGCATCTGGCGCTATGAAACTGTTGACTTGCTGCTATGTACCAGCAATGGCCTCCCTCCATGAGCTGAGTGTACAATCTGCTGTATCCCAGAGGATTCTGGGGCAAAGCCTCTATTTGCACAAGGAGTTGGCCTTTCCAGAAACAGCACAAGAGCCAGTATCTCTTGTCCCATTTGTATGTTGTCTGACCTGGAGCCCCCAGTGTTGATCTCCAGAGGACTACTAAAAGCAATCTTAAGTCTTTAAAAAGACTTCCTTGGCTTAATTACATTGCAAGCAGTTAGAAAAGGAAAGCTTCAAGAATAGGTTCTGTCAGTGTTGGCAACCCTACAACTCTTTGACCTTGAATTCAGTCCAGAAATATACTGGCAACCAGTGCAGATGGAGTGCAGTTACTAGGTCAGTCCTTATACTGAGAATCAGTCGCTCAAGGCAGAATAGTTGCATATGCCCCCAACTGTCCCTGCTTTGAAGTCCCTAGCTCTGGTGAATCACCCTCTCCGTTGGTGTGCCTGTGTGTGGGTGCACATGTATTGCTGGAGCTTAAATTCTTCATTTAGCTCCCTCCCCAGGATCTCGAGAGGTTAAATCTGCAGGCGTCGGCTTCATCTTTAGTGCACATACATTTAAATGCATGCGCTTGAACCCTAAGGCACCATGCAGCGTGCAACCTGCCATGTTTCTCCACACTGCAGCTGCGGAGGTTTATTTTGTGCTGCTGACAACATAATGTAGGGCAATTATGTTTTACAAATATATCTTTAACCAAAAGAAGAAACACCCTTCCCCCTTGGCTTTTGGAATCAGCGGAGAACAGGCATACAAATGAATACAGCACATAGCAGGGTGAAAGAAGGCCTTCAGATATATGTAAGGGGGTTCAGCAGGGTCTGAGAATTGGGTTCTTTCAAGCATTTTTCAATATTCTTCTGAGAAATGTTGGGAGAGTTTGGCATTCTGAGATCCATATGCCACTATTGGGTTCTCTACTACATGTGTACAAACTTCAGTTCTTAAATTCCTGCTGCTCTCCTTGGAATGGAACAGTTGGATCCTCTCATCTTCCTTTCTCTCTTTGATTCAACAGGCTGGTATCTTGGGAGCTGGTGAACATCTGTAGAGGGGAAGGGATGGCAGTCACTTAACGGTCCCACAGCTCACATCACACTGTCCCCAGAGCCTTCAGGGAAAGTAATGGAAGCAGCTTCCCTACAACTTCCCTGTGGCAAGGGGGTGATTAAAATACTTCTCCTGCACAATCAGACTGAGATTGCAGGCAAAAACACTCCTTTTTCCCCCTGAAGAAAATATCTGCTTAATTAACAAAATCACCCAAGAGAGCCAGATTGCTGAGCCCCGAAGGCCACAAGTTTGACACCCCTGATTCATCTAATTTAAACTGAAATATTCGCTCCTCAAATTCTTTGGTTCTAATTATAAGTTCACACTTTTGGAATTACTGTAGGTTTAAAATGACATCAGAAGAGTTCTTTCCCCACAGCTATGTTTCAGTCAGTGATAGTTTTCAACCATTTCTGGTTTGAAAAAGGGAAGGACGAAGAGGAGACCTTCAATGTGGCTATTGTCCAGCTGCAAAAACCATCTGGTGAATCTAATGGCATTTTGTGCTCAAGGTAGTAAATGAAGGGAATGAAATGGGGTCTTCGTCATTAGAATAAGCTAATTATTAAGGAAACTAATTGCAGCAGAATTATTTTCCTGCAAATAAAAACCCCCAGCTTATTTCTTTGTGTGACTGAGAGAGCAAAATAATGCTTGTGTGAGAGATGTTCTGTTTGGATGCACCACCAGACTGATACATGAAGAAATCCTTTGTTCATGAGCTCTACCCTATTCTAAGAAGTGCCACTTAAAATAACATCTGACATTTTGGGGGCAATTTGCATTAATGCCAGTCACCTGATTTGCTGGAAACCCTGGGGCAAAGCCCTGCACTGGCACACCTATGGTGCCCACCATTGAATCTTACATCTGATGCCAGTACTGGAATCACTGCTTGAAGTCATTGCTTGAATTGTTCATGGTCACCCACACACACGATACACCTTTATTTATTTATTTTATCACATTTCTATCCTTCCTTTTCTCCCCTGTTGGATGCACATCCTGCGCATTATTCATGTGGCATTATACACATCCTGTTCCCTAGTGTGCCATCCTGCCACCACCCCACATGCGCCACCCCACATGGCCTCGTTGAAGCTCAGAATGGCCCCCAGAGCGATTTGGGGATGACCCAGTTTTACAAGAAGTCACCCAAAAACCGCTCCGGGTGTGTTCTTAGTCTCGGAGAGGCCACACAAGGTGGCGCGTGGCCACTCCAAGGCTCAGAAAGCCACCCAGAGCAGTTTTCAGGCAACTTCCAGAAATTGCCCGAAAATCACTCTGGGGGCCATTCTGCGCTGCAGAGACACCTCACAAGGTGACTCATGGCCTCGCCAAGGCTCAGAACAGCTCCGGACATGACTGGAGCTTGCTCCAGTCGCATTCAGAGCAGCTTTGAAAATCGCACATTTCATTGTCCGTGATTTTCAGTATCCATGGGAGGGGGCTGGGAACAGAACCCCTGCAGTTAAAGTGGCCCCATCTGTACTAAGATGTTAAAATTACTGAGCTTGTTCACCGCACACCATTTCACAGGCTGCCGAATGTGAGACAGTACCATGTTGTGTGTGGTTCCTCCTCTGTAGGTTCCTCTATGTCTTTTGAGCTGACAAAAGGGTCAAAGTCAGGAAGAAAAAAGTAGTGACAACAGAGAAATCAGAATTTTTCACTTCCACTTCCCCACTCAAGTCCACCAACCAAACCCACCAGAGCCTGTTTCTGCCTAGTGACCAGAATTTTTGAAATTAGTAATGTGTGCAATTTTCATCGTTACTCAGGTTGGTGATGGTTGCAAAAAAGGATCATGGCAGACTGGATGTGCATGCAATGGGGGAGGGTATGCCCAAGTCTGTGGCTCACTCTCACTTCCTAAGCAATTAAATTGATCCCTGTACCAGAATATAATGAAACCAACCTTAGTGCATCCTTCACTGCATCACATGTCCATGCAATGAAAGGCTCTGTTTTAACAATCACTGTTTTAGCAATCACTACAGATGCTTATTTGATCACAGTTTATACCACTTTCAAATTCTGGGCCAGCCCATCCATGACATGGACAATGCCATTTCTGTTGAGCTGTGGGTGGCAGAGACAGCTGGAGACCTGGGGTGCCCTTCACCTGAGTCTGTCACCTCCTCCCGTCAACCTGTTAGAGACAGAGTTGCACCAATCTGCTTCTTGATTCCCAGTGCACTTCTTCATTTGTTTAAAAGGACCATGTGAAGAAGGGAGAAAGTGAGTGGGTCAGGAAGCTGATTGCCTTTGCCCAGACCAGAAAAATACTGCAAAAGCAGTGGCAATTCATATGCACCAATCTGGCTCCTTTTGCAGCCTTTTTAAATAAAACAGAAAATTCAGGACATGATGGGAGCACCTGGTGTCATCTGCTTTTCTTGTGTTTTTTGTTTGTTTTTTTAAAAAAGACTGTGCAGGAAGGAAATCTATTCTTTGAGGATATTTCCAGGGCAGTTCACAATAAAAACATAATGAACATAAAACAGATGCAGAAGCTATGGTGAGATACTAAGAACACAACTGACTTGTGTTGATTTAATAGTCATTCCCCCTTACCTCTGCCCCAAGGAAAAAAATGAATCTAAAGGAAGTTGGAGTTGGTTTGGAAGTTCTGCCCCCCACATGTTAATGTGGTGGCAGGATGGCACACTAGGGAACAGGATGTGTATAATGCCCTATGAATAATGCACAGGATGTGCATCCATCAGGGGAGAAAAGGAAGGCTAGAAATCTGATAAAATAAATAAATAAATGTGTATCATGTGTGGGTGGCCATGAACCATTCAACCAATGACTTCCTGGTCTATTGAGAACTGCTACTGAGTCCTACCTGGATATAGAAAGGCTGGTGAAGATTGGGCAGAAGGAAGTTTGTGGTTTGCTGGAAATTAGCTGGCTTCAACCAGGTAACCATGATGGAGAATATGCCTGTCCTTCCCATAAGAGTTCATCAAATGGCACAATATCATCACCAACTCTCTCTCTCTCTCTCTCTCTCTCTCTCTCACACACACACACACACACACACACACACACACACACAGAGAGAGAGAGAGAGAGAGAGAGAGAGAGAGAGAGAGAGAGAGAGTCTCTACTTTTGGTGGGGAGGAAGGTGCTCGGTACAAAACCTTGCAAAAACACTAGCACGCTTTCCTACCATGTTTCTAGTTAGGACCAGCCTCTCCCAATTTGTTGACATGTAATGCGTGTCACGCATAATTCTAGGTTATTAAATTCCTGAAGGATGCCATACACAAACTTAATAGATTTTATGCAAATTGTTATATAACAAAATAACAGCAGATGGTACTCATCACATCAGAATCTTTCCATAACAATTTCATATTTTGTTTAAATTAAACAAAACATAACGGTGCCTCAGTGGCCTCTAACTTATTTTAATTTATTCTACCCTACTGCTTTTCTTGCCATTTTCTTGTCCCTCTGCACAGCATTGCAATAAAATATTTGTTTTAATGTTCCTTAGATATTTAGTAGTTTAGTATTTTTGAATGGTACATGGGACTAGTAAAGATATTTGTTTATTCATTTTTTTCTTCCATCAGAGAGAAATCTACTGCTAAGAAAATAGTACATAACTCACCTCACACTGTAGCCTAGAGGAGAGAATTAAAGCTTTACACCAAAAATCTTCAACTAGTATCTTTTTAAGCTCTATTTTTTTTACACATTTCCATAATGTTTTCCCCTTAAAACTCACTTCTTTTCCATCTTCCCTGCCGCTAGCATAGTAAGAAGATAAATGATAGAACAAATCAACCTGAAAGGAGTTATGAAAACAAAACAAAAACATCAGAAATAGGGAGCTAGGGAAAATAAAAACAATATAACTTTATTCTAGCTGCAGAGATTTTGATAGCACACGAGGATACAGCAGTGTGTATATTCCGTTATGGAGCAAATTTCACATGCAGAATAAGAAAGGTAAAGGGAAAAGCGTGTTTTGAGGAATATAGTGTTATCTTTGTGCTTGTAAGGTCATTTGGAAGGTACACAAGCCTGCCTTTTACCAACATTCTGTCCATCACACTCTAGTGCAGCGTTTTCCACACTGTGGGTTGGGATCCACCAGTGAGTTCCAACCTGATTGTTGGTGGGTCATGAAATTGAAACTGACAAGCTGATAGTCGACAAGGAAAACGTACTGAGTCCTATGGAAACTGAGCGGCTTGTGCATGTTGACTTGTGGGTAGGCAAAGGGCCTCAGTTCACTTTGAAGGTTAGGCTAAGTGGAATACAGTGCTACCAGAACTGTCTTGATGTGATGAATGCAGGCCCCCAAAAACACTTGAGAAGTTCCCCCATCTCCAATCTGACAAAAGAAAGTGTATTGAGCCCTATGGAATGTGAATCTGAGCCAGATATGCTTGTTTACTCACAGCTAGGCAAATGTACCTTGGCTCCTATCAAAGTTCAGGCAAAGGGGATGCAAGGCCACCAGAATGATCCCCATCCGATGAACCTGGTGCTCAACAAATGCTCCAGAAAGCATCCCCCCTCCACTATAGCAAAAAGGATAAAAACAGAGGTTGAGCAGCTGGTAGTGAAACAGTGTGCCGTGGCATATTGGTTTGCCATAAATGGCCCATAGGTGTGCCATGGGAGTTTGGAGGAGGGCCATTTGTTAGTAGGGCCATTGGGGGATGAGCCCCCCACCGGCAGTGCGGTGTGCCAAGAAGGCAACCACCACCAGGAAAAGGATCAGGATGAGTGCTGGTGAGTTCTGTCCCCCAAAAATCCTGCAAGCAGCCCCCCTCCCCAAAAGCTGCCTGATTATAAATGTGAGAGTCATTTCAAGCTAGCTCTAGGAAGCTGTTCACTCTTCAGATAATAAAAGTAGAGTCATACTACATGGCCAATTGCTTCATAATTAGATCAGATTGTAATTAGATTTGTGAATTATAAGTTGTACAGGAGTATCTGGTGGGGTCTGGGGGGCACCCTGCAGGGGTGGTGGTGCCACAACCCTCCCCCGTCGCCACTTTTTTGGGGCCTGTTTTTGAGGCCTTAGAATATTTTTAAGGGCTGGGGAGGCTGCCCATGGCCTTCCCAGCTCCCAAAAGGCCTTCCGAGGCCTTCAAAATGCCAAAAAACAGCCCTTGGGGTTTTCCAATGAAAACCAGAAGTGACTTCTTCAGGCGGGGGTGGCATTTTGCAGTCCTATCCTCCTGGGCAGCACCAGGGCCAAGTCTGCCATTGGTATAAACCTTGTGTATTTAATGATTTCAAAAAAGTAAGGCTTGCCATGGGGGAGAAACATATTTCCTCATGCTCCTTTTTTATATACATGAAGAAAGAAAAAAAAGATGTCTTTCTTTCATGGTGGGAGTTGAGGATCACACTATGTGGAAAACCTGCGTGCCAAAATGTTCTAAACAGTCTCAGGAGCCAGAAAACCCCCAGATCTTCTCTCATCTCAGATGCTTAATGCTGTCATCCAAGCTAGCAGAAGGTCTCATATCCCACCCATCTTCTGCCAATGCCAGAGCCTCCCACATCTTTTGACAACTGTGTGAACACATTCAGTACGTAGATGTCATCATTTCTAGAGCATTCTGCTATGCTGCATTTCCAGTTAAAGTGTATAATTAAAAACCAACATACTGTAATTCTAAAAGAAGGGCATTTGTGATGAATTACATATTACACTAAATAATGCAGTGAATGTGCTGTTGATTGAACCATTTGTTTTCATGTTTCATTAATTGAAACTCTGTGTTTTCATATTATGATACAGCTACAAAACAAAGTCACAGGTCAATGGAATCAAGTAACAGGATGTAACATTCTCTGCTTTAAAAAAAAGTTATGTCCTACACATATTTTCTTTGTCATAATGATGCAGTGACTCTCCATTCTCATTTGGCACTTATTTTCTTTCTCTGAAAGTATGTCTTTTACTGACGTTTCAGCCACCAAAGAACCATATATTTCTCTTGGACAATTTGGTATTAAGGCCAGTTGGCCAGGAGTGCCAATTAGGACTAATTGGACAGTTGCATTGAGGATACTGTAAAGGTTGGTTTCAGGGTCATTGAGCAGCTAAGTACACACCATGAAATCTTAGACACACTTACTACGGAGTACATCCCATTGAACTGAGCAGGACTTACATCTTAGACATGTGTAGGATTGCACTGGAAGAGATCCAGACTGAAAGTCAGCACTGTTTTGATTCTTGCTTGCAATGGGATCTAGTCCAGTTGAAGGCAGCATGCAATGTCTTTGACCTTGAAGTCCCATACAGAGTGGAAACATACTTGTTTCCTCAGCATGTTCCATCCATGTGCCCTAATGCCCTTCCCTCCCCAGTCATATCACCTTGGGCAGGAGGTGTGGTCTGGAGGATGAACTGCCGCCTTGCCTGAAGAAGCTAAGCAGAATCAGCTTTGGTCTGGCCTTGGATGGACGACTGCAATGCAGCTGATGGAGCTTCATAGAGGATTGGAGAGGAGTGTGGCAGAGTCAGCTGGCAAGAAATGGATAACGTCTTGAGAGCCAGTCTGAGGCTTGATTTGTGGCTGCCTGTGGAAGCTTGGAAGGCTAGAGCTACAGCCAGGATGGTGAGAGTACTATGAAACATCTGGAAAACTGAGGAGTTCTATAGGTTCCTCTCATAGAATACTTGTAAAAACCCCATTTGAAAATAGGGATAATGGTCAGTCTGCCCATGTAAACCGCCTTGAGTCAATGAGAAAGGCAATATATTAATAGTGTAATGAGGAAATAAAATATATCCCACACTCTTTAGACAATCTTTTAGACTTTCTATTGCCAAGGTCTCTCAGAAGTTGGAACTGTTCTGGAAGTGTCATGCAAACAAGCTAATAGCTATAGGGTAGTTAGCTGATCAAAACATATTATTTCTTATATTTTAGCTCCCTCACATTAATGGCTTCCTAGGTAGCCACTCAAACAGCTGGGCTCCTGGACACACCCAACTTCTGGCCAAATCCTATCCAATTCTCCAGCGCCGGTGCAGTCGGGCCAACGGGGTATGCGCTGCATCCTTTGGTGGGGGGGGGGCATTCATGGAGGCTTCCGCCAGACAAGGGAACATTTCTTTCCTTTCCTCAGAGTTGCATTGCGGCTGCTCTGGCACTGAAAAGTTGGATTGGGCCCTTACTTGTAGAACATAAGAACAGGGTTTTTTTTTTTTTTTGCCAAGAGAACACTTTCAAAATATTTAAAACAGTTTCTGTTTTTTGTTCTACTGTATCTTTTCTCATAGCTGAGAACAATTTGCACATTATGCAAATTAAAATTGGTGTGATGTCCATTATGGTATGGGGCTCTGCCCCCCCCCCCCCGGGGACACAGGGCAGAGGCCTCTTGCCTAGGTGTTGGCTGGTCTGGATCACCAGACAGACAGCAGAGACAGGGAGCTGATGGTTCTGCAAAGTTGGTTTACTTGTGTGAAGCTTTTAAATTCATTGGGGGGGGGGACTTGTTACATTCTGTTACTTCACAGGGTACCACCTAGCAGGAGCACCTCCAGTTCCTCTTCACCAGAGGGCTTCTTGCTCCAGCATGCCACTATAAGTCTGCAAAGGGTCATTCCAGCCCAGGGTCAGTTGAATTGCTGGTTGTCCTGTCCAGGTGCCAGTTTGAGGCCCGTCATACCCAGCTTGGAGTGGCTTTGTTGTCTGTTGGTGCCCCCCCCCCAGGGACTATCATCCTGGCCTACCATTTTATAGTGTGTAGTTCACACTCCGTTTTTTGACAAGGACTGCCACCTGTTGCAGATCGCCAACATGGCAGGCCCATAGCCAGGACTCTAGAGATGGGGGGGACTATTTTTTCGGGGGGGGGGAATTGTGTTGGGTGTCTATACTGGTGTGCAAAATAAAGGGATAAGCCCTTTAAGGATAAGGGAGAAACATCAAAGATCCGTAACTGCCCCAAATTTCATGAAGAGAATTTTTTTTTTTTTTTTTTTGGGGGGGGGGGGTTTATTGAAACACATATTCATTATCTGTAAAGCAATGTAACAATAATTTGCATAGAATCAATGCATCTCTGTATGCAATGTAAAATGTATTTGTCTACATCGAAATAACATGCAACATATCCTTTCATTTTACACACCAGCACCATACACAGGTTTGCATCCCTGCAAAAGTAAAACATATCACTGTGATACAGGTAGTATTTGCTTGTATTGAAAGCCTTTCATTAGCTGATGACACATTGCTGATACATTGAAACATACTAAAATAAAATTTATTTACATCAAAGCAAGAGGAAAGATATGCAAGTCAAATACCGTAATGCCATTGGAACATTAGTTTTTTTCAATAAAAACTTTACTTACAAACTTTTAAAAAAGCAAAGTACAGAAGATTTGAATTATTGAATCTACCTAGTAGAGCTGAATTCTCCTATCTTTCTGAGAGTTGAATCTCCTTAGAATCAGGGGTGGATCCAATGTCTGTATGGGGGGGCCTTGAGCACCACCTTCAGAGCCCAGGTCAACCAGATGGATAGATCTGGGCTCCAGGTCTACCAACCGGGTAGATCTGGATTCCTAATTGAGCTTTTAGCCTCTGTAGCTATTTGCTGGGTGGGTAGACCTGGGCTCCCTCCTGTACTTGGAACCCGGTCTACTTGCTGGGTATACCTGTGTGCTACCAAAAGGGCTGTTTTGTTTGGGGGAATTATTTCACTGCCCTTATTGGAAAATTAGGACCGTAGACTGGATAAGATGGTGTAATGCAGAGAAATTTCCTTTTGCTGAAAGAGGAGACTGAGAGAAAGATAACTTTCAACAAAAGATTATGGTTTATTACAAAAGAACAAAGGTAAAAATAATGCACATGGAGAAATGATATTTCTTGGTCCTAATGCTTGAATCCAATGAACCTAGCTTTCATGGTGGTTGCATGTGAAGAGTATTTGGAGCATCCGAGGAAATCAGAAAAAGGAAGGGGTCCCTGCTCTGCCAACCCCAGCTGCTAACTAAAGATGTGGAGAGAAGGGGAGAGAAGAAGGGAAAGAGTTCCAGGCACAAGATAGTTACCTGTCCTGTAGAGCAGTTGGAGTGGCGGGGGGGGGGGGGTAGAGTCCTGTGAAAGGACCCTCTGACACAACACAGATGTGTTGGGCCTTGGAGAGAGAGAGCATGTCAGAGGAAGCCCTCTCTTATAAGGGATTGGGAGACAGACTGAGCTGGATAGTAGCTTGGTTGCTAACACAAGGCCGGGTGCTTGGAGTATGTATACACTTGAATGGGGATCAGAATGTCAGTTATCCAATGGGGTCAACGGCTGGCTTCCTAGAAGGGGGAACTTACAAAGACTGAGTGGACACTCAGGCAGCAACACAAGGCAGTTCAAGTTTGCATACAGTAATGTAGGAGATGCTTAAACAGCAATTGGATTAAAACACAAGACTTCCTTCCACAATGTGTGACTATGGGGGGGTGGTGATTGCATAACCATGAGCTTGTGGCTTGTGGCTTGACTAGAGTCCTGGAAATGTGGCCTGTATGCTGGGAGAACAGTTTAGCTTGCATGATATTATAACCAATATAGAAAATCACAGTTACAAGGCAAATGGGATTTTCATGTTACATGGGTTCCTGATTGAGTTTATAGCCTCTGCGGCTGTTTGCTGGGCAGGTAGAGCTGGGCTCCCACTTGGACTTGAAGCCATACTAGACAGAAAGAGGACAGGCCCAAACAGCAGAAATGGTCCATATAAAATCTCAGAGGCCAGACCCATGGTTTCCTCTCCACCCCCCACCCCCAAAGAAAGGCCCTTCCTGGCCCAAACAGCCAAAATGGTGCATCCAAAATCTCAGAGGCCAGACCCATGGTTTCCTCTCCCCCCCCCCTTCCTGGCCAAAACAGCTGAAATGGTGCATCCAAAATTTCCTGACTGCTCACCCCCAAATGACACCAGAGTCAGCAGCAGCCTTCAGGGTCCTGCAAAGTGCTTGCACAGCCACTCAGCTCACAGGAGGGAAATGGAAGGCACTGAACACATTCCCTCCAGGCTTTTTCATGCCTGCTTCTCTGGTGTCCTGTGACTATCAGCAGATTGCTATGGTTGTCCCGTAAGGTGAGTTACTGAGCCAATTGGAGGAGGCTGCCTGCGGGGAGGGGCTGAGCTCTCAAGGAACAGAAGCTAAATTGGAGGACGTTCAACCACATTTACATGACAAGTCTGGAAAAAATGCCGGGGGGGGGCAAACTGCTGGCTCGGGGGGGCAAAGTCCCCCCCCCCCAGCTACGGCCCTGCAACATGGCCTTTTGCACACCCAGTAATTGGTGTAATAAAGTAACAAAAGAATGCCTATTCATGTTCTTCTGCAATTTTAATCCTTTCTTGCATGCTGCCATATGATTATATTTTTGGCAGCTCCCCTCAATCTACAGTTGTAGTTATAACAGCATAAGCACACTCTTCCATTCCAACAGCTGCAGACAGCAATCCTCGTTGCTGGCAACCTTCAGTCTCGAAGGTTGGTTGGCAACCTTCAGTCTCGAAAGACTATGGTATAAGCCTACAGCACTTGGTATTCCCAGGCGGTCTCCCATCCAAGTACTAACCAGGCCTGACCCTGCTTAGCTTCCGAGATCAGACAAGATCAGGCATGTGCAGGGTAACAGTTGCAGCAAGGTGTACAAACACAAAAGGAGGGGTCAGAAGTGGTGGCGCAATAGGGTCACCTACTTCTCTACTTGCAACTGTTGATTCCTTCCCCAAGCAGGTGTTCTTGATGCTTCAGTGTGTTGGCTGTATTAACTGGGAAAAGATACCGCAAGTGATGCAGAGACAGACCTATAGGAAAAGCTGAGATGAGGTATCTGCGAGAAGCTATACTAAATAGAGTTGCACAGCAGTGCTATATTTGAGAAAAACTTGGCTTAAACATTTTTTTTCTTTAAATTTAAACTCTATACAAACATTTTTGTAGCTGGCAAATTTGGTTAGCAAGGGCATCTATTTCTGTCCCCGAGGCTCTGGGCTCTATTAAATATGTTTTTCTTTACTTTGGCTGACAAGATGATTGAACGTACAATTTGTGTTTGCAGAATATTGTGTCACAGTAAAACGCCTAGGTTATTTATATAAGTTAATGTTACATGATTGCATTGAGAGTGTCCTGTTTTAAGCCTGAAAAGAATTCCAAGTGAAATCCTGAGTATAAAAACCAAAATCTTTCTTCCTTCCCAGTCATTCTAGAAGTATAAGCACAGCCTCAAAGGATGATCTTCTCCATGTTCAAGGGCTGCAGTGCTACTGCAATGAGATGTTTGGCTAGCCTTTTGAAAGTGTGGTACTGGAAGAATGAGTTAGTCAGGATGCATCTCAGCACACCTTCTGTCGTTACCTATAATCTACTGAGCCAGAAAGCAAGCAATCCAAGAGGGGATAGAGCAATCAATGGACAAAAAGAAGTGGCAAGAGAAAGCAGAAAGATATAAAAATATTTAATTTGACATAGAAGGTAGCTTTTCCTGATGCATTTCAGTTAGCAGAGCTGATGAGATGTGAGCACATCTTCTTTCTCTGGCATGCCTCAGAGCTGAAATCACTAAAAATGGCCAAAGTTGCATAGTGACCCTGGCCCTATACCTGGCACTAGATACCCACCCTAGAACATTGGTTGGACTTCATGAACCTCCAGCTTCCTTAGTACACTCTTGGTGTGTCCTCCATGGAACAAATCCCACAGTCCTGGGGGAACATGAGCATTGTTATTACATGTGTCTTAGAGCACCTGTGGTAACTCCTGCTAGACTAGGGGCCCAATCCTCTGGTTGCCCTGTGCTGCTGGAACTCACAGTATGAAAGCTGGGTTGCGGCTGGTGCTGCACACGTGGCAGTGGGTCAAGGAAGCTCTGCTGGCCCTGGTTGTGGGGCCACTTGTCCCACAAACAGGTGGTGAGGATTCACCACTTGTAGGGAGAGGGAGTAATGGGGCATTTGAGGGGAGAAAACATGAAGAAAGTAAGGGAAGAAGGGGATTATCCAGTGGCAGTTGTACATGGTAGGGCCCCCATTTTTCAGCCAGTGGCTCCCCTCAGCCAGTGGCTCAGACTATGCCACGTATATAGTTGGTGTAGGTCTAAGGAGAACTATGGGCCATCAGGGGGCCTATACAGAGCTAAGGAAAAAATATTTCCCTTACATGGCCAATTTAGGCCTGATCATCCCCCCCCCCCCACACACACACCCTCTTGATCACCCACACCCCCAATCACCAACTGCCCAAACACACACACCATAGCATGCAATCTGTGCCTCTGTGGTACACCTGCATGCTACGGCTTAGTGGGGGATAGGATTGGGCTGTAAGGCAATTAGCAGGATAGCGGTACTGCTTGCTGTGTGCATCTGGCTTGTGGCTCAGGTGAACTTGAGTTTGGAATGGACAAACTAGACCAGGGGGTACTTAAAAATCCAGGTTCAAAACCCTGCTCAGTCATGGAGCTTCTTGGGTGACCCTGAGCCAGTCACTGTCTCTCAGCCTCACCGACAACCTCACCAGGGTTGTTGTGAGGAACTTGTACCCTGAGCTCCTTGGAGAAAGTGTAATATAAAAATGAGATAGATAGATAGATAGATAGATAGATAGATAGATAGATAGATAGATAGATAGATAGATAGATAGATAGATAGATAGATAGATAGATAGATAAAAGAATAGGACTTTTTTTTTCCTACAGTGATATCTTTACATTTCTCTACAGTATCTTCTGTTCAGGTACTTTTCTCTCTGGGTTTTCAGGAAGCCTCATTCCTGAAATGTAGGTTTGAATACCTACATTTTTCTCCCAACTTGTTGGACATTTCAGATCTGCAACTACTGGGCATATGGAGTTAATTGTCTTTAAAACCAGGGAGGGAGAAACAACTCATTTTAAAACTAGAAAGCGAAAGATGAAGACATCACAAGAAAGATGAGTAAAATAAAAGAAGGCATCAAGATAAACAAAAACAAGTCAGGCTGGGGAGAGAGAGAGAAAATAAAAATAAAAAGTATGGAGGCAACAAGATAACATGCAAATGAAAAGGGAAACAACAAGGGACTGCTGAAAAGGAGCAGGAATGAATGGGATGAAATACAAAAGAAAACCCGAGACAGCAGGAAATGGAACAAATAGAAATTAGGCTCATTGAAACAAGCAACATGTTCTATAATGCAAGAGAAGGGGGGGGACGGACACATACATATATTCCTTCCAACCTTGAAAAAAAAAAAATCTACAAATAAATATTCATTTGCAAATTTAACTCTTTAATGGCTAGTTTTTACTAACCCAATGCATTACAAAACCATTCTGTTATGCACGACATGACCAAGCCAATGCAGGCGTCTCTGTTTCAGCAGTGAATACATGCTAGGGATTCCAGCACGTTCCAGGACTGTGTTGTTTGGAACTTTGTCCTGCCAGGTGATGCCGAGGATGCGCCGGAGGCAGCGCATGTGGAAAGCGCTCAGTTTCCTCTCCTGTTGTGAGCGAAGAGTCCATGACTCGCTGCAGTACAGAAGTGTACTCAGGACGCAAGCTCTGTAGACCTGGATCTTGGTATGTTCCGTCAGCTTCTTGTTGGACCAGACTCTCTTTGTGAGTCTGGAAAACGTGGTAGCTGCTTTACCGATGCGCTTGTTTAGCTCGGTATCGAGAGAATGTGTGTTGAAGATCGTTGAGCCAAGGTCGTGAGAATGGATGATGGCCGGATCCCAAAGGATCTCCTTTCCCAGTTTGAAGAGACACTTTGCCAACAGTCTGAGGCTAAGAGGCAAAGAAGGAAGGCCCATAGCCAGGGAGACAGACCAGGGACAGACTGCACTTGCTCCCGGTGTGGAAGGGATTGTCACTCCCGGATTGGCCTTTTCAGCCACACTAGACGCTGTGCCAGAACCACCTTTCAGAGCGCGATACCATAGTCTTTCGAGACTGAAGGTTGCCAATACTGGTCTGTTATGCAATGCAATGGAAAAGCCACTTAAAAACCTTACCTCTCTGAGGATGCCATGTCCTAGTTATGATTGTCAAGCCAAGAATATAAGATTAGGCTCTATGTAAAAGAGAAATCTAATAGACCAAGGGGAGCCTTTAGCGCCTTTCTTTTTTACATTGTATTTTCCATAATCGTGTTACACCACAGGGACAAAGCAGGCTGTATAACTGAAGTTCCAATATACAAGTGCTAGAGAGAGAGAGAGAGAGAGAGCATCAACATGCATTTGTTGTCATTATTTCAGGGCAGCTAACAATGAGGGTCAAGGTTTTAGTACTCCAAGTTATGCTATTAATTCCTCCTTGAATTTCCACATGTACATTGGTTTTATATTATGAAGCTATTCAGATGTAGCCGCAAACTATGTTGTGGCTTTATAAGCTGGCATGCTCCTTAGGCGTGTACATTCCCTCTTTCTCTTTCCCAATGAGATTAGACACTTCTGGTCTCAATTTGGGGAAAATTGTAGTCTGAAAGTGATTAATTCATGTTCATTCTTGTACTACACACAAAAACACTGCAGCCTTTTTGGTTCATTAGTTCATACTTATCCTTCATGAGTGCGCTACTCTCAGGCTACGCTGAATTAGTGAAATTGCTTTATTTGTAGAAAAAGAGAATTACTTTGTTGGTGATGTAGGTAATGCCTTCGTCTGATTTAAATTAAATAAATCCTCTGCCTTATACATGGCATCAGGAGCTTGTCTGTCTGGTTTACAGAAGAAGCAAGGCTTGATGCTATGAAATTATACCAATGAAACAAAATAGCTTGCTTATTCTTAAATTAGCAATACTTTTGCCTGAATCATGAATAAATTAGGCAGAAGTGATTAATTACAGGGTATTTGTTAGGGATTTTTATTGGCACGTTCTTCATTAAAAAAAATTGTTTACCTTTCAAGAAATGTCTTTCTGTATACAGCATCTAAAATGATGCAGGTGTTGTAACAGATTAGAAAACAAACACAGGTCTTGTCTTTAGGCTTACTATCTAATAAACATGGTACAAAAGGGGGAAAGAATGGTGGCAAAACCAAGTCAATTCAGGTACTGAAGCTTTCAAGTTACATAAGGACCGGTTGGAATCGCTATTGAGAAGGGAAGAGTCAAACAGCAGGTGGTCTCAGCTGGAGAGGACCATGCTATCTCACCACTTTCTCAGCTGCAGCTAGGTGGAATGGCCTTTCAGTCCAAGAAAACCATTAAACAAATAAAACAGCAGCCTTTTTCAACATCAGCAGATCATAAATGGGAGCCACTAATATAGGCCAATAAAACCATTAAAGCCTGGAATAAGATGGTTGATTTTATCTGTCATAGAAATGATTAAACTGTAAAATAATAATAATAATACTGGTATTATATAGCGCTGGTATTATATAGCGCCTTTCTGGTCATCGGATTACTCCTCTGACTTTATTCAAGGCGGTTCACACAGGCAGGCTATCTCTAAACCCCTGAGGGGATTTTTACAATAACAGAAAGGTCAAGTCTTTCAAGAACCACACAACATTTCAGATGGATCTTTCAAGGTCCGGTCTCACTTCTGGCCCCCCGTTGCCTCCCACACTGGCTGACAAGCAGTTCCTTCATCTCTCACTTGAAGGGCGGCCAGGGCGTTTCTTTGCTCACACCAAAGAGCAGGTGGAATAACTCAGCTGTCAGCCGCTTCAAGGTCTTGCCATTCACAGAACTGTCGGTGGCCTCAAACTGGTGACCTTCAGATGTTATCTTTGGGCTAATGGAGACTCTACCCTCTAGACCAGACCTCCTGCCCATAAAATAAAAGACCAGGCAAACCGATAAGGGGAGGAAGTTATAGCAAGATGCCACCAGCAAAAAGACCCTGTCCCTGTGTTATATCCTCTTTTTCCCAACATGTCTGCAGTCTAACCTAACTTCATTTTGGTTCCCAGTTGGCATTCCTAGGAGCAAGGCCAGACTTTGCTCTGCAAGGGGCCATGTAATAATGAAATCTCAGGAAAGATCAAGTTAATTAGGGGCCATTAAGAAGAAGGAAGGCTGCAGTGCTATGGGGCATTGTATATCCCCCCCTTCTGATTTTGCAGATGTGGGTGCTTCATCTTTACAGACCTTTGCTGCAAGCACAAGTCCTGCTGCACAATAAATTAAGTTTCAAACTGCCCAGTGGCCTGACCTCCTGGACCCTCTGAATGATGCCCATGCCAAGAAGTCTCTCCCATCAACAACCGGAACCTGGATGCAACTTCCCTGATTGGAGAGCCATCAAGCATTTTGTGTGCTTCATACCCAAGAGAAACTCCAAACATCTTTGTTTACCCAGTATTTGCCCTTTTGTTCTAGAACTACATTGCTAATTCCCCCAATTTGTTTTAATTTGAGTAATTGTGTGTGCATGCCACATGTAGGAAGACACATGTGCATGTGAATCAAATCCCAGGTGTTGGCAGCACCTGATAGCTGCCTGTTCTACCTCAGAAGGTGGAAGTTTCTGGACCCCTGATAAACATCTCAATAACCAGACAGGGGACAGGTATGTTGGTCCCCAACAGTTCAGGGATTTGAACAACATTTAAGAACCAGCACTCTGAGTTGTGCCTAGAAACTAGCAGTCACCGACACTGCATTATGAAAAGATACTTGACAGAGATTTTTCTCGGAAAAATGGAAGTTTCAACTATACATTTAATGTTTCAGTATTCGCTAACCAGACAGGGGTCTGCTGAGTTCATTATTCGGAAACAACTATCTCTTGTATTAATTAAATAGAATTTTTTTTTTTTCATTCAGTGAGATGTGTTGCAACTATTGTGAATTAGGCCAGAGATCGACCTTATTTACTAATTACTCAAAAGATGTTGCCTATTCCTTGAATGAAGCATAGTTTACCTATATTATGTATGCAGCTATTTCCAAAGTGTGCCACTGTGATGTAGTGGCTAGAGCAGTGGTTCTCACACATTTAGTATTGGGACCCACCTTTTAGAATAAGATTCTGTCAGGACTCACAGGAAGTGATGTCATGATCGGAAGTGACATCATCAAGCAGGGCAATTTTTTGTAATCCTAGGCTGCAATCCTACCCACACTTACCCAGGAGTAAGTCCCATTTACTGTCATTGTTAAAAGAATATACATAGTAGCTTGTTAAAAGTACAGGTCTGTCACATTTCCCCAAATGCAGTCACATACCATGGTAGTAACATGCCTAATATATTAAAAATAAAATATTGAAATGAATGGGGACCCACTTGAAATTGGCTCATGACCCACCTAGTGGGTCCTGACCCACAGTTTGAGAAACACTAGGCTAGAATGTAGGGCTTGATTTTTGAAAGCCAAGTCTCTGCTCAGCTTTGAAGTTCACCTTGGAAAAGTCACATGCTCTCAACCAAATGTCCCTCATAAACTTGTTATGACTCTTTGTAGCAAGTGTGAGATATAATTGGTAGTAGATAATACTAAGGCTGTGACTGGTACAAAAACAAACAATGAATTTCACTGAATTTTCAGAATGAGCTGAACTTTTTCTGTATCCAATTGGGAAAGCACATTAAGACATAAATTTTTGTTTTATTCTCTTTTTATCCCTCTTTTCGCTGCTTATTGGACTCATATAGGATTGCAATTCAATAAGGCAGCCATCAATGGAAAGAATAAAAACAGTAAACAATAAAGCAGGGCATGAAATCACAACACCGCAGAAGAAAACATTTATCACAGTCCTTGAAACACTGTCTGGAAGAGAAATGCCTCCATGTTACTTTTAAAAATGATTGTGGATTGAGACACAAACCACTGAGTAGTGACAGCAGTGAATTTTGGAATGCAAACTCCTCAATTTTACAAAAGAGACTTGTGGAGAGTTATAAGATAGCAAAGTGATAATCACTGCATGCGTCTTCCACTCCCTCGAGCCTACTGCCAAAGAACCCAGTCTAGTCAGTGCTCCAGTGGCAGCCATCTTTGTCCTCCAGTGTTGCTGGAGGAAGAAGGGGGAAACATGTGGTCCACCACAAATGGAAGAGTTTTGGGTTTTGTTTACGGAATGATGAAAATGCTCACCATATCAAAAACAAATATGCATTTTTAAATGTTTTTTTGCAGTTTTTAAAGTGTTTTTTGAACACTGGGAAGAAAAGTTACAATGCAGTCTTCTCTCCCCATGCTAGTTCTTCACGAAGGGAGTCCTTCTATGTGATTTTCCTATCTGCAACCCTAAGCCATAAAGTTCATTCTGCCAGCTCAGAACTCCTCCACCTCATTCTGTTCAAGTGCCAACCAGGCCTCATTTACATATATTTCAAGAACTGCGGGTGTACTTCCCTTGACTTTAAATAGTTCTCATTATATATTATCAACCACTGAAAAAAGAGAAGTTTTTACTCCATTAATTCCAGGGCTGTCTCCAAACAAATCCACTGGCTGCTGTTGAAGACATTAAACATCTGCTGCCCAGAACCTCGAAGCAACTTTGGAGGTTTTACCTGACATTTCTTCCTTGTTAATTCAATACATTTGACAATCAGTGACATAGTAACAGTGCACCTTCCGCTATATATCAGCTATAATACGTATGTGGAAGCAGAACCGATCTGCCTGTGGGCTGCTGTACAAGAGAATGTGTTCAGGCTCCACGTTACACTTTGGGCTTAACTCAGTCATATAGTTTTCAACCCAAGTCACCACTTCTGAGATTACAATACAACCGGATGCATTGAGGTTTTTTGACCAACCGAGAATACAGGCTTTCTGCTTCACTGCACTACCAATTTCATCATCAATTAATGCAAACTCAAAGATGGTTCATTTCATTCAATGAGAGTCACTACAAATTGGCTGCTTGTTGGTTAGCTTATAGCCCTATTCATATCTGCCTCCATTATGAGTTCAGTGATTACATGGAGGGGAAGCAGAACCACATCCACTGCCCCCCTTGCTTTCATGAGTTCAGATAAAGGTCTGCAAAGGAAACATACCACTGAACACACATTGGCTCTACGTATCCAGTGTTTCTGATTACATGGACAGCCTATGTTCGTATGCATAGGGTCCCCTGGCTTATAATCATCTGAGAGACAAGCAGACAAGGCCAGCTGGAGAGATTTTGCTTTTCCCCTTTCCCCTGTTCAGTGGATGTGTGGAGGAAAGGTGTGAACAGTGTTTGTGAGCCAGTTCACAGACTATGCTATTCATGAATGACCATGCTAATCCATTTCCACCATCTCCACATGTTTGGAACCTAAAAGGAGAAACCCCCCTCCCCAGCTATCCTAGCCATCTGCTGGTCTCCAGAGTGACTTCAGCCACTTCCACCACCCCCTTTTCAGAGTAACCAGTAAAACAGATTGCTCAGCAAGAATCTAAAACAGAGGTGGCCAACCTTTCAACTGTAGGCTTCCTGGACTTTTAAAAATTTGTGCAGAAGAGAAAATTTCAGCTTGTTATCTGTAGAAGAGGGAATTTCAGCAGGGGCAGCTGCTGAAATTTCCTCTTGTACACAATTGTTATAGATCCAGAAGCCCTAAAGTTGAAAGGTTGAACACCCCAATCTAGAGCATCTCACTGCTAGTTTTTTGGGGGTGGGGGTGTTCATTTTCTAATGAATGCTTCTTGATTTTGTTACATATTATTGCTGATGGGTAGACTTTTTTTTTTTTTTTTAATCTTTCAAGTACAAAAATTGACAAATAGATCTGGAAGGGGTGGGAGTCCTATGACCCTCTTTGGGCCTGTTCCTGATCCATTTGTTTTTCCCATTACCACACAGTGAGGAGCTCTTTCTCCCAGCAATCAGAGCATCTGGAGCATCCCAGTGACCCAGCAATCTTCCTAAAATCACCTTATCTCCTCAGCAGTGGAAAATCAGCTTTGGTGACTTCCATCTTTCCCTCATCAATGTCTTCCATTTATATTCCCAGGGTCTATCACAGGACTGAACCAGGAGAGTGCCTTTCTTACTGTTTCTAGGGAAGATTCAAACAGTCACCTGGCATGAGTCTTGACTTGGCTTGATAGTTACCAGGCTAATTATGAGATTCCCTGTGTCCACACATGAGGCTAAGCTGTGCACGTGTGTATTATCTCTCCCCATTTCTTCTTCAGCTGAATACTTTGTGGTGTTAGAAAGGTGAGTTACTTCTCACAAACTCATCAGTTCTTTCTTTCTTCAAGAAACAGCAATAAGCTGGGGCAAGAGGGCTGCGGGATCGTGACAAACAGTCTACTTCCTGCTGTGCTAGCTGTTTCCTTTTCATATCTGACAAGTACCTTGATTGCATTTTGTTCAAACATAATATGAAACATCTTTTCTCTGTCAACTCCAGTGGTTTGCTTCAAATATTGTGTATCAGGCTTTCTGTGCTAGCCTTGCAGTTATATTTAATCACTGGGAGTATTAAAAAAAAAACAAACACATCCCTATGTATGGTTATATTTCAGCTTATTTTTCCCAGCTCCTCACATTCCCCCCAAAGTCATTTTCTTTTATTGCTACCTGGCTGGGGGTGGAGTCACGTTTACAGAGAAAAGTGGGTTTGCTTCCCAGAGATTATCTCTGCTGAGTGAATATGTTCAGATCCAATACTCGAATCAGTGCCCTGGAAGAATACAAGGACATGTTGGGAATGCTACATAGCTGCATGAGTAACAAGTACACAGTGAAGGTGTAACGTAGTCAAAGGCATTGCCTGAAGCACCAAATGACAGTTGGGTGAATTAGTATCTCTTGTCCTTGACTTTAAATTTGGTTCTGCTTCAAATCTTCCTGATATAAAACTTGATAACTGTACCTGTGAAGCAAATAGATTAATGCCTTTCTGCTTTGCTGGATAGAAATGACAGAGTGGTATCATTCTGACTGTAATAGTGCTGTCTCTCCCCTCCCCCCTTAAGACCATAAGAAGAGCCCTGCTGAATCAGACCAATGAAACCTATCCGATGTTCGGTGACAAAGTGTATGGATGAGAGATCATTTCTCCCTTTGGTTAGAATTTCTTCCTCCTTCCAAAAAGGATGCCAGCCAATCAGTAAACACTTAGCGAGCATAATGACATCACAGTGCTATACAGATAGTCCGATTAGGTATGTGTGGTTGTCACTGATGATAGACAAAGACCTTTCTGTACCCCTTGGGAACCAGTAAGCAAGCCCCTTCAGCTATCCAGTAATATACAAAAGTCAAGGGAGAAAGTTTCCCCCTTAACTTTGCAGAACAGTGGTCCTACATGCACCCAGTAGCAGTGATAGCACCCAATGCACCATCAGGGACCAGATGATCAGGGGGGATCAGGTGCAAAATTTTGACTCGGATCCCCCAGCAGCTTGACACTAATGCTGCTTTAGCGCATCAAAGTCAAAACACCCTGTTTTGAACCTGTTAGCCACTGGGATAAATCTGACATTGATACTGAACAGAAAAGCTCAAAAAGGCGAGCTTTTCAAGATTTCTCCATTCGGATCAGACCTCAACACCAGCTATATGGCTCTCCTAATACCTGATTAGTTAAAAGTGAGTTAATATAAACATCATATTATAGTAAAAAGTGAGTTAATATACACATCACAATATGTGGAGCTTCTTTTGAGCAACCGATGTTCAAAGGCAGTTCAAAAACGTGTTTTGTGCCCCTGGAAAGGATCTATGTTTTTGCCAGAGGCTCCATTATTATCCTATTGTCCTTTTTCTTATACTTCTTCAGAGCTGCTTGGTACAGTCTAGTATCTGAGGACATGATGCAGGGCTAAAAGGATGAATTACTTTGACCCTGTGTTGCAGTTACTATGTGCATTTTCCTCTATAATGGCCATGTGTATCCTCCTTTGGAAAATAAAAGTGTCTATTCCCTCTCTCCTTCATGGACTGTGTAAAAGTCTGCAGTTGTGACTATTTCTTGCATATGCTGTTCAGTTGAATCTAGTAGAGGCTGTTATATGACTAACCTGGGTGTGGCACCTGCAACCAACAGCTGTACCTGTTTTATATTCATTATAAAAGCACCGTTTACTTAGGTATTTATTTTGACCAGTTAATGTACATTGACTGCGCTATAGTATTAGTATTAATAAAATCTTTGTTTCATCATCATTGTCTTGCAGCTGTCTGAAACAAAGGTTATTCATCGGCATTGTGGTAAGCCCCGCTTGAATTGCCGCAATGCACTTGAAGGCAGTCCAAAAATTTCAGCTGGTATATGGCACAGCAGCCCAATTCTTTAGTCACAGGGACTGTATTTCCCTTTCCCCAAGAGTGAAAGAGCTTCATTGACAGCCAATTTGTTTCCAGGCTCAGGTCAAGGTGCTGGTGCTGATCTTTGAAACCATAGATGGCCATGCTTGGTTTGCATATTTATTTAGTTGTTGTTATTAATTTAGCGACTGCAAAGGACATTTGCAAACTCCATTTTGTGCCAACTCCATTTTGAGTTCAAAACTCCATCTTGAAGCACTTGGAGTGATCATCAGAGGGGGAAAAGGACTATGTATCCCACTACAATGGGAACAGCTGCTAATTGGAATTGTTCTCAGGAGAACCTGATAACTCCTGGGTCATCAGGCTGACCAAAGTCTTTGAGGCTGAGCCATTAGGCAGTTCTAATTAAGAACTGGCTACAGCTGTGATTTACTCAATGGTAGGCTACTCACAGAAAATTGCCTCATTCTTCTGGTTCTTCTGAAAAGCTCTGGACTGTGATTGGCCAAAATCTTTGAAGGGGGGTGCATTTGGTTGGATAAGGTCTTTCTTTGTGGTAGTTGGCTATGCCAATGGGAGAAGTTTTGGATTCAGAGGAAACTAAGGGCCCAATCCTGAACTGGGCCAGTGCTGAGCTCCAATGGTAGCACTGGGTTTCGCAAATGTGCCATAAGGCATGTCTGCGGCACCCTGCACAGACTCAGTGCCGGCCCAGCGCCAGCCGGACACTGCCCAGAGGTAGGTAAGAACTGGGAGGAGGTGTTCGTCGGTGGGGGAGGACAGGGCAGTGGGAGAAACAGGGGTGGGACCATTGGAAGTCCTGACACAGAGTCGAGAGACTCTGTACTGGCAAAATAACTGGTGCGGACTTGAGAAACCCCATTGCAAGGCTAAAGTCCCCTTCCCCCAAGGAGACATCCAGTGGCCTCACTAGTGCCACTGGATGCAGCAGTAACTGGAAGGAGCTGCTACCTTCAGGATTGAACTGTAAGCCTTATAGGATAGGACTTTTGCTTCTGTTATTTTCTGTTTGTGTACAGTATTCCAAAGTTCTTAAGTGCTTGTATTTTTATCTTATTCTTTCATAAACATTTACGCTTTTCAGCAGTGTCTGATTACTGAGTGGGACAGCATTTTTTTTAACTAAATCTGAATCCTTTTCCAACTAGTGCTAAATCCTAACTAAATCCAGTGCTGATCACAAAGCCCCTGTACAGTGTTTTTTGCCAATGGTCAGGTGGGGTGGAATTTCTTTGGCTTGGGGATTTCTTTCTTCACTGAGAAGTTGACCAAAGGCCCACCTGGCAAAGTCAATCCTTGACCCTAGTTTTCAATGACAGTAATTGCACCCAATGCAACATATGGACCTAGGCAGGGGGTACCATGGAGAACTTTGTCCCAGAGCTCCCAGAAGCCTGGCACCAGCACTCCTTTCCTGGCTTTGTACCACAAATGTGGAATCTGTTCCCTTGGGAGGGCCTCTATTGGTCCAAATCTTTGTTCACATTTTGAAAGATTATGAATTTTCCTTTTTCTAAAGGTGTCTGGAATGGTATGGTGCTGTTTTAAAGCTGCGCTGTGTTAATTGCATTGTTGTGATGATTAGTTGTGCTTTGTTGTTTTTATTGATACTGACTTTATTTTCTGAATTTATAGCTTGCTTTTTATCTCTTCATATCCTGTAATATTTCAAAATCAGAAATAGGGAACCTCCTGGGAATTTGTAGTACTTGTGCCAAGGTCACTGTTTTAACTCCACCTCCCCACCCAACTGCACATTGCCAAAGACACTTCTCTTCTTGATGTATCCTAGATTCATTTATTGTGCAGTCACCATTCATGTACCTGGTTGTAAAAATTGGGTGTGTTACTAAACGGCCTTAATTGTTTCATTAAAAAAAAAAAAAAAGTTTAGAATATTGAATTTCATAATGGATCTGGATTTACTTACTGCAGAATAGCAGCAACTCAAAACAAATTCAAAATTTACTATCTGGATAAACCAATGTGGAGGGGATAAAGAGTAGGGAACTAGAGAACTGGTACTTAGTGTCTTTGCACATGTACATGTACATTTATGTGCATTACAGTCAAGATACGCCCACACTTCCACTTAGATGTAACTTTAGAGGTTGGGGGAAGGTACATACATGTATGATAACACAATTTTCAGAAATTCTTCCACAGTGTCTTACCAGAGACAAGTATTTCAAAAACAGGCACTGTTCCTAATGAGCAAACGTAGTCAGATCATATAGACAAGTCAATGTTTCACACCATTGGACAGGAAATCATCACATTATGATATATGCATACACAAAGATGGGCATGCATGTGCATTGCAGGTAAGCTAAATATAAGGGAAGGGTGCCACTACCACCAATGAGCAAAGAAATAAAGCAAGGTTGCTTTCGCCGCTCACTTTGACTGCCAATGGCTTCTCAGTCCAGCCCTGTACACATTTGAGATATGCACATTTGGCTTGTCAACACCAATCACCTGTGGCCATTCATATTGACATTGCAACAAAATTGCTAAAACTGAACAATCTGTCATGTCTGGAAAATGGAGTTCAAAGTAAGTTCGCGTGGAGCTCTGCCCGTAAACATAGAGGAAGTTTATGTTCATATAGCCACTAAACTAGGACACCTGGGGTTTCTGGTACATTCTTACCTTCTTGAATTGCAAATGAAATTGCTCAGATTGAATTGATTCTAAATTCTGAAACCATATACTGATAGTGTGGGAATGTACGACATCATCAGCTCAGAGCTTTCTTCCACTTCTGCATTACGCTAATAGTTCCAATGGATTACAAATGGAAACCCTCAATGTACACGACAAGGCTGAAATGAGCTGCCTCCTGGGTCTAGTCGGGGGGGGGGGGAGATTCATATACAGTCTTGAACAGATCCCAAACTCTGCCTTTGTTTTAAAAGTCTTTCTATGGGGACAGGAAAGCATAGGAAAATAGGAAGCTGTGGTCAGCAATCTATCTAAAGTGTATTACAATTGTTCCCTGCAAGGGAACGTTGTGTTCCTTTTCTGCAAGGCAAAGAAGAAAGTGAGATATATATCACACACATGTGCATGCACACATATAATTGGGATTCTGAAGCAGTGAATAAATGCATGGGACAGCCACAGGATCTTGGCTGTGGGCCATCAGCCTTGATTTGTCATAATCTGTATATAGTGCAGATGTGTACAAAGATATCCATGTTGTATGTCTGATCAAGTGCAATCTTTATTGCTAATCTTTCAAATTACAGGAAATGATTGGAGACTGAAGGTGCATGGATAATCCCCATGAGTTTGAGTCCCTTGAGTCCCAAAGCATGTCCTGTTTGCAGGAGGCATACTGTGATGGCTCTGTTCCAAGATTACAAGCCTTGGGGAGTCCTGCAGAGAGCTGCACTGGGCTCTCTGCACCTTCTAAAGCTTCCAGCAGCCCTCACTGAGACAAGGAAGTGAAAGCACTCCTCTTTCACCACCCCCCCCCTTAGGGATGCAATCCTGGGGATCACTTCCCTGCCTCTTCTCTTTCCCCACCCTTTAAAGGGACAGGGGAAGTGAGAACCACTGTTCCAAAGAATTTTAAGGAAAACACAAAGTGTTTTCATAATCCCAGAGGAATTTTGAGAGGTGTGTGTACTACACATCTCCAAATAGATATTTATATGGGCACAGAATTCACAAAAGGGAATATAAATGTGAGAAAATGGCATCAAAATGTCCAGGGTAGTGTTCTTGGTTAAGAACATTTTGTATCAGCAAATTGTCTTTCAGAGTGTGAGGAGATTTGTGTTAGTGTTTTGAGACTCTCCCTCAAGACTCGAATAGCTGAATACAGTGAAGTTTTTCTCTACTACACAGTCCTTAAAAAGGAAAGAAAAATAAGTGATGTTAAGATAACACTCATTGTGTCCAGTTCCCCAGGGACTTCTTGTAGATCTTGAATAGATAACAAGGGGGAAAAAATGACTACAGGCCAGCCAACCTGTCATCATTCATAAGTAATTAACTTCTAACCAATTTTTAAAAAACCATCCTCTGGGAAAACTGATGTAAAAGAATATGACTTTTTTTCCTGCTCCCTGACAGGATTCTCATTAAGCATGGAAGAAGCACATACAAAAGACTGAAACAGTTCTCTGTGATCAGCTTTTTATGGTCCACAGAGAACTAGTATACAATGGACTAAGCCCTGAACCAGGAAGCTCCTGGTTTTAAAAATATCAACTTAACCATGAAGTGAGGGGCACAGCCACTTTCTGCTTGTTTTAATGGTTGTAGGCTTAAATAAATGAGCAAAAGAAACAGCCTTGGGGAATAATTCCCAAGCAAATTCTCTTAGTTCAAATTTACTTGCAAAATTTGAATTCACATGACCAGAGCAGGATTTCAAATGGACAGAAGACGGTGTATCAGTTCCCAGCAGCACACTTTATAAAATCCATACTGTAAATGGGACACTGAGACAGAAAGGCCTGAAGTGTCTCATAATGATGCCTTCCCAATATGCAGAGTTGTTGACATCCTGCAACAAGTGATCATAATTACGTACCAAATAACTCAAGCTTTGTACCAAGAACAGATGAATTCTGCGACCTGTATAAATTTTCCTTCTGCCCCCCTTGCATTTCTATTCATCACTGGAAGAAACAAGTCATACTTCTGGAGACTGGTGCCTTGTCTTCTGTCCAGTGGCGGACCTGGAGGAAAGGGGTGCAAATATCCTGGGTGCTACCCCTCAAGGGTTGGTGTCACCAGCTTCACTCCATCCCCCACTGCCCATTTGTCTTTTTTTTTTTTTTTAATAAAGAGAAAGAACTCAGCAGCTCCACTGGCTTCTCTCCCTTAAAAAAAAAAAAAAAAAAAAAAAAAAAAAAAAACTCCTGACAAAGAAGAGGGTGGCCCAGAATCATAGCTGGAGAGGCAGTGAGTTGCCTCCTCTCCAGCAGCAATTCAGGGCCAGACTGGGCCACCCTCCCTCTTTATAGGAGGAGAAAAGGGGTGCTCTAGAGAGGCAGTGCGCCAGGGGTTTCTCACAACTCCCAGTGCGCTGACTGTCTAGGTTGCCCCTTTCCTCTCCTCCTATAAAGGTGGAGAGGGGGCAGCCCAGTCCGGCCCTGAATTGCTGCCAGAGAGGCAGCAGCTCACTATCATTGGCCTTGGAGGAGACAAAAGACACTGCCTGGAGCTGCATCATGCCTGCAGTCTGGGTGTGATACCACACTATGTCTATCATCTCACAGAAAACAAAAGATTTGCCCTAAGTGGGAGCACGCCACTTTGGGCTGCGTCTTTCCTCTCCTTTGAGAGGAAGGGAGGCAGCGCAAAGCAGCACAGAATCATGCTGGGAGTAGGCTTGTACTCCCGGTGCGATTCCAGAAGCAACTGTGATGATGTGATGACCTCACCACAATTGCTTCTGGATCAGGGAGGCAGCAAAAAGTGGCACCCCGGGTGCAAAGAAGCCGAGGAATGCCACTGCATTTTTTCCAATAGAAACTGAAATAGGGTTACCTATTATTTGCTTCTCTCAGGAGTAGTATCAGGGATCACCCAGGTGAGGGCACACGCCAAGATCCCATGCCCATCAATAAGCTTACCTGGCCAAGTCTTCCAGTGAACCATCAGTAGGAGTGGCCAGGTCTTACTATAAACCATCAGTAGCAGTGATGGAACCTGATAAACCATCAGGGGGTGCCATGGAGAGCTCAGGGCAGGGTTTTGCCCCAAGGTCTATAACAAGTTGGTGCCAGTACTGATTTTTCTATCACGTTTGTATCCTGCTGCTTCTTCAAAGAACTAAGGGTGATGTACATGGTGGTTATTCCATTTTTATCTTCACTAGACTCTTGTAAGGTAGGTTTGACTGAGTGAAAGTGACTGACCCAAGGTTTCTCAAGGTCATTCCTGACTCTAAGTTCCAAATTTGTTTCCTGCCACAAACACATAATGCATGAGGATGACACCCATTCATGTCTACCATTGGAAATGTCCTGGAACCCTGGCCTCAGTGACTTAGGAGTTATGGCTACACTACAATAAATAAAATTGCTAATAATCAACTTTATGAATAGATTGCCACAGAAATGACTACTGTTCACATTCATGTAATACAATGGCATGTTAGGCCATCTACATGGAAGGGATACAACCTCTGTCTAGAAAAGTGTTTCTCAACCAGTGGTACTTGAGGTGCTCTCTGGTGGTACTTGCAGGACCCCTGGATACCTACTGCCTGGCAGCAAGACCAGAAATACAACACAACAAACAGTATTAGGCGGCTTGGCTCAGCAGGCAGAGCTCCAAAGCATGCTTTTCCATGCTTGAAAAAGCCCTCCCATCCACCCTGAGCCTCTTACTGGTGTTTGTTGTGTTGCATCTGGCCTCCCAACCCAGACGTAACTGGCAATGATGTCATCTTCTGGTGGTACTTTTAATAGGTGGACCATGTGAAGTGGTACAGTGGAGGGCAAATGTTGAGAAACACTGGTCTAGAATACTGGAATGAAGGTTATCCCCACTCCTATATAACCTATGTTTGCTGTATCTGTACAGTATTCGTTGATGAGACGTTTGCTGGAGATTGGACCTGAAGGTTCTAATTTTTTATCTATGACAAAACGAAAGCTGTCTTCTCACTCATACACTACTTATGAAGGGCCCAATCCTAGCCAGATTTCTGGCACTGATGCAGCCATGTCAATGGGGCATGTGTTGCATTCTGTTGTGGTGAGCCAATAATGGAGGCTTCGTCAAGGTGAGGAAATGTTTGTTCCCTTACCTCGGGGCCGCATTACAGCTGCATCAGCACTGGAAAGTTGAATAAGATTGGGCCCTTAGAGCCCTTGGGCCTCTTCTACTTTCTACCAAAACACAATTCTGCATATTGATAGGGTGAACACAATGTGTTGCCCTTAGTATTCCACATACTGCTTTTTGTTACCTGTGGACTTACAAAGCCTGCCAGGTTTACTGTTGTTGTCCATGGCTGGGAAATGTTAGGGATGTATTGTACTAGAATGTGTTAGGCCACAATCCTAACCAACTTTCCAGCACTGACATAAGGGCAATGAAATTCCAAGGTAAGGGAACAAACATGACTGCCCCCCGAACTGCAGGATGCAGCACATGCCCCACTGGCACAGCTATGCCAGTGCTGGAAAGTTGGTTAGGATTGCAACCTTTCAGTGTCACTAAGCCTATAGGTTTTTCACAAGGTGTCATAGGAAGGTGCCTCTTGTTTCTCTCCGTTAATTTTTCTCCAACAAATTAAAATAATGGGTTCCTCTCTAGCATGCTGAATTCTTTGCTAGCAAGGCTGTGCCTGAAGCATTGTGTTATACCTCCAGGGTAAGAATTTTCTGTGAGTAGAGAAACAGAACAACACTAAAAAAAAAAAAAAAAAACACCAAAAAATTACTATACAAAATGACCTGCCTTACAGTAATTATAGTGGAATGAGCCTGTGTTTCTGTATGGGAAATAATAAGTTGTCACACAGTCATCCAAATGTCAGCAGTGGAATAATAAGTTCTCCTTCACTACTAGACCATCAGATGTGGAAGAAGGGGGGGGGAATCCAACACTTTCAGCATTTGTGGTAGATTTGTCATCATTTTGCCGCTTTTGTTTTTGGAGGCATTCTTAAAATAGTCTTTACAGGAACACCTCCAAAACTTAAAAATGTTTTCTGTTGCATATACCATAATTCTGATAATTTAATGAGAAGGAAGATGACATTTGAGTCCTCATTTTTTTTTTTTTTACACCTAATTCGTAGGCCTCCTTGTTTGGAATACAGAATTGTATTCAAAGAAAGTGAAACCTGAATATAACAACAACAACAACAACAACAACTAGGTATTTATATACCACCTTTCTGGTCATCGGATTACTCTTCTGACTTTATTCAAGGTGGTTTACATAGGCAGGCGTTTCTCAATCCCTCAAGGGGATTTTTACAATCATAAAGGTTCCCTCTTTCGAGAACCAACAACATTTCAGAATGGATCATCCTGGTTTGGTCTCCCTTCTGGCCTACAGTTCTCCCACGCAGGCTGACAGCAGCTCCATCTCTCACATGGAGGGCAGCCAAGATGCTTCTTGCTCACACCAAGAGCAGGTAGAATCACTCAGCTCGGCTTGTCAGCTGCCTCAAGGTCTCGCCATTCTCAGCCGTTCAGGGAGCTGCCAGTGTCCTCAAACTGGTGACCTTCTGATGTTATCAGATGTCCACGTTATCTGTTATCTGATGTTATCTGATGTTAGTAATGGAGGCTCTACCCTCTGGACCAGACCTCCTGCCTGAATATGGCTGCAATCCTGTACACACTTTACTAGGAGTAACCCCCATTGGACACAGTGGGACTTACTTCTGAGCAGACCTGCATAGGATTACACTGAAATCAATGGAGACAAGTTACTTGTGACCAACTCAAGTTGCATTGTTTCAGTGGTTTTTAGTCACTTTCTTTGGATATAACCCATGGATTCCATTCAAACAACATGTGGTGTGGGGACAGAAGGTATGGCAGCGATGCCTCACTAGGGTTCTTCGAAAAGTGTCACAGCTGCTGCTGAAGCTGTGAGTGATCAAACACAACCTGCATGCTCTTAGCAGCTTGATGGTGGTGGCAGAGGCGGCACTCTTCAAAGAACTCTGGTGGGGTGGATCTGCCTCACTTCCCACCCCCACACTGTACACTGCTGATTCCATTTAGGGACACTCCAATGTCCAGTTTTCAGACCCAATGTTCCAGTTTCACTGATGCAGACAGTTATGCTGAACATATCCTTCAACTTAATTTATGTTTAAAAAAAAATGATGAGGAGTGAGGTTTCCTAATTTGGGGGATGATAGGCATGGGGATGTGCTTGCAATAGGATGCACATCTAGATGATTATATGCTCATCCAGACAATACCTGTATTTTGGGGAGGTGCATCCAATTTAGAGTACAATCCCATGCACACCTGACTTCTGAAGTCAGTCCCACTGTGTGCAATGGGACTTACTCTCAGGAAAGCATGTTTAGGATTGTAACCTTATACTCACAGTTCCTAAAAGCAAGCCTATCTGAAATACACTGGGAGTTCCACAAATATAAAAAATTTCATCCCAGATTTCATTAAAATGTATGGGATTTTTCACAACACAAAACGTCCTATGTGTAGGGAACCAGGATAGACCTCTGTAATGCTCTCTCTCAGGTGAGGGCAGAGAGAAACTTTTTTCTCAGGTGAGGGCAGAGAGATAGTTTTGAAACTGTCTTTATGCAGAGTAGGAATATCTCTAAAGAGCAAGACTACTTCAAATTCAAAATTGTGCTTGGAGAAGGAAGATGAGAAGAGGTTCATTTAGGGAGGGGGAATCTTTTTTAAAAAATTTCTGTTTAGTTATATTATCTGTATGTCAGCATTTCATTACTAACCAGGAAAAATTCTCTATTACTAGTGTCTTTCCTTGAAAAGACAAAGGCTCTCAAAACTTCTTACTAAAAAAGAGAATGAACTGGGGAAGGCAAAATGAATAATGGAATTGATCATATGCTCAGGGAGTTGGGTTTTTTACCCCCAAAAAAAGAAGGCTAGGAAGGCATTACTAATTCTCATTTAATGCGCCTTACCATAGATGAATAACGTTTTAGTGCAATGAGGGTATTATGTCAATCACACACACTTAATGTTGTGATGTGGCGACAGCACTATATATTTTTATACTTCTGTTTCTGTCTGGCTCCTAAGTGGTTGCTTTTCATGGATGCAGAATGCGAATGAATTCTTAACATTATTAGACAATAAGGGTTCTGGGGGGAGGGGAAGTTTGTGGTTTTAAGTGATTTTGCTCATAAAAGCAAAGCGACATGGACAAAAGCAATCCAGGCATTCCTGTAATCCACCCCTGCAGTGCACTTTGCAATGTTAACAGAGTGGTCAAGTTTTCAGCTTGCAAGACCAAATGATACTTGAATTCTCTAAAAGGCTAGAAATTAGCCAGACACTTTAAAATGTTGTATTTAAAAAATGAGTGTAGTGTCTAGGAAAGGGAGAGTACAAAGGTCTGATTGACAAGCCACGTGGGTGGCAAGGTTCTGACCTCCCCATGGCTGTGGCATCCCATGCTACTCTAGTAACATATCACAGAATGCTAGAATTGCAAGGCACCTTTGAGTTCATCTAGTCCAGGGGTGCCCAAACTCCAGCCCTGTGGCCACTTGCGGCCCTCAAGGACTCCCAATCCGGCCCGCAGGGAGCCTCCAGTCTCCAATGAGCCGCTGGCCCTTCGGAGACTTGCTGGAGCCTGTGCTGGCCTGATGCAACTGCCCTCAGCGTGACAACCAACTGTTCGACCTCTCATGTGAGCTGCAGGCCAAGGGCTCCCTCCACTGCTTGCTGTTTCACGTCTGTGATGCAGCAGTGGCAGTGAAGGAAAGGCCGGCCTTGCTCTGTGCAAGGCATTTTATAGGACTTGAGCTATTGCAAGACCTTCATAAGTTCCATCTCTAAGATATTCATTTATGTAAATTTATTCAAATTCAAAATGTAAATTATTTTTTCCCGGCCCCTGGCACAGCGTCAGAGAGATGATGTGACCCTCCTGCCAAAAAAGTTTGGACGTCCCTGATCTAGTTCAACCCCTTCTCAGTAAAGGTGATCACAGCATCCTTGACAGTAGAACATCCAGCCGCTGCTTGCTTCCAACGAGGGAGAGCCCACAACAGTACAAGGCAACTGTTCCAGTGCCCAGACCACTCTTACAGTTAGGAAAATACTTTTTTAAGTGTAATTCAAATCTTCTCTATAATTTTGACCTACTAGTTCTACTCCTGCCCTCAAGACCTGCAGAAAGTAAGTCCTGCCCTTCTTCCATGTGACTGCCCTTCAGAGTTTTGGAGATGGCTATCATATCTCCTCTTAGTCTTCTTTTGTAAAGGCTGAACAAGACAAATCTCTTTTAACCATTCCTTGTAGGACTTGGTTTCCAAATCCATCAACATCTTACAGTGCAATCCTATGTATGTTGAATCAGAAATAGATCCTACTGAGTTCAATAGAACTGACTTCCAGCTGTGCATCTACAGAATTGCAGTTGCACTCCTTTGAACACATTTCAGCTTATCAGCGGCCTTCTTGCCCAGTGGTGGAGTTGCAGTGTGCTGCATCTTGCAATAGTGTGCGCAAAATGGCTGTTGACAGAGCACTGCATGCTCCTTTGGCAGCCATTTTACGACAGCAGAAGTGTCCTCCCCTGTCTTTAGAGGCTCTGCATGGTAGCCCAATTCTCAACAGGATTATATGAATTGGACTGTTGCAAATTAACTCACCTGGGACAACTATCAACTGAGGGAACTTTGTTTGCAAAGTGATATCATCCAGGGCATAATTCTACAATTCAGGTTAAAATATGAACCCAGTCCATTTGATATGGGAGCAGTGCACAAGATTAAATTGCTTCTCTGAACAATTAAGTAGGAACAAACTACGCAACCACTGAACACATAATTTTAAAAAATGGCGGCAACATATCTTCTGGATGATCTCTAGGAGGATCAGATTCTGGCTAGGTGAGATTCTGGCTGGCTGAGAACTTTATATGATGAACTTAGAAACAAGACCCTAAGAAACAGTCTGAGAAAAGGGAGGTCTGAAAAAAGTAGGGCACAGGAGGAGGGGAGCTGACAAAAGAAGATGCAAATGAAAGGTAGGGAAAAGGTTTTGGAAAATCCTTTAAGGCCTAAAGGCACTGTGGCCTATATATGGCTGACACAAAAAAATGGGTCAAAGGAGAGAAAAGGATACAGGAGGATACACAATATAATGTGTAGAATCTGAACTACATACAGTGTTGCCAAAGACACAACTGTGTTTAGCGAACCTTCCGTGACCCATGTGATTTACTCATACATTCATCCCTATGTATTGTTATCCAGGTTGTGTCTATTGGGATGAAGCAGGTTACAAATCCAAGTAAAGAAAATATTATACACAAACGCTACTTGAATTGCTCACAAAGTGGATATATAATGTCCTACTCTTCTGTGTTTCTGTATAAGTATAGGCCTATCAAATTCTTCTTTTTATTCCTATTGAAATGCAAATGAACAATTCCCGTTTTACCTTGAACTGTATACATCTATGCAGAAATGGTACCTTTTCACATGAAAATGAATTCAGCCGCAGCATGATAACTAATCTCGAAATGATGGCTCTGCATTATTTTTCCTAGTGAGTTTGAATCACCCTTCATTACAGAACACATCAGGGCTGAATTTAGTCAAGTGTAGGAAATTGTAGAAATATCTTGATATTACTCTTAGGAGATTATTACATATACAAAGCATTGGGGGTGGGGTTTGCTTAAGCTGTTGCAATCTTTAGCATGTTTCCTCTTAGTTTCCAACAACATATGATTCTCAGAGTCAGAGGACTTTCATAGTTCTGCTGGTAGTCCCTAGATCCTTTGAACAAGAAGCATTCCTGGATGGGACTAAAACAGTAACAGCACAATCCTAACTTGTGCTGGAGCAGCAGGCCAATGGGCATGACCTGCACCCAGTGCAAGTTCAGGGGCAGAAATGGCACGACCAAGACAAGGGGAAAACTTTCCCCTTAGCCCGTGTCACACTGCACTGGCCCTATTGGGTCTACTCAGATCTGTGTCACCTGACAAGGAGATGCAGATCCTAGCAGAATGGAGCATCTAGGGGCCGCTCCGCTCAGGAAAGGGGTTAGGATTTGGCATAATCGCCGGATCCAGACCTTGCCTCCCACTCCCCGCCCCCCCGGGAACCCCCACCACCCGCCCTCCCCTCGCCCACACCTCCTCCCCACCCTCTCCACACAACCTCAGACCCCTGTGTTGGCTGAAGTCGACCGACACAAACGTACCCTGGCAGGCCTAGCGAGGCCAACACCAGACACCCCCGGACCAGCACAAGTGATTTGTGCCAGCCTAACCTGGGGGTTAGGATTGCGCCCTAAGAGTCTTCAGGTGCCCAGATGCCTGTGTAAAGAGGCCCCTCCTCCTCCACTTCCGAGCGAGTCGCAGCTACAAAAGCAAAGTGGAGGCATCTCTCCTGCTTCGTTCTTGCCTTCCCAAATGGCTTGGAAGTGGAGGGGGAGGGGCTGCTTTACACAGGAGTCGAGGCACCTGAAGACACTTCCTCCCTTCCAGACACTTTTGCCCTCTTCCAGGAATGCCTCTGCTTTCAACTGGACATATCACAGACTGAATCTGGGTTTTCTGAATGCAAAACGTACTCTACTACTACTACCTATACTGAAAGCCTGATCCTACGGGCCTGCTGTGCTGTTGGAACTTGTGTTCTGGTGGTGCAGTGTGCTTTACAGTGGCTGCAAAATGTGACCCAGCATTCTGTGCAGCCAGGCCATGACTGCATGCCAGCAACAATAGGAAGAAGAGATACAAAAATACATTGGGGAAAAATCAATGGAAGTAAGTGAGAATTTGCATAGAACAGTGTCAGAAGGGCAAGGATGAGAACAGAATGATTAACACTGTTGAAGGCAGCAGCCAAACTGAGACGAATGAGGACTAAGAAGAGACACCTCCAGGTTTCTTGCACAATCTTAGGTTCCTGTTCTGATTGAGTAGCCACTTGCACTGGTCTCAAGTATTCTCAATTAGTCAGAAATTTGGTAGTGGGGTTTGTGAGCATAGCAGGGCTTCTGAGTTGCCACTTTTCCAGAGCAATCCTCAGGCTACATGCCCTTTCTCTCTTTTGGAGGAGATTAAAAAATGGCACCACTGAAGCAGTACGTTTTGTCAAAGGAAAGGTGAGAATTGTGGTACTTCTGTGCACACCCTTACATGTCTAATAAGGGAGAAAGTGTTCATGATAATCAATCCTTCCATAGATGACGTAAAATGATAAGCTCAAGAGGAGCTTGGCACCAACCTTTTTTTACCATCTTGAATTTTGCAGCTTGAATCTTTATTTGCAGCAAATAATTTCTTTGAAGACTATTCTATGGCACCTGTGTGTTCTGTTTGTGTCTATTTGGCAGGAGGAAAAAAAAACTGGTTTGGGCAAGAAAGAGCTGCGTTTGAAAAATCGTACTGTGTGCAAAATGAACTTCATTGAAATGCGAGTTTGGAGCGTTCGTGGCAACAGATTGCTTGGTGAATAATTAACGAGAGATACGTACAGAGATATTTAGTCTGTATAGCCAGCAATTAAAGAATTTTCACAAACAAACTCCACTTCTCCTTGACAGGTTTATGAGGGTAACAAATATATTTTAATTACCTTTATGATTAATTTCCCACTTAATTCATCATTGCCGCTATCTGTATCTGCGCAAAATGGATGGCCAACGGCTCCTTTCTGAGTAAATGATGTGATACCTAAACACAAAACTTAATTATGTTTATCAAGTAAAATAGATAATGCATAATAAGTTGCTCTGTGCAGAAGGAAACATGTTACTGCCATCCAATAGCACATGTAGCCCATTTTTCATCTATCAGTCAATCCCCCACAGTTGGAGAGAAAAGTAGGAAGTTTTACCTGTGTCTGGGTGCAGTGGTTTGATAGTTCTCTGCTCCTTCCTCTCCTCAAGAAACTTGCCACGACAGGCCCAAAACCTCTTGGCACTTAAGGCAGTGTCTAAGGGCGTAATCCAGAAGCACCCTTGGGCCTGCGCAAGTCATTTGTGCCAGCCCAGGAGAGTTGCAAAAATGCCATAAAGCACATTTGCACCTACTCACAAGCCAGCCACGTCAGTGCATGGAGGTGCACTGGCACATGGAGGCTGAATCCAGCCTTCATGGCGGCATGCACGGCGAGCCTTGCATTGGCCCAGCTGGGGTGGGCGGGGAGGAGACGCAAGAGGCATTCCGGGGCAAGGAGAGGGTGGGTGTTGGGCAGCCCCAGGGGCAGGCAGGTGGGAAATGGGAGGCAGGGCTGGAATCCAGCAGTTCCCGGGGAGTTTGGAGCAGCTTCAAGCCGCTCGACTCTCCTTGGACTTGTGACACCTTAGGAGATGGCGCAAGTCCAAGGAGTCCCATAGGGGCCAGCATGCCTTACCTGGAGGTAAGGGGAAAAGTTCCCCCTTACCTCTGGCTGAGCCGCTTTGGGCCTCTATTCCACGCTGGATACACCGCAAGCCTCTTGGCTTGCCTGTTGCAGTGCAGGGTAGGATTGCGCCCTAAGGCAGATAAATTTTGTGTCCAACTTGGTAATGTCCCATGCTCTGTTTCTTCCATTTCCTGGATTCAGAAAGGAAGAGGGATGGAGTGGAAGTGAAAGTGTACGGGAAACAGCTCACCACTCTCTTCTGTTTCATCTTCCATTCCATCCCTTACTTCCTTTTCTAATCTAGAGAGTGGGGGGTGGGTGGGTGAAGAAGCAGCGGATAACAGTTTGCCCCTCCACCAATCTGCTTCCTGAAGTCACTGCTTCAGTTACTCTCATGAATAGGAAAGCCCTGGAGCCTGCTTCCATAGATGGACTCCAAATATGCTCAGCTTTGGTGGCATTAATAATAATTGTACAGTATTTTCTGAGTGCCACTTCACATGCATTATCTTGATGTTATCATTACAACAGCCCTGTAAGGTAAGTTCATCTTATTATCTCCCTATGAGGATGGAGCCTAAGGCCCCCTAGTCAATGATAGACTCAGGTTTTGAACGAAAGAACGAACTGATTTACAGCTTAGTTGTTTACATTGCAATTGTACATGTGGCAAATCTCCTAAGAAGTAAGCCCCATTGAGTTCAATGAGACTTACTCCCATGAAAATGTGTATAGGATAAAGAACATAAGAACAGCCCCATTGGATCAGGCCATAGACCCATCTAGTCCAGCTTCCTGTATCTCACAGCGGCCCACCAAATGCCGCAGGGAGCACACTAAATAACAAGAAACCTGCATCCCGGTGCCCTCCCTTGCATCGGACATAGCCCATTTCTAAAATCAGGAGGTTGCACATACACATCATGGCTTGTAACCCGTAATGGATGCAGTCTTTACAAATATCATACCAGTTTAAGAGTACTCAAGTCGCTTAAAAGTCCTCGGTTTGGTTGGCTTGTATCTTAGATGAGTAGTTTCTCCCTTAGTTGTTTTATATTTATCTCATTTTAAAAAATGAATATATTGTTGTTCAACCCTAATAAAATATAGGAGATAAAACAAACTCTGTAATATGCACAATAAGCAAAAGAACAATGAAAACTGTAACAAACAAGATAAAAATAGGAGCGTTTCATTTTGCATCTCCTTTTGCCTACATAAACTCGTCTGGTCTGACCATTTGTGGCTGAAATTACAGTCTTTAAAAAAAAATAGTCCAATCAAACAAGCAACACCATATAGCATCTTGTTAAAATGTTTCTTTTCTGTCCCAAACTTGGAACTATAAATAAACATATGCTTGCTTCTAATGTGTTGGGAATAAAAAAAGAGAAAAGCAATTATTTAATCTATAATCCAGTTGTTTCCATACATCTCTGTCATTATATTCTAATTTAAATCCCTTGAACTATCTGTGCTCTCTTTTCTGCATTCCTGAACATGCAGACGCACTGGGAATCTTGCCTAAACAATATCCCTGTGTGGTGAATCGGTAATTGGGAATCAAAATCAATGCAGAAGAAAATGCATTCTTGCAGAATACTTTGCTGGACAGACAGCCCAATCCTAACAAGCTCTGCCATAGTGGGGCCTCATGGTCTTCATTGTATCCAGCACTTGTCAGGAGCAGGCTGGAGGCTTACTCAGGGTAAAGAGATTTTTCCCCCAGCCTGACCTATGGGGCTACATGGATCTCCACCTGCTATTTAGCTGGCGGAAGTCTGAGCAGCTTGGTGTAATGCTGTCAGGCCTGGGACAGGGGTTAGGATACAGCAGGGGCCTGTTCTGCTGATTCTGACCTGTTCACAGGCCTGATCCTCCCCAGTTACATCCTCCTCCTGCCCACAGACACTCCCTTCCGGCCTCCGAACCATCCTCCTGCCGCCTCTGTGCCATTCAACGCTTCACTTATTTCTGCCAGTGGCCGGGGTTTGAATGCAGTGTCGGGGAGGTGGCGCAGGCCTCCCCACCAGTGCTACTTCCTCTCCAGTGTCGCAATGTGCTGCACATTTGCAATACCCGCCACTGGTGCAGAGACTGCTGTGTTAGCAGAATGTCAGAATAGGATTGCACTCTGAACTCCTGAAAAGGTAAAGAGATGAACCAATTTCCTCTGAACCATCCACACTTGTTCTGTTTACTATTGTAACGTATACCTTCCATAAGAATTAGTAGCCAGGGTTGAAGATACAAGTATTCAATATTTGTGATTTAAAAAAAAAAAAATTATATACGCACTACATTTCATGTAAGAACCACAAGAAGTGTTCAGGTGAACATCCTAATTGTGGGATTTCTTTTCACTGTCTAGCAAGGTTTGTTAAACTCCATTCACCAATCACAAGGTTTTCTGTGTATTTCAGCTGATAACCTAAAACTCTCTTGTGCCAATTTATTTAAATGCTACCGTCATGGCCCACTAATGTATGCAGATGAAAATTCTAAGCAGGTATGCAGCATATCTGCTTGCTAACTTTGTAAAATGCATGAATGATGCAGTTAACCATTTATGGATGGGAGAGTTTCTAGCATTTGAGGCATCATTGAACTGATAATGTCTCCCAGAAAAATTGCAAGTTAAATATTTTCTGGATTTTGAGGAGCAGATTTCTAAGGGTTGGTTCACAAATGCATGTTCATCACTTGTTGAGTTTGTGAATGAGTCGTCACAGCTGAAATACTACAGAGACAACTTTCACCTCAGCAATGTGGCCAAGTTCACATGGAATGGGGCAGGGCTATACATGCTGCAGGGTGAGATGGTAGAACTGTGGCTGAACTATTTCAGATTGCAGTTGAGCTCTGTGACTTCTTTAACCTTTCTTTTTACATATGAAACACCCAAGGATGTGTAGGTAGGGGAGGCAGAGCCTCACCAGACCCAACAATAAAAAAAAAACAAACCTTGCCTTTGCAGCACCTTTCTTCTCCAGCACAGTCAGTGAGTTAAGCAGCACACACACATACAAAGAGGGAGGCAAGTAGCAGTAGATTCACTGCAATTGGCTAGCTTTCAATGAAAAAGAGGCAGGGTACCTGTGTCAGTAATTGCTGGGGAGGCAACAGGCAGAATTGCCTCAGGGCCCAATCCTTTCCAACTTTCCAGCAATGCAACCCTGAGGTAAGGAAACAAATGTTCCCCTATGTTGAGGAGGGCTCTGTGAGTGCCCCACCACCACAGGATGCAGTGCATGCCCCATTGGCACTGCTGCACCAGCACTGGAAAATTGGATAGGATTGGGCCCTCAGTCAGGCTGCAATCATTGCTGGCTTCCAATCAAAAACAAGCAGGGTGGCTGGCTTCCAATGGAAAAAAGGCAGGGTGCCCAAGTCAGCAACCAATGGGGAGGCAGCAGGCAGAATTCCCTCCATTCAGTTTCAAGAAAGCCATGAAAACAGCAAAGAGCTTGTGCAAAGGGACCAGCTCTCTAAAGCACCAGGAAGGCAGCAGTTGAGCTCTGTAGCTCTGAGTGGGGAAAGAGGAGGCAAGTTTTTTGTTTTTTTAAAATTATTTCCGGAGGGGCGGGGAGTGTATGTGCATTTCCAGGAAGGTAAGATCCACTGAGCTTAAGGGGAGAAGGCGAGAGTGTGTGTATTCACATGGCTGTGTCTTCCAAGGCCTTGATCTCACCACGCATCACTGGAAACACTTCCTTCAACAAAGAGTGCTTTCACACTCAGCTATAAAGGGTCTAGGATACTGTTGGAAGGGCCACAAGAAAAGAGACAAGCATGGGGTATTAACAGTGTTGATTGGTTGGCAACCTTCAGTCCTGAAAGACTATTCAAGACTGAAAGAAAGAATATACCCAGGCGGTTTCCCATCCAAGTATTAACCAGGCCTGACCCTGCTTAGCTTCTGAGATCAGGCATGTGCAGGGTAACAGTGTGCGTTGATTAAAGAATACTAAAAGTGTTTGCTTGGCAGAAGCCAAGTTCACACGCCATTTCACAGCCACAATAACCACTGGCTTAACCTCAAACTTTCACTCAATTTTCATGTTAGTATTCTAACAATTACAGCCCAACCCATTTAAAACAAAAAAAAGACAACCAGGCAGTAGTGAAGTGCTGTATCCTCCCTTTGTGTCTACTAATACATCATTTACAAGCTTACAGAATGATATTAGGATCTCCCACATCCTTTTTCAAGAAACAATTAACAGACTCGTTCAATTACTTACTTCCCAGAAGTCTAGTTTAGTACAAGGAAGACATTAAATATCTGTTCTTTGTTGAGATTTCTTTGAGGTTGACTTGAAACTCATTTTAAATGTCTGCATAAAGTCTGACAAGTTGTGACCCAGCGAACCAAATGCAGCCCAACACCAATAACAAACGATGGCCCAGGAGGCCTTAATAAGCTCTATTTTTGTCCTGCCTGCCTGGGACTATTACATTAAACTTGTGGCAAGCCACAAAATAAGGCTGTGTTTGGCTTGGTGGGTCACAGTTGCTTGTAGATATTGCAGTTGTGTTATTTTCCCAGGCATACAATCTCTGAAATAGAGCAGAACATGCAGGGACCTTGTGCAAGCTAGGAATTGTCAGTCAAAAGCATAGAAATTGTACTTGCTTTGGCAAATGTTCTTGTAAAGCATTTCTCAAAGTCCTGTAGGAAAAGCCTTCCTTATTTGACTGCACAAGACTGTTCCTAATAACCACACTTTCCATGCCAGAGCAGGTCTCTCTGATGCTTTTCTTTTGACGCTCGCACAATTCTGCTCACACCACAGCAGTGAATATATATCCTAGAATCCTGGTGTATCAAAAGTTTATTTATGCTGTGGACAGGCTACAGATTATGTGACAGGCCTGGCTGTGCCAAATGGTCTTAACTTGTAAGTTATGACTCCTGAAGAATGGGTAATTCCACTGACAACACATCAATAGAAAAACAGCTGCTGGTGGAGGCACACACTGTTACCTGCACTGAGTGAAGTGTCCTGAGCCAGTAGTTTGTAAACAAAAAGAAAATGCTGGCATCATAGCAATGGGGATGGACGGACTATATATAGCCTTTTAAAAAGTTTATAGCACAGCACGGAGACTTTTTAAAAGGCTATATATAGTCTAACACCGGGGTTCCCAAACTTTCCAGCTCCACAACCCACCTCGTCCTCTGCAGTGGGTCATGACCTGATACTCTCTGACATGCCGTAAAGCCTTGCTTGCCATCTCCAAAGGCTGCATTCAGGATATGCCAGGCCTGTGGTCCACTTCACTGGCCTTTGCGGGTCCTAGGATGCCTGCAAAATGAATCTGGAAGTAAACCAGAAGTAACTCCCGATCACTTCCTTAAGGCACACTGAGGCCCACAGAGGCAAATGGAGTGGGTTGCAGGCATGGTGCCAGCTGAAGACTTTCAGTAAGACTTTGTGACATGGCAGAGAATGTTGGGTTGCGACCCACAGTACATCGGGTTATGAACCACCAATGGGTTGCAACCCACAGTTTGGGAAATGCTGCTGTAGCATATTTAATAATAATTGTGATGGGGAAAATATGGTAAGATTGCAAACATTAGTAAGCAAACCTTAACAAACCTATAGTATAATTGCAAAAGTATTTTGTGGGGGGAAGAAAATTGATGTGGCCAACTATATCCTTCCCCATTACCATAGCTGAAGGTAGGGATGGATTGGCTTTGGAAGGGAATAAATCTCTCTTCCCTCTACTCCCTTACTCAGCTAGACCTCCTGCCTCTAGAACAAATTAGAATTTTTCCCATTTAAATCAATGTAATAATTGTACTCGTTATCTGAATTTTTCACTATATGGGCCATTTTCAGGAACTACTTAGGTACAGATGATGAGGAAAGAGTGTATAAGAATGACGCACAGTGTGGAAATAGTAGGTTGCAATGGAGCTGGTTTGGCAACCTGCAACTTATTCTTTCTGATTCTGAAAGGTTTGGCATATGCTTATTGCAATGCATGAATCCCCAGAGTTTGGGGCTTAACATATCCAATTGTATGCATGACAATTTGGGATGCATATTCCCATCTGAGTTGATGGAAATGCACATCTTCTCCATGCCTTGTTATGAGGAACGGGAGCAACATCAGGTGCCTTCTGCCCCACTGCCTTCTGCAAATGCTCAGCACAGCCATGTCCATCATCTTATGTACTCTGCTACTGATCCAGCAAGATGATTTGTGTGTCAAAGCTGGTTCTGTGTGCATTTTTATTTTACAGAATAGGCAACAGCTTAGCAAAAGCTGTTTTACCATATAAAGCCTATTTTATTTCAGGGGGTTTTGTTTGTTTGTTTTTGCTTTCTCCAAAGGAACAATGGGGGGGGGGAACCATAGAGCTGCCTTGCTGATCAAAACCAAGGTCTCTCTAGGTCGGAATTTTGTGTCCTCCGTCCACCTATGGCCACAGACATGCTCAGAAGCTCACAAGCAGCATACTTGTGATAGCTGATACATGCTGTTTATCACCAGCACCTGATTTACAGAGATGTGCTTTGCCTGAACATGATGTTTTCAGTTAGGCATTAGGGTTAATAGCCCTTAATGGAGCTATCCTCCATGAAGCCAAGCCCTTTTAGCCCAGCTTTAAAAGGAAAAGATATATTAAGCAGCAAACGAATACATACCTGGGGGAAAAAATATAACAGGGAGGGGGAAATGTGAAACTGGTTTCTATTATGCCTCTGGTAACTTTTTGATATGTAATGCTGTACAGATTTTGTCTTTAAAATCTTTCTTTGCTTCAGCTTTGCTACATTATCTGTTACTTTATCTGAGAAAAAGCATTTGTTACCAACATCTACATTTTAGCTGTAAGGTATCGATAGAAGGATTGGCCTTAAGAAATGCAAGTGGAGACAAACAACTGAGTTGGAATTAGAGATAATCTCCCACTGTTGCCCCTCCTTTTCTCACCCTTGATCCTCCTCCTCACCCCATAAATGGATCTGAATATTTCACAGGTATCCAGGAGCATGTTCAGATGTAATGTCCAGATGGGATGATATTTCTCAGAAGAACAATAGTTTCCGGAGGGGGAGGAATAGCCAAGGCAATACGCTCTTAGAAATTACCCATACAAAGGTTGTGTTTCTTTGTATGGTAGGAGATCTGCAGGGGATTCTTTTGAAACACCATTCAAAAATGGCTGGAATGCTATAGTACATATCCAGGCAGATTTGATGTTTTTATCTGTCTTATCCTCATCTGTCATCTGTCAATATCCTCAATATTATACAGGGTTTAGGGTGCTCATAAATATGCATACACAAGAAAGAATTTTTACGTCCTTAAAAAAAATCATTAATACATCCTTATTCCTAAGGAAGTAGAGACAATCGAGATGATAGCATCTACGCATATAGCTAGTGTCCAAAATGCTCAGGGTGACCAGACGTCCAGTTTTTGCTGGATTTATCCTGATTTTCAGCCTCCTGTCTGGCAGTCCAGGGGAGGACCTTTTTTGTCCTCCATTTTCACTTTCCCCCCCTGTGAGCTCAGCCCCTCCCCACAGGCAGCCTTCTCCATTGAGCCTCTAGTCTAGGACCATTTACTGTGCCTGTGAGAGGGCCCAAGACAAGGCTCGGGAGGTTGCAAGTCTTTCCTCCTGCCCCCACTCCACTCTACAGAAGGAGAGCCACCTGGTGCAAGCAGGGGGGAAGCCTGCCTCTCGCCTCCTCTGCCCATGCGACAGATCAGCCACACAGAGCGGGTCCAGGGATGTCCTCTTTCTCACCTCCCTCCAATCTCCCGTGCACTGCTATTGATGGAGAGTGGGTGAGCAGATGTTCCTCTCGTCCAATCAAAGACTGAGTGTAGAGAATGAAGTGGGGAAAATGGGAACCAGTGAAGTCTCTGCCTGGCCTCCTCCTCCTCCTCCTTTGCAGTGGAGATTCTGATTGGATTGGAAGAAGCGCACGCAGAGCATCCTTTGAGCCAAGGAGGAAGTGTGACTAAGACGGACTTTCCTCTCTCTCCCTCCCCTGTGCATTTGATCGCCTTGATGTGGGGGATTCTTATGAGTGGGGGAGGCAGGTTCAAATGCACTTTGCAGCATTATCAGTGCAGTGCAAAGAGAAGTGCCTTTTAAAGCTAGGCTGGCATGTGAAATCTTAATCCTATTCTGAGATCTTTCTTGGGAACAGATTGTTGTTGTGGCTGGAGAGGAAAGAGCACTCAGCACATAGTCAGCAGCACTCTTTTATGATCCTCTTCCAAGGTGACCAGTCATCCTCTTTTTCCAAGACACGTCCTCTTTTTTAGCCTTGTGTCCTGAAACTTAAATGTCCTCCTTTTCTCTGTGAGCGGCCCCTGCAGGTAGCACATAGCCTTCTTGTAATTAATAAATTATATGTAATATAGTTTTAAATTTAACAAGTTAACAGTGTTTAACCACATGAAATCAATACTTGAGTGTTTTTAGCTTTTATTTTATGTCCTACATTTTTCTTGGATGTCCTACATTTTGGGGTGCCTGGTTCTCTTTTGCGGTCATGACATCTAGTCACCCTGAACATGCTGTCGCATGCTGTGCAGGGATCTGTATCCTGCCCACCAACACATTTTGAGTAGTCAGAGTCCAGTCACTGCTTCCTCCCATCCCCATCTGCCATCATACTCTTCTTCCTCTTCCTAGATGAAGTGGCTGGGTCTTGCTCACGAAGACCTCACCAGGGAGCGAGGGAGGGACAGTAAGCAGCCCTGAAGCTGCAAATGTTTGCAGATATGCAAAGCTGCCTTGGGCATCTTAGGATGCAATCCTAACCCCCTTATGTCAGTGCTTTCCAGCAGTGACATAAGGACAATGCAGCTCCAAGGTAAGGGAACAAACACTCCCTTACTTTGAGGAGGCTTCTATGAGTGACAACCAACTGCAGGATGCAGCACATGTCCCATTGGCACTGCTGTGCCAGTGCTGGAAAGCACTGATATAAGGGGTTAGGATTTTGCCCTTAATCTTAAAGGAAAATCAGGATATAGATATGTTAAATTAAAAAATTAATTTAAAAAAAGTCTCCAGGAATTGTTTCAGTCAGAGCTGGCAAATTGAATGCAGCCAGGAACAGGCTTGATTCTGTGGGATCCAAGTCACCAGCCAGCAGATTTATCCCTTTCCCCAACAGCATCTTCAGTTATACACCTTGATGTTCTATGACTAGTATTCACTGCTATGTGGAAAAGTAAAGTATAGGCAATACTGTTGTGGTGAAAGAACAACCTGCCTAGTCCTTCTGACAGGTGGGGAAAGATGCAGTGGACCTTTGTAGATTGAGTACAGAGAGATTGAGAAGCTGTCCCCTCCAAGAATATTTGCAGTGTACAACTCCCACGCCCCCATACTCATTCTTAACTTGTCACAACAATGGACCGTTTGCTACTGCTATATAGTTAAAGGACTTGGTTGTGAATATCAGAGTTTCTCCGATACTGTGACATAAGTCCTACAGTCCCTAAGGAAATCAGTGTCTAGTACTGCCACATACTTAGCTTCCAAATGCACAGTTAGCTGCTGGAAAGTGCTGACTTAGAAGGGCTAAACTAGGCAGGAGGTCTGGCTCAGTTGGTAGAGCTGCCGCCTTGTATGCCTGAAGATCTGAGGCTGCCAGTTCGAAACAACCAGAAGTACCTGAGAACTGACGACATGCTGATATACTGATGAGCTGACCCTTGGTGGCAGAGAGGAGTTGTCGTCAAGTGGAGCATGGGAGGCAAAGGGCCAGAGAGAGGCCAGACTGGGAAGGAATTCACCTGGAACAAGGAGTTCTATGAAAGACTAGAACTATTCAATTGTAAGGTTTAGAACTGCCTGCCTATGTAAACCGCCTTGGATTAAAGTCTGAGGAGAAATCTGACAACCAAAGAAAGGCGGTATATAAATACCTGTGTGTGTGTGTGTGTGTGTATATATATATATATATATATATATATATATATATATATATATATATATATATATATATATATATAAAAGATCAGTGGGCTGTCTACAGTGTTGAAAACACATATGTTCACGTATAGGTCTAAGTACAGAAAATAAAACAACTATTGGTTCAACAACCATCAACAAATCACAACCTACTGAAAACATAAAAATGTAGTAGAAGGAACTGTTTCAGGGTGCAATTCTATACACACTTTCCTGGGAGTAAGCCCCATTGAACACTGTAGGACTTACTTCTGAGTAGACATGCATAGGCTTGCACCATCAGTTTAATTCTCCTTTGGGTACTTCTGATTGTTAGTCAAGGTGGTGGCCTGCATGTATTTTACTGCTATCAGTCCTTTGGGGGAGAAATGGTTGAACAATGTTGTTGCATCCTTATAGCTATAGTTCCTTTAAGGTTTGTTTCTCAAGAATGTGGCCCTAGAGGGCCATGGGTGAGAGAGAGAGAGAAAGGAAGAGAAGGAGGAGGAGAACATAAAGAGCCCCACTGGATCAAGCCATAGGCCCATCTAGTCCGGCTTCCTGTATCTCACAGCGGCCCACCAAATGTCCGAACAGAGAAGGAGAAATGAAACAAGCTGCTAATTGTGCATGCGTGTATTTATGTGTGTGTGTTGCCAAATTCCCTTTCTAAACTTGGCCTAGAGAACTTATGCCTACTTTATGCTAATTAGTTTCCCTTTTCATGCAAAATAGTTTTCATTCTGCAGAAAGCACTGCTGGGCACCGCCCTACCACCAGGGTGGCTCACCTGTTCAACTGGCAGAAATCCTACCCTCTCCCACCAGCAGCTTCTCTGGCCACTGCAGCAATACCTTGGTTCTCAGCAGCTCTTGGGCATGGCAACCACACACTAATCTCTGGCAGTCTCTGTTCCAGTAGTGTCACTGTGTCTGGTCACTTGGTCCGTCCATCTGTCCATCCTCTTTTCTCTAATCTCCTTCCTCTTGCTCTCTCTGTCTCGCCAATCTACTTTCTTCTTCACCCATTCACTTTCCTTCCTCCAGGTGCTACTTTTATCTTTGAAGACCTTGCCACTTCTAGTGGCTGCAGCTGTGCGGCACATCCCCCTCCCCCAGTAAAAGCCTAGGTTTTAACCCCATGCTTCCCAGACCTGACAGAGCAAGGCGCCACTGTTGACCCACATAACACCCTATCTTCTTGAGGGAACTTGCACATTTCCATTACAAAACACACACGCACGCACGCACAATACACATGGTCCCTTCCAACAATTCACAGATAAAAATATCAAACAGGCTTAAAAACTGCCATTATCTATTCTAGACTTTATCAGGCACCCAAAATACCTCTAATAAAGAATCTTGTTTTACAGAGTGGCGCTAACCTCATTAAAAACTTATGAAATTGCCTACAATGATTAGGGGAGGGAACATCACCCAGTGGTAAAAGCAGGGGAGTTTCCAGGTGGGGTGCCAGGCCTTGACCCTAATTACCACATCAGTTGAAAATCTTCAATTTTTCCTCCCTGTTTCCCATTTTATTATTTTAGTTTAAATGATGTGTGTCAACACACATGCTCCATCTCTCACCTGAATTGCAGCCCCCCCCCCATTCCCACGTCTTCAAAACAGGCTAGAAAAGAGAATGCTGGAAGAAGAAAACAAAGACCCCTTCTCCTTCCAACATACTCCTGCCAGGAAGCAGGGGAGGCTGCAGAAACAGTGGTGGTAAGGCACAGTGAGACCCTGTTCCAATTGCTATCTTGGAAGGGTAAAAATCAGTACAAGACTGCAGCAGCCCCCTTCTTTCTCCTCCAGTCTCGTTGCTGCCATTGCTTTCTCAGGATAGCTCAGCTGATAAAAGGGATGGTTTGCCATTGCTTTGCTCCTTCCAGGCTGTCCTTTCAGTGAGACGGCATTCGGAGGGTGGCTGGATGAAACCGTCACCCTGATTTGAAGTACTGGCCTGTTAGAACCATTCACACTATCCCAAAATGTAGTCTTCCAGGGTGTCAGGCGTTCCTTTGATTATTGACCAGTCATTTACACTGGATATTGCTTTCCCAAAAAGAGGGAGGATTTGAGAGGTCCTTTTTTTAATGGAGGGAATGGCGCGTGCGTGCACGCACACACACACGCGCACACGCACACACACACACACACATGGGGGATGGGGAGGGGAGAGAGAGTGAGAGAGAGAGAGCGAGAGAGAGAGAGAGAGTACAAGCAAACAGACTGTTTCCAATGGAATTGCAGGAGCTGGTCATACTCCAAATTTTAAAAATCTGATTTCTTCAACACCGTAGTCTCAGTATCAGGGATCACTGCCTGATCCCATTAGGCACTCTGAATCTTTAAGGCCCAAATCCTAACCAACTTTCCAGCTCTGGCATAGCTGTTCCAATGGGACGTATGCTGCATCCTGCAGTTGGGTGCCACTCACGGAGGCCTCCTCAAAGTAAGGGAATGTTGTTCCCTTATCTCAGAGCTGCATTGCCCTTAAGTCGGTGCTGGAAAGTGGGTTAGGATTGCGCCCTAAGTTGCACTGAAGACAGCTTTGGCACTTCTGTAAGAAATTTGTGTACGCGTAACAAATAGACAGAAGATTATAAAACGAATGTTCTAGACAAGGGGTGTCCAAACATTTTGGCAGGAGGGCCACATCATCTCTCTGACACTGTGTTGGGGGCCAGGGAAAAAATAATTAATTTACATTTCAAATTTGAATAAATTTACATAAATGACTATATTACAGATGGAACATATGAATGAATGAAGGTCTTGCAATAACTCAAGGCCTATAAAAGGCCTTGCACAAAGCAAGGCCGGCCTTTCCTTCGCTGCCACTGCTGCATCACAGACATCAAACAGCAAGCAGTGGAGGGAGCCCTCAGCCCACAGGTGACATGAGAGGTCGAACAGTTGCCCTCACTCTGAGAGCAGTTGCGTCAGACCAGCACAGGCTCCAGCAAGTCTTTGGAGGGCCAGAGGCTCATTGGAGACTGGGGACTCCCTGCGGGCTGTATTGGGAGTCCCCGAGGGTTGCAAATGGCCCCCAGGCTGGGGTTTGGGCACCCCTGTTCTAGACCAGGCCTGTGCAACTCATATCACTAGCCAGATATTTGGCCTAGCAGGCCACTGTTTTACTTTCTGTTTTTGGTGGCTGCCTAAGAGTGAAAAAACGGATAGCTGCCAGAACTCGGCAAACCAAAGCACAAGGCTGGTAGCACATGGCTTGGTGACATGGCAGGTCACAAGTTGCCCAAGCCTGTTTTATAATCGAGAGAATAAAGTGAAATGGAAGAAGGGAAAATAAAGTCATTTAGAAAGAAAGCCCCCCAAAACGTGCATGCCTTGTATCGAGCTGCCAAGTAAGGGAAAGTGTAAAGGGCCTCTGGTGAGGAGAGCTGACAGCACTGAAAAGAGAACAAGGATAGCCAGCAGCTTTGGAGAAAAATCAAAAAATGGATTTTGCATTGCTCAAAACCCAAATGTCACCAGTATCTGACACCCCCAGTATGCAGATCACTCCTTCGGCAACACTTCAGCTATTTTGATCCTCCAGTTTTGCTCCTTCAAATGGAGATTCAATAAGGCAGCCATGCAAAAGGATCAATAGCACCAATGTCAGTGTGGCATTTGATTAAGCAAATTCCTTCCTGGCTTATCGTTTAAAAATGCTGGATTCTCATTCCGAGAACTTAATTAATTCCTGTCTTTCTAATTTGATAACACTTGCAGATTTGACTTGCATTTTAATTGCCAGCAGTGCTTCTTTTGCGGCTCAGTTTTTTTTTTAAATCCTACCCCAAGAGTTTTAGTTTTGTTAAGAGTGGCTTCTTAAAAACGCAAAGATGCTTTTGTTAATAAGACTTTTGTTAAATTGACCATTTTTATAGGTGAATATATTTCCTATGCCTGGATGCCCATTCCTTTTTCATTTTTTTTTTTATTAATTTTGCTAATCTGAGCCATGAAAAACACCATGTCGTTTTACAAGGGAGCCTTGAGGAGACATTTTTGTAACTGGCAAAAATTCTGTCATTATTACAGGCCAGGTGTGTAGGGAAGGAGGGGCATTATACTGCAAAGCTCCTTGTATTGGCAACCTTCAGTCTCGAAAGACTATGGTATCGCGCTCTGAAAGGTGGTTCTGGCACAGCGTCTAGTGTGGCTGAAAAGGCCAATCCGGGAGTGACAATCCCTTCCACACCGGGAGCAAGTGCAGTCTGTCCCTGGTCTGTCTCCCTGGCTATGGGCCTTCCTTCTTTGCCTCTTAGCCTCAGACTGTTGGCCAAGTGTCTCTTCAAACTGGGAAAGGCCATGCTGCACAGCCTGCCTCCAAGCGGGCCGCTCAGAGGCCAGGGTTTCCCACTTGTTGAGGTCCATCCCTAAGGCCTTCAGATCCCTCTTGCAGATGTCCTTGTATCGCAGCTGTGGTCTACCTGTAGGGCGCTTTCCTTGCACGAGTTCTCCATAGAGGAGATCCTTTGGGATCCGGCCATCATCCATTCTCACGACATGACCAAGCCAACGCAGGCGTCTCTGTTTCAGCAGTGAATACATGCTAGGGATTCCAGCACGTTCCAGGACTGTGTTGTTTGGAACTTTGTCCTGCCAGGTGATGCCGAGGATGCGTCAGAGGCAGCGCATGTGGAAAGTGCTCAGTTTCCTCTCCTGTTGTGAGCGAAGAGTCCATGACTCGCTGCAGTACAGAAGTGTACTCAGGACGCAAGCTCTGTAGACCTGGATCTTGGTATGTTCCGTCAGCTTCTTGTTGGACCAGACTCTCTTTGTGAGTCTGGAAAACGTGGTAGCTGCTTTACCGATGCGCTTGTTTAGCTCGGTATCGAGAGAATGAGTGTCGGAGATCGTTGAGCCAAGGTACACAAAGTCATGGACAACCTCCAGTTCATGCTCAGAGATTGTAATGCAGGGAGGTGAGTCCACATCCTGAACCATGACCTGTGTTTTCTTCAGGCTGATTGTCAGTCCAAAATCTTGGCAGGCCTTGCTAAAATGATCCATGAGCTGCTGGAGATCTTTGGCAGAGTGGGTAGTGACAGCTGCATTGTCGGCAAAGAGGAAGTCACGCAGACATTTCAGCTGGACTTTGGATTTTGCTCTCAGTCTGGAGAGGTTGAAGAGCTTTCCGTCTGATCTGGTCCGGAGATAGATGCCTTCTGTTGCAGTTCCAAAGGCCTGCAAAGCTCCTAGGAGATGTAATATTCAGTATACCATCAGTGGGATCCAAGTTGGTGGAGGCTGGGACGCTGACTCTGGTGAGCAAGGTTTGCTCCAGGACAATGCCATTCCCAAGAAAAGCATTTTATTTTTGTTTTCCATATGTGTGAATGGCAGATATTCACTTACATGGGGACAAAGGGAGGCCATCTGGGAAATTCACAGTGACAATGCTGCTGAAGGAGGAGCACTCCTTTACCCCCACAAATGAAACCAGTGAACTTCCTCCACCTACATCAGGGGTATCAAACACATTTTGTATAGTGGGCCGAATAGTATTCATGGTGGCTGCTGAGGACCAGAAGTGACATCATTAAGCAAATGATGGCTAGAAATAAGCCCTTTGTCTCGCATTGAAACTCATTAGCTGCAAATGACAGAAAATGTGCAAATCTTGTTCATAATTTCAAGTTAGTCCAAGTGTAAAGCCAGATAAATGGCTTCTGGGGGCTGCATCCAGCCATAGGCATATTTGACACCTCTGGTCTATATCATACTCATCTCCCCAATTCTGTTTCCCTAACTTCACAAAGCAAAGGACTGAAGTTCAGTGGCAGAGCACGTACTTTACTTACAGAAGGCCCCACGTTCAGTTACCAGCATCTCCAGTTAAATTACCAGCATCTCCAGGATCTCAAGTAGCAAATCTGGGAAATCCACATCTTGACACTTTGGAGAGCTGATGCCAATCATAGTAGATAATACTGAGCTAGGTGTACTAGTGGTCTCATTCAGTTAATTCTTTCTCCCTCCTTCATTCGTCTACTCCAGTGTTTCTCAAACTGTGGTTCGGGAGCCACTAGGTGGGTCGCAAGCCAATTTCATATGAGTCCCCATTCATTTCAATATTTTATTTTTACTGTATTAGACTTGATGCTGCATTTGGGAAAATGTTACAGATCTGTACTTTTAACAATGACAGGTCTATACTTTTAACAATGATAGTCAATGGGACTTACTCCTGGGTAAGTGTGGGTAGGATTGCAGCCTAGGATTCTTAAAATGTTCCTGCTTGATGTTGTCGCTTCCGGTCATGACATCACTTCTGGTGGGTCCTGACAGATTCTCATTCCAAAAAAAGTGGGTCCCAATGCTAAATGTGTGAGAACCACTGATCTACTCACTTGTTTCCTTGTCTCCTTTTTCATGGTAAAGCAAGTGATTTATAGAACGCAGAAGGCACATTGATTCAGAGCAGTGAAGATTCTTGGAACTTGGCTGCTTTTCATTCTCTCCTGGGCCAACAACCTGCCTAGACATCTACAGTTGCAGTCCTATACACACAGAACTGGAAGTAAATCCATTGACCTCAGTGGAGCTCACTTCTTCTGACTAGACATGCATAGCATTGTGCTGTAATTTTGTCAATAGGCAGGTTGGCTCCGAACCCCATCCATGGATGTGTAAGTGAAAAAAAAAAATGCTGTGACTTAAAATTGATGGAACTGTCTGTAAACTAACTGTCTGCATAAATGTATGTGTGCTTGTTTGTTTAAAAGATGTATCTCCTGCTGTTTGATCTAAAAGATTTGCAAGGCCGCTTCCAATACATTAAACAATTCAGTACAGTTGTATGTTGGTTGGAGAACAAAGGGAGATGTTAGTGGTGGGAATGGTGACATAATATTAAAGGATCTGCAGGTGGCCCCTGTTATGTCTCCTTGTATATTTCCCTGCATTTATATCACAAAGGGAACTAGACGTAAAAGTTGGCTGCACTCACTTCCTTTACTGCCGTAGCTCTCTTGCAGATCTTCTTACTCCTCAAGCTCTTAAAGAAATATTCCTGACACTTAGATTTTATCATTACTGGGTCAGCCTGCTCTTCTTTCTCCCTCTCCTGGAAGCCCAGCATTTCCTCTGTGGCAGTGGAGCAATGGCAGCACTGGCTGCCGCAGGACCAAGGTAAGCCCTTGGATGTGCCTTAAAGCCCTTCATTTGCATCTCCCTCTGTGTCCAGTGCCACTGCTGTCACTTCCTCTAATGGCCACGGAGAGAATGGTGGGCTCCCAGCATCCCTCCCCCAACCAGACATTAGAAGAGGAGGAGGAGAAAGATACCAAGGGGGAGAGGCAAGCTCTCTTCATCCTCCATTTGCACAGTACAACACAAAATCAGCTGGTTTTGATTTCATAGACTCTGCAGGCTGGCAGAGGTGGAAGAAAAATGTGTGGGTACCACCATGTTCTTGCTTCCTCTTCCAATTTGCTGCCTGATACAACGTTCTGATCTCCCATGATGGATGGGATTCCCTTAAGTCCAACACAGGGCAGAAATACCGTAGACACTCGCCCATGTCGATCCCACAGATAAGTTGAGGGCAGGTTTTGAGCCAACAATCATGGAATTTTCTATGACCCTCAGATAAGTCAGAGGTTAAACTTAGGAGAGTATCTGACTATAGTTTTGTCTGATTTTACTGGAGGCCAGATCCTGAAAAATAACCCACCACTAATTGTTACCTAAGAACTGTAGACTCTAATTTGTTAAAAACATAGTAAAAGATCATAAGATACATTTTTATTCTTTTTAAATTCTGGTCTTCATCAACTTTTTGTAAGCATTATCAGAGTAAGTGCTCTGTAAACAACATACCAGTAAAACAGTGGTTCCCAACCTGGTATTCATGTAATCCCAGGGACACTCAACAGGACCTTTAGGGATACTTGAAAAAGAATGGAATAATGGCAGAAAAAGGCAGGTCGTGCTCCAGAATGCCTTGCAAGGACCAGGAAGGGAGGTAGATTGTTGGCTGTGAAAGCCCCACCAATAGCTAGTTTTTGGTCACCAATTCATGTATGAACCAGTGATTGAAAACCAGCACAGTAAAAAAGCTGAAACATAATATGGAAAGTGATCAATCACCCAGAATTTCTCAGCGCACTTCTGGTGCCAAACAGTTCTGGTGCAAACACTTCTGGTGCAAACACTTCTGGTGCAAAGGCAGAGTCTTCTGTTCTTCAAACAGATAAAAAGAGAAAACACTGTGATGAATACATGAAGTCTGGGTTTTCATAGACAGCAGATGAGGGCTTGTATTATTACAAACATTTTGCTAATATGAAGGGTACAATTTATGGAAATGGGCTGCCAAGGGATATGCAAGTGAAAAAGGTTGGGAACCACTGCAGGAGAACCATGAATCAAATCCACCTTTAAGGTGTCTGGTGTGTTAAGCCAGAAGCTCTACGTACAGCATACAACCCATAACACATAACTGGAAGTGTGCAACTCAATTCACAGCAGAGAGATGCAGCTGCATATATTTGCAACCCTTTTTACTCAGAAGTAGACCCACTGCTTTCCATGAGTGTTATTCTTAAGTAAGGGTGCATTGAATTGTAGCCTGCTTCAAATGGAAAGGAGGATTCCCATCCTGGTGTTTCAAAAAACAGACCTGCTTTGCCAGGCTGCAGCAGAAGGAAGGAGAATAAAAGGTTAACAAATTGCTTCTAAGGAGCTGTGCCTGCCTGCTGCTTGAGAAACTTGGCGCATGTCTGCCGCTTGAGAAAACTTTTCAGAGTTGAAAGTCTTTGCCCTCTGATTGACCTGGAAATAAGGCAAAGTGAGAACTGGAACTTGATTACTTGGCAAAAATTTCACATACTATATGCAAGTATCTATGGTATGTATGGTCCCCATTTTCTCCTACTTACATTCTTTCTTATGAAGGAAAATTTATAAGTTGGGTTGCTATACTGCAGTGGTTCTCAAACGTTGAGGGAGCTTTACTACCCCAGTAAGTCTTTGCGGGGGAGGGGAAAGGGCAGGGAAGCGATCCCCAGGATCACGTCCCTAAGGGTAGTGAAGGGAGGAGCTTACCACTTACTTGTTGTTGGAGCTGATGCAACTCCATCTGCTGTCCAGAGGGGGCAGGATGCTGTCCAGAAGGGGTCAAGCAAAGGCCCAGTGAGGGGGGAGGGGGGAAGCGTTACACAAACTGGTGGGTCATGACCCACCAGTTTGAGAACCACTGCTATACTGTAAACTTTCTGGTCCGTAACCCTGACTCATGAATCATGCCCTCTCTCTCTCTTGTTCTAGACACCACCACTGTTATGTGAGAGGCCTTTGGCAAGCCCAGGGGGAAGATTCCCCCTTCAAAAAGTGAGCTCACAAATGGCACAAGTTTTAACTTGTTTGGGCCTAGCTGCTTTTTAAAGATGCTGCAAGGGAGGAGAGGACTTCATATGTCCCCAGTATCCCTTTTCCACGGTACATCAGCCACCTCTTTCCCCAGATTTCACTGTCTTTGGTCACTAGATCTGCTACTTGCTGGGTACACTATGAAATGTAATCCTGGAATACGAGGCTTTAGTGCGTTGCCAAACTTTGCTTTAGGCATACAAGAACAGGTAATAGTATGTGACAAATAGGTTGTAAGAAAAAGAGTCAGAAATCCAGCCACAATATCTAGCGTAACAGTTTATGGTTGCAAACTACATATTTGCCAGCTGGCATAAATATTAACATAATAATCAAAAGCAAGGAGAACATGACATTTCTGATTTTTTTATAAACCATTGTTTCAAAGGACAGTAGAACATCACGTTTAATGCCAACCTAATTAAATGCAGAGAAATAAATACATTGCTTATATTTTTGTGATTTTTTTTTTCAGCTTCTTACGCTGTTTCTGTAACAAGTCTTTCCATCATTTTGCTAAACAGCAAGGGAAATCAGACATTTGTGCTGATTCCTCAACTTTGGAACCATACAAAGGGAAGAAAAGTACCTGAAACAGCATTCATAGACTGAAAGAAATTTCTCTCAGAATAAGGGCATCTTTGCAGCAGACCTCCCCAGCCCTGCGCCCGGGGCAAAGGTCCACGATGTGTCTCCCCTGTGGCTATCACAGCCCCCCCACTCAAAAATCCACCCCCTACTCACCTGAGGCTCACAGAGCCTCACGCAGCCTCCACCCACATCGGAGAAGCCTCTCTGAGGTTCCCTGATGCTATAAACTGTGCTTTCAGAAAAACGGAAGCACAGTTTCCACCCCCTTCGGGAGCTTCCATGGGGCCCTAGCACCTTGCGCCTGGGGCTTTTGCCCCATTGGACCTTATGGTAGGTCCGCAACTGCATCTTTGTTAAAAACAGAAGAACAGGGAATGTTCTTTAAATATGTGGACCTTTTCCAGGAAACAAGCATACAAGCAGCCTAGTTTTTTCAGTTTTGAAGCAAGTGTTGCTCCTTGGTCCTAATTTAGTAGAGAGTCCAACATGTATTCTGTGTGAAAGGTAGTCTTTTACAGTATATTATTTCTCTCACAGGCATACACATGCAGACCCTCACATACATGGCTTGCTGCTCCCCTCAGACTGGAGGGGGGGGGTGAGTGTTGCCAACTGGTGCTGAGAAGTACCTCATTAATTTTTGTGCTTCATGACTTAGAGCCCAATCCTAGGCATGTCTACTCAGAAGTAAGTCCCATTAGAGTCAATGGGGCTTACTCCCAGAAAAGTGTGGATAGGATTGAGCTGTTAGGGCCCAATCTTATCCTACTTTCTAGCACCAGCGCAGCCGCAATGCAGCCGTGAGGTAAGGGAACAAATCTTCCCATGCCTTGAGGAGGCCTCCAAGACTGCCTCCCCAACACAGGAAGCAGTACATACCCCATAGGCACAGCAGCACCAGCACCTGAAAATTGGATAGGATTGGGCCGTTATTTTTCAGTACATAAAACCTGTTCCAATCACCTTAACATACACCTGGAAGGAAATTTTGTCTGTGGAATGAACTCCTGCATTCCCTCAAGCAAAGGCTCTCCATACAGTTGGACACCTCACCCTCAGAGAACGCTTGTATTGTTTAAACACTGACCAGGATATTCATGATTTCATCAAGAACATATGTATGCAGGTCTCCTAGTTTCAGCATCAACATAATCACCTACAGTAGGCTGCCAAGAGAAAGGAAAATCCTTCAAGAGCCCAAATTTAGGAGTCTGTGTTAAGTTTATTTAACAAAAATGCATTGGGGAAACTTCAAAGGAGATCAAAATAACTCTTTGAAGTTTCATGGCACATTGACCAGTTACGTTTCCAAGGCAGAAAAAGAAATGTGAACACTATTTTAAGCAGGTTCTCAAACATTGCCATTACAAGATTCCAGGATGCTCTCCTAATGTAGCGACATGCTAACTGTATTAGGGAGAGGAATCATTACATTAAATTAGAGCTGTAGTTGCTGTCTTCTGTATTTCAAACTGAAATTTCTGTAGAGTTCATTTTTACCCAGGGGTGAATTAAAAAATAAAACAGCATGCAGTTCATTTATCTTGGGGTACTGCGAGAGCCAACCACTCTTGGCTGTTCACTTTTACCAATCACATTTCACAGTATGCATTAATGAAGTAACATTTGCACTCATCAAATTCTGAATTTTAATAGATTTCACAACACTATACTCAGAACAGAATCTCACAGGCTATGTTTTTTTTCAAACAAAGGCAGTGCCCAGCTGCTCCAGGTTGTCATTGGGAGTTAGCTGCTTAACATCCTTCATCAGCACTTGACCCTAGGTATTTTCAATCAACATGACATCCTTTTATCGTGGCCTGGAGTTCCTCCTTCGAATGGCACTGATAGGAGCTGGGGACAGAAAACCATGCCCCTCTTAGAATTTGCTGCCTGAAATGTCTGCTTGATGGTGGTCATTTCTTGGTCTGTGAAACTTTTCTTGTATTAACTTCTGAGTGATGAAGGTTGGAATCCCTTTGGAATGCATAACTTATGCTTCAGGTGATATATTCCAAAAGTGGTGTTGCCAAGGAAACTTGAAAATCCCATTTTGCTCTGAATTCCATTTTGACAGGCTAGGGACCATTTTGAGTAGTAGGGAGGTGCTGAGCTGGGGAGAAAGGGCTTATCAGTTTATTTCCAAGCTGGCCACTTGTGTTATCTATTCATTCTACTGTTATCCCACCTCAAAGCTCAGAGTAGCTAGGTACTAATTTGAGATTGACTTCAGCTGGGATTTTCCGGTAGGGAGGAGGTGAGTGAGGTTGCATCAGCCAGTGACATCAGTGTTCTGGAAGGTCTGAATAACCTATTGGTCCAGATTGGACAGCACAGCATTGAAAGACTCGGGCATAAAACCCTGTTGCTAGGGCCTGTCACTGTGACTATCCTATCATGGATTCTGGACAATTGTCTGGGTGGTGGTACTTTGGATGGGAAGGTTCACACTTGGCTTAAGGGCACAGTCCTATCCTGCGCTGGAACAGGCAAGCCAAGAGGCTTGCACTGTATCCAGCACAGGATTGTGGCCAGAAGCGGTTCAGCAAGGGGAAACTTTCCCCCTTACCTCTGGGTAAGGGCTGCTGGCCCCTATGGGTCTCCTCTGACTTGTGCCACCTCCTGAGTGGAGTGACCTGAAGCTTCTCTGTTCTCCCTGGGAACGGGGGTTGGGATCTGACATAACTGCCGGATCCCAGCCCCGCATCCTACTCTCCGCCTGCCCACACCCGGGGCCGCACACCGCCTGCCCCCTGCCCAGGAATGCCTCCCTCCCACCTCCCCCTGTCTCTCCCCCACCTGCCTTTGTTGCTTGCGTGCGCCTAGCTGGGCCAATGCAAGCCTCGGCACGTAAGCCGCCACGGCTGCTGGATTCAGCCTTCATGTGTTGGTGCATCTAGATGCGCCGATGCAGCTTCCTCCTAAGGAGGTGCAAACGTGCCTTATGGCACAATTGCGACTCTCCCAGGCCAGCACAAGGGACTTGCGACAGCCCAAGGCACAGTTTGGGTTGCTCCCTAAGTTTAGGAAGTATACTCTGAACATGAGAGATAGTTGAGTAATACTTAGGAGTTCAGCTTATTTGTTTTAATTGTTGCAAATCCTATTAACTGTAACTTTATTTAAATACCTACATGTTCTATAGGTATCTACCTGATCATTTATTCCATCAATGTATAAAAATTTAGAGCTGTTTTTGTCTGTGAGAAGAAATTAGTACACTTAAACCCAGTCTTGGCCATTTCAGCCATGTTACTGGCTTTGAGTATTTTACCAGGCCTTGGGGGCAAGGCACATTGTGGTTTGTCTGCTCTGAACCCTTAAAGACTGGGGATGCCTATAGGCTTTCATTTCCTCTTGACTGCAAGTAAAAGATGTAGTGGCAGTCTACTATTGTGGACAAGTGTGTCTAGGAGCAAACCAACATGTGTAGGACTGGGACTGGCTGTGCCTTGGATTTGGCCCTGCAGGGAAGCATTCCAATAAATGTTGATCCTGTAGGGCAGTATGACCAGTGACATTTTCCTGTCTCCAATCTCTGCATGCTGTTACAACAAATTATCAGGAAACTGGTGGCATTTAAATTGGGTAAAATAGGTGCGGTTTTGGGTATAAATTGGTGGTTGAGGTGTAAAACACCTAAGGTGGCAATCAAATGCGCATTTCCCTAGAAGTAAACCCCATTGACTATAATATGACTTCTGAGTAGACATGGGTAGAATTGGGCTCTAAGGCTACTATACTGTACTTAGAGAATTGGGCTCTAAGGCCCAACGGTCACCAGCACAGATTCCTGAATGATTGCTATGGACTTATGTAGACAGCAAGAAACTAGCAAAAGTCATCAAACTCACCCTCAAACAGAAGATATTCCATTCTCTTGGAAGAAGGGTAGGAAAGATAACAAATGGAGAAGGGTTCTACTCTGAGTACTCTCTTTCCCTATTGATCTACTAGTAGATAATGAAGGACAAGATCAGGAATAGTGCTTTTTAACCAGTGGCACTTCACAGTATGGCAGGTGGTACTTGGCCCAACCTCTCCAGAAGTGGAAATGGCTCATGTGGTGGTGCACCCGTGAGCAAATGTGGTTGTGCAGCTGCTTCACCCTCCAAGAGAGGCACACTTTTGAAAGTAGAGTTCAGTGGGAACACTGGCGTCGCTAGGGGGGTGCAAGGGGTGAAGGCCACACTGAGTGATTGCGCATGGGGGTGTGGGTGACACCACCGCTCACCAAAATTTTTAAAATCTTGGTATTTTGGAATAATACCATTATGTTATATATCAGGGGTCTCTAAACTTTTCGGCTGAAGGGCCGCATAAAATATCTGGCACGGTGTCGAGGGCTGTAAAAAAAAAATTAAAAATAAAATTCAAATAAATACATGAGAGATGGAACTTAGATGAATGAATAAATGAATGGGCTCAAATGACCAGGACTTCTCCAAGCACAAACACAGCCCAAGAAATAAAGCACACACTTGACCCCCATTCCCCCACCCCACAAGCACAACTCTGGTTGTGTTTGGACAACTGGGCCAGAGGCTGTCAGGTGATCAGAGGCTGGCCGTGGGCCAGACAGAGGCTCGCCACAGGCTGCATCTGGCCCCCGGGCTGGGGTTTGGAGACTCCTGTTATATATCAATCAATGTGTAATTTCATGCAGAATGTAAAGAAACAAACCTTGTTAAAATATTACTATTTTATCAAAAGTTATAGCCAAAAAATCAGAGGGAGCAGGGCAATGGTACAAAACTGCCTGGAGCATTGCCCTGCCTACTGCGTGGGAGGAGATCCATCATAGGGGAAACAGATTTTCCCCAGCCAGCCTGCCCTATCCAGGACAAGTAGACTATTTCCACCTTCCACTTCTTTTACCAACAAGCATAGCCGCAACATTGTATATGTGTACCTTTTAAAGTAGCACTGTCTATTTGCTGGTAAGACAATACGCTGGCATGAGAATTTCACCTGGCAGTTACAGCCTTTCCTTGCCCAGCTATTCCTCAGAAGCAGCAATCTCTTTCAAGTCAATGTAATTAATGGGGTGGGGAACTGCCACTTGAAATGGCAACCAAGGATGCTTACCCATGAGTGAGGGTTACTAGGTTTGCAGCCCGAATAATTCTGTTGCCTTTAAAGCAGCTGTGGTGGATCTTGAGGTTGGGCAGGGTGTAGCACACAGTTGCTGCCTCTGAGTGGCAACTGCAGGGAACAAGACCCTACACACTTGCCAGCAGGTCTTGTGAAGTGGTATTGAATACAGGAAGAGAATGATGTAGGTATGTGGTTGCTGACTGCACAGAGCTGGCCATGACTCTCTGTTGAGGGAGGTTTAGGGGTGGATGTAGGAGTTTCCAGCAGAGCAAAAACAAACGGCAGCACAACAGAAACTCGAGGCTGATGTCCAAGGCAATCTCTCAGAAGGCAAAGAAGCACTTGACACGAGAGTTAGGTTCCATCACCAAGATATATTATATACAAGGATATTTGCAGCAACACTGGTCAGTCATACAGCAACACACAGTACGGCATCCTGATTCCTATTCCCCAGCTCACCTACATCCTCACCCTCACACTCACCGAGGAGTGTTTGTCTGCGGCCTTGTTATATGCACAAGGCACACCCACAATCAGTTGCACAGAGTCAGCAATCAGGAACAGCTGCTCCCTGTTACTTGCAACAAACAGACTATTCACCATAGCGTTTGTTACATTCCCTCCTGTGCACAGGACCTGAGTGATTTCCTGGGTTCAGACCTCAACACTCTCTAGGTTGGACCCCCCAACCTAGTCCTGCCTTTGATGAGGATGTGCAGCCCCATCTCCCTTGTCACCCTCTTGCAATTTGATCTGGCTACTACTTTTCACTCCAATTCATTGGTTGTGTTAGCTGATCTAAAGAAAAAACAATTCTCCTAGTTACAATAAAAAAAAAAAATTCAAAACTCTATTTTACAAAATGAAAAGAGACTACTGTTTGCCTACTATCATGGGACTCTGGGAAATCCTGCTGGTAAATGGCTCATATCCCAGCAGCAAAACCCATGGTAGGGGCTGAATCAGTCATTCCTGCATACAACAATTGATGTGACACTTCCAGGCAGGATTCTTTGCTTCCCTTTAGCAGTGACAGAGAACCCTGAAACAAAATTAACCAGGACAGTCTGGAGCAAGTGCAAAGACATTTGAATTCACCACAAAACTTGAAAAATTTCAGAGCATCGCACGATAATATTTATACTTGCTATTCCTACATACCAAAGAATTTTATGGCCTGTTCATGAATTTCAGTCTGCTGGCACAAAAGTGCTTTTGAAGGCACACTGAAAAGTCAGCGTCACCAGCACAGTATCACAGAATAGAACATTGCACCGGCATTGCCGTCAAAATGCACTCACACCGTATTTCAAAAGCAGGATGTTAATCTTCAATAATTTGTATGTCTGGAAAGATGCAGAAAGAAAAGTTAATCAACTGGCATAGAACATTTTAATTTCCCCAGTTTTGTAGATGACTCAACACTTCAATGAAAATAAAATGAGTGCGTTGACCCTGTATTTTTTATTACTTTTCCAAACCAAGGTTTAAGCAATTGCTTGAGAAAATGGTGTGGGGTGGGGGGGGAGGGAAGCATGAGTGCATGCGTGGAACCTCAATTCCTGGAAAATGTGCATTTGTGCTGGAACATAAAATTGGTTTTGTAGAATATTGAATTGCAGCTTCAGCTGATGTGAGGTATAAAAACGGTATTTTTGCTGACTTTTTATAACAAAAGAATTGTCTAGCTTTGTTTCATTTTTATTCCTATGACATTTTTTTTTCTTAAACATGTTCAGAGTTATGTATAATGTATACTAAAGGCAAACACAATGTTACATTCTGCCTTCCTTACTCTGAACGACCAGATGATAATATACATCCTTCTCAATAAAAAGATATACAGGTCCAGCCTATTTATACCGGGATTTTTTATACATGAGTTTGACTCAACACGAATGGACCCTGCAAATGAAAAGGAATGTGCTGATCCCTGGAGAAGGGGAAAAATGCATCCCTTTGAAATCAGTTTAAAAAACTGAACAGTCCTTTAACAACAGCCTCCTTAATGAGAGAGAGAGAGAGAGAGAGAGAGAGAGAGAGAGAGAGAGAGAGAGAGAGAGAGAGAGAGCGAGCGCAGCAGGCTAACAATCCATCAATCCTTCTCTCTCCTTCGGACCCCTCCCTTCCCCCAGCACCTGAAAAAAACATTTGCATTGGTGAAGGGAAGGGCTGAGTGAAGTGCTGATGGATTGTCTTCTTAATGACTCTTCTCTTAGAGTCTAAAGGTCAGCAAGGCTGTTTTTCAATCACTGGAGCAAAGAAACTTTGTTTTTTCAATTGATTTGCCATAGTGCGTTTTTTTTTTTAATCCACTTGAGTGCTTGGAATGGAACCCACGCGAATAATTAGTCTCAACCTGTATTGCTATCCTGTTGTATTTTCATGCTCTTTCAAGCATCTGGCTCTGGTCAGAGTTAAAGTCCTAATTGAATTATGATGTTTCAGGATGAAGACCGCAATCCTAAACCAAGTTACTTGGGAGTAAATCTAATTGAGTCACTGGTCCATCTGAGTAAATGTGCTTTCACTTGCACAGCATTGTACATTAATGGCACAATCCTATGCTTATTTATTCAGAAGTGAATTCCATGCTCCAGTCCGATACTCTTCACAGCATCAATGCAGCTGTGCCATGGAGGTGCTTGTTGCATGGTGGAGGGGGTGATCAGGAGACGCCCTTGAGGTAAGGGAACTTTTGTTCTCTTACTTCCAGTTAATCCCCCTGTGGGTCTCCTTGAACCTATGCGAACTCTGTAAGAGAGAGGAAAAAAAGGAGGACTGGGTGAAGGGATAGGGGTAGAATCCTGCTGCATATTGGGGCCACTAGAATCCACCCTCTCCTGGTCTGCTCCCTGCTCATCCCTGATCTGTCCTGGAACTCCCCCTGGCCTCCTTGTCCCTGCCCATGGCACACTTCTAGGGCACCTTACCGGGGCTAGCCTCTATCCTAACAGCATCTCTGAGTTGAGTATACTCTACACTTGAGGCAGGGCTTCTGAGAGGAATTTTATCAGGGAGTACAAAGTTTCTTTTGGGCCCCTTCCCAAAGAGGAAGGGGATAAAACAGAGTGGAGGAGTGGCAATGCAGTGGGCAGAATGGGGGCAAAATGGGGAAAGCAGCAACAACCAGAATAGTCTTTGGAGCCCAGGTCTACCAATCTTCCCATGCAGAGCTCAGGTCTACCTGCCTGCCCAGCATTGTCAGCTAGATACAGCTAGAAACACACTCCCAATTCTCTCGAAATACAGAAAATCATTGCAGAAGATTAGTATCATCATATTTAAGCTCACACTAGAATGGAAAGTGTTGTGTGTACACCAAACCGACTTCTGCAACAGCTGCAGACCCACATTTGTGTCACTGACACAATTCCTCTACATTCCTTCATGGGAAGCGAATTCACAAGCCAAAGAGCTACTATAGCAGATTAATTTCCTCCCAGATATGACACTGTTGAGGAATGAATTTCTGGGCCTGGTGTGTCTGGCTTGTGGCAGTAGTCACTGCCATGTGCCCACAGTAATGCCCCCAGCATCCCACATGGACAGTGAGTCTGGCTGAGACTGGAAAATGGAAAATCCCAGGAAATTTCTGGGCCCCTTCCCCAATCCCCTTTTTCTTCCTGGTTCCAGGTACGATGCACCCCTGCACTCCGCTCTCATGAGATCAGAAAATGCAAGATAATAATAATAATAATAATAATAATAATAATAATAATAATAATAATATACAGTATTTATATACCGCCTTTCTTGGTCTTTATTCAAGACTTTATTCAAGGCGGTTTACACAGGCAGGCTTATTAAATCCACGCAGGGATTTTTACAAATTGAAAGAAGGTTCTCTCTTTCAAGAACCACCACATTCAAGCTGTTACACTCCGATCTGGTTTAACATTCTGGCCTCCATCCTCCCACACTCCGAGCAGATGGAACAGCTCAGCTGCAGCTTGCCAGCTGCTTCAAGGTCGCACGGTGCCGGTGGCCTCGAACTGGCGACCTTGTGGATGTTAATCTTCAGGCAAATGGAGGCTCTACCCTCTAGACCAGACCTCCTTTGGCTCCTTTTTTGACTGCAGGTCAAGGTACAATTTCCCCCCTGTACCCCCTTCTCATGAGCCCTGCCATGATAGACTAGAGCAGGGGTGCCCAAACCATGGCCTGGGGGCCACTTGTGCCCCTTGACAACCCCTAATCCAGCCTGCAGGAAGCCCCCACTCTCCAATGGAACTCTGGCCCTCCGGAGACTTGCTGGAGCCTGCGCTGGCCCGACGCAACTGCTCTCAGCATGAGGGGAACTGTTCAACCTCTCGCGTGAGCTGTAGGATGAGGGCTCCCTCCACTGCTTGCTGTTTCACATCTGTGATGCAGCAGCAGCAGCGAAGTGCAAGGGCTTTTAGGGCGAAATCCTAACCCCTTATGTCAGTGCTTTCCAGCACTGACATAAGGGCAATGCAGCTCTGAAAAGAACAAACATTCCCTTACTTTGAGGAGGCCTCCGTGAGTGACACCCAACTGTAGGATGCAGCATGTGTCCCATTGGCACCGCTATGCCAGTGCTGGAGAGCACTGACATAAGGGGTTAGGATTGCGCCCTTATAGGCTTTGAGCTATTGCAAGACCTTCATTCTTTCATATAAGTCCCATCTCTAATATATTCATTTATGTAAATTTATTTAAATTTGAAATGTAAATTAATTCTTTTTTTCCTGGCCCCCAGCACAGTGTCAGAGAGATGATGTGGCCCTCTTGCCAAAAAGTTTGGACACCCCTGGACTAGAGAAAGACACTATACAATGGCCAGGAAGTGCTAAAGTGTGTGTGTGTGTGTGTGTGTGTGTGTGTCAAAAGCCAAAGCCAACTGTATAAAATACAGCATCATTGCAGCTGTTTCTCTTGCCTCTGCCATGAGGTAAAATGGGTTTGTAGAACTATGTGAGTAGCCTTTCATGGTTATTGCAACAGTGTGAAGGGGGGGGGAATGATGTCTTGTACAGTTTCCGCCTGGTTCTTGAGTGATATGCCTCCCAGGTGAACCTGAATGCCCCAGAGCCTGCTAATAGCTGGAATGACGATGTCAGTAGAATTCTAGAAAAGTCACATTAATGTTGGAACCAGTGAATGATTCTAAGCCTTGATGAAGAATTGGTAAGGACTCCTCTTGCTCCTTATGCCCAGTAAACGTTCAGTATACATACCTTACATAGTGTCACTGGGCTGCTTAGCTTTTTACAGTTGGGTCACAGGCGTAATTTCCCTGCTATGGTAACTCTAGCCCCAATTCTGCCTCGGAAGATAGATTGCTTATGAATGAAGAAGGTGGGCAGTCTGCTTCAGGTGGACAGCAAGTCTTGATGCAGTGGGGCTGTTTGTCTGCTCCTTTGGGAAAAACAAGAAAGAAAACCTAGGAGCTATCAGGACTCCTGCTGAAGAATGAGGACATAATCTGTTCAGTGAAAAGTGCTTTTAAGAAATAAGTAAATTATCTATAAAGAATGGTGGGGTGTTGCTGTGGGGGAATGGGTCTCATCATGGAATTGTTTCCCTTTTCTTTTCACAGTGCACACGCATGTGCAGATTAGGTGTATGTGTCTTCATTGCCCACTGTGCATTTGTGTATACATCTAGCTGTCTGTCTGTCTACTAAATACTCATAAAATCAGTGGCATCTTGAAACAGAGCCTTCTCCAATTCCAGCCAGCACACCTGCTGCCACGTTCCATGTTTTGTCAGGTTTTAGCAGAGAAATGAGGTCCACTTTTAATGAGGTACCTGCTTTCCCACAACCAAACCTGTGTAAGGGGATTACTAATCAATGACTCCACCTGGTGGTGTCAAGTATTACCAGCTTTTTTCTCAACTGTATGCTGAGAAGGGGCAGGGGTCAGAAGTTGGTAATATTCCCCCCTTCTAATGCACAGTGCACAAATCCATTGGCAGGAATGCTATATAGATATTTGCGCAAGTGGTCTGTGCATGCCCTCAGGTGTTCTCAGTCTCAGCTAAGACCTCTCCTAATGTTTGCATTACCACATCTTTGTCATGAGAAAGGTGGACAATTCATTTTTTTTTTTCAAACCCATTTTGCTACTTGTGGTGACTATTTGCCACAGAACAGTGTCAGTGGCTCATGGATACCTATCAATTGACAAAATTGGTTAGCTCACCAACCCGCCTGTTTTGCCAAAAACTAAACTATTCTAGGCCAACTGTACTATATATTGCTTCATTATTGCTCTTCCTACCAAGGAAAAATGCTCTCTGTTCTCAATCCCACCCCTTGTCTCTCCAGGTGTCCAGGTAACAAAATTTATGCTACTTGTTATCTCTGAATACACATAATCTAGCCAGGCTTTCAAGATAAGTTGTGTTCTTCCATATCACGTAAAGTTCATTTACTCTAAAAACAATATATTTATATTGGCAGATCTGTACTGTTGGACATCAGTGCGACAATTTTGGGTGTTTCTGCTATGATGAGATTCTAATAATAGCTGATGTGACAGTATTTGTGGAAAATTAATTTATGCTGTAAAGCAGCCTTCGTATCAATTTTTTAAAAATGAGTGTTCTGAGGGAGTATTGAACTATATGACGGAATGCTAAATGTGCCTTGATCAGCAGGTTTCAGGAAAATGTCCAGAAACTGGCGTTATCTTTCTAACACTTTAAATATCATGCTGCAACAGATATGGTGGTACCAGTGTGGCCAATAGGCTATGGAAAAATACTACCCTGAACTTAGGAGATATAATATAAAAAATCAGCAAGTAAAGAGTTTTAATGCCCTGGGGCTAAACATAGCACTCTTCAGACATTCTACAACTGGGTACAGTGTACTCAGGTAGGAAAAGAATGCAGCATGCCTGCTAGCCCCACTCAAACTGACATACTCTTTTAGCCATGCCCGCCAGCATCTCCAGGTTCAGCATTTGTCCAAGTAGGGCAGTGACAGCCCAATCCTGCGCTCCCATGGCATGTGGCTATGGCGGCACCGAAAACAGCTGCTGCCGCATCCAACACACCCACAGCAGCCGCGGGTGGCATCTTGGGAGAAGGGAACTGGGTAAGGGAAGTAACCCTGCAATGGGGCTACTCAATTCACTGCCAACCAAAAGGTCGGCAGTCAGGGAAGAGCATTAGCCTATATGTGAAGTTTTGATTTTTTGCCCCAGTGTGCATGACCTTACACTTACTGACATTGAAGCGCATTGACGCACATGCGCATACGCATTGAAGCACATGTTTTTGATGTTTTCTGTGTGGTTTTTATAGTTTTTTGGTTGCAATGCCACATGGATATATTCATCTATGGTTTGTTTTCCCAAGTAATTGAAAGGGTTCTTTTCTCTTCACAGGCAGTTTATATGGTAATACCTTATGCATGTGTAGAAGCAGACATAAATACTTCCACAAGATGATTAACACAGACAGGGGCACGACCTGGCTGAGATTTCCCATGGGTGAACAACTCTGTAAACATTTGGTTGCATTTTTACATGGGAAATAACCATGTAGCAAGTCTCAAGTAAGTAAATTCAACACTTGTTCTGGCTCTTATAGCCCAGTCTTATCCAGGGCTGACCCAGAGTTTACAGCAGCACTGATGCCTCTCCCTGGCTTCCACGGTGTCTACTTGGATCTATGCCAGCTCTTTTGATGGAGTAAATCTAAGTAGGTTGATTTGGGCATTATGCGCCTGGGCCACAGGTATAGGACATTGGTGCCACTACCACCGCCAAGATCTGTCCCTGGCCAGAATTCGACATGGCCCTGCCCTAGCCTGATATCCACCCTGAACCACACATGACTGCCTCTTCAGCCACCAGCACCAGCAGAGCATCTGGGAAGTCCTGATGCATGGGTGGAGCCACTGGCTATTTACACCAGTGAATCTGAAGCACATGAGAGCAGGGTGGCATTTGAACCACTGCAGTGGATCTCCAGATCATGGAGATCCACTGTCTGAGGCCCTTGACACAGGCCAACACACATTTTGCTTCCTTCAACAATCCGTTACACCAATTCCTGGGTATTTTTGGTATATTTGGTATAGTTGATTCCGAAAATGGCATCCATTTTGCCCTATCACGTCTAGTTTTGGAGACACGGCATAGCCTCTTTAGTAAATGGTTCAGGCAGCTTCCTCATGAGGAAGCCTACGCAATCTCACATCACTAATGAGGCTATGCCGTGTCTCCAAAACTAGACATGATAGGGAAAAATGGATGCCATTTTTGGAATTGGAATGAATTGGTTACTCAAATTCATATCAAACCACCATAAAGTTTGGGAAAAACTTTTTTGACCCTCAGTTTTGTAGGCCTGTGTGATAGAATTGGGTCAAAAACCTCTCGCACAAGTCAATGGAATTTAAAGTCCTTGTCCAGGGCACTTTAGCATTTACTCATATTTATTTGGTATACCTTTCCACCCTAAATACTTTATTACATGTTAGTGAGGCCATGAAAAAGGCATATATGTATGTTCAGTTAGTAAAATTAGAGTGGCCAAATCAAAATTGGAAGAACAGCACAAACCAGTGTGCTCTGTTGCCATTGATTAAAATATATAACTGTGTGGTAGCTTATGAATAAAAAAATTCTACAGTTTGCCATGTTCTCAAGTAAAGTACAGTACAATGATAACTTGGAAGATTCACTGTGGGCCTAATTATCCAGCAGAGATGAGACAAGCAGGAATTGAGAAAAGTTGTGAGCCATCATCACCTCCCTAGGTTGAAAGCTTGTGCAATATAGAACAATGTGTTCACACTATCCTTCCAGTGGCTGCTCAGTTTTGGCTCTCCTAATTGTAGCAGCAACACAAGAAGGCATTATTATTATTCAGAATCTGCATTCCCCCCCCCCTGGCTTTGCACAGTTCTTGTTTAGTATATTGGTTCTCATAACATTCTATCCAGGTAACTTGCACCGCTAACTACCCACATAAGCAATCCTTCTGTATGAATGGGGGAATGTCAGAAGAAAATCTCGCCAATTCTTTTCTATAGATCACAATACTCCTGTTCATGGAAGGGCAACTGTAATCTCACATCAGTTTGGTGTTCTGACTACTCTCAGGATCAGTGGTTGGTGTGACTCTGTTGCAGTGTATGAGTCTGCCACAGTTGGAGCAGACTATGTGATTCATGGCCCAATGCTGTCCTTCACCACTTTATGTTATGCAGCTGCACTGCCAGAGCACACAACCAGAATGCCATGGAAAGGTAAGTTAAAAATATTGTTTATTTACTTCTCCAAAGGCTGACTGGCTGTCAGTGGGTATCTTTGGACCTATGCCAGCTCTTTTGCTGGCGAAAGTCCAAAGAGAGTCATGGGATGCGTCTGGGCTGGAATTCAACATGCACTGCTGCCTTCAAGCTCCTCCCCCTGCCTATTCCAATCCCTGACACACCCCATCCTGATCCTCCACAGAATTGCCCCCTGCCGACCTCTGCCACCACTATACCTGTTCCAGAGATGTCTGGCATCTGCTGGTGGGTGCACAGAGCCTCTGGCCATGTGCCCCAGCAGCTGCAGAGAGCACAATGGTGGCCTCCCTTTTGCATCACCATAACAGGATATATGCCAGCTGATCACAAGATCTGCTGCCGTGGACTGGTTGACACTTGTATGCTAATTGCTTGGTTACTCAAATGATTACTTATATGTGTAAGTATCACAGATGGAAGACTACAGACAAAACGCTGCTATCACTTATGTCATCTCAAAAGCAGTGTTTCTCAGTTGATGCAGTTCGCACACTGTCAACTGCTTTAATTGATGTGCAAGCATCTGTGAACCAACTCATATAATTATACCGTTGGAATCAACAGAACACGGTGAGATCCAAAGGTTTGTATAGTACTATGCATACAAATGCATGTCCAAAACATGATTCCTCCCCCCGCAACACTGTGTAAGATTATTTGCAAAGTATGCCTGTTATTTCAGTTTAGTTAGAGTGGTTCTTGCTTTTCACCAAATCAGAGTCCCACTTAGGGACGTTTCCACCAATTCATGTTGCCAAAGGGTTTCAGGTGTTCCATTATCAGAAGGTGTCAGATGGAGATTCAGTCACCACCCATCTTTGGCTGAAGGAGGACACTGCAGAAGAGCAGCTGAAGCTACCAGGAAAATACTGAAGCTACCAGGAAAATCCGGTGAAACACCCTAATAGCCTAAACCTATCCCCTGCCACCAGCACAAATGCAGCTGAGCCACAAAGACACACACCGCATCCTATGGTAATGGTGGGGCAACTTAATGGGAGATAAGTAAAACATATTTTGACTTACCTCTGTGTAAGCCACTTATGGATCTCCGTGGACATATGCCACCTATTTTGCACTGTCATTGCACTGGCAACCTTTTTGTGCTCACTGGTGGAATGTCACTTCTGCTGACATCCTTGCACTTTTGCCAAGCAAAATGTATGTTCTGCCAACAAAGCTAATGAATAGGATTTGGCTATAACTGCTATAAAGACAGAAAGGGCAGGTTTGCAACTTGGGAACTCTGTTCCTGGCTTCTGGCCTGATGTTACCTTTTTGGACATTTTGGCCTTTTTTACTCCCTTGACAACTATTAAAAAATAGTTGAGTAGGATTTAGACAGGGTCGTTCTCTGTGCAGCAGTGGGTTAAAAGCCGCACCTGCTGAAATGCCCTCTTCTGCTCCGCTATTCAAGTTATATGCATGGCTGACCTCCTTCACTTATGGCCACCAGACCCATTTCCCTCAGGAAATTTGGAGCCCCTGAAACAAAATTCATGTAGGAACAAACCAATCAGAATGAATTCCCTATGCTTTGGCCACTATGGCTGACACATTGTACAACAGAGACAAAATAGAATACCCAATGTGCTCATGACACGTTCCTGTGTCATCAAGAGCCAAGCATACGGAAAATAACCCCACAAGTTCTGATGCGGTGAACATATATCCAGGCTCTCCCTTTGCCCACTCAGAGAAAGCAATTGGGAGTTACTTTCTGTGCCTTTGGATTTCTACAGCTCTTTTGTGCACCACATTAATCTTAGCAGCCAAAGGCTTGTTTTCCCTTTTTTAACACATTGAGGATATTATTTAAAAGGAAACAGAGATGTGCTGGATTTCTCGTGGGCATAGGAAATACATATAGTAAGATAATAGAGGTCATTCAATATGGGCTAAGTATGCCCCAAAGGCTTTTCTATCTATGATTTATTAAGTACCTGCAGGGATCCTAGATAACTGGCTGATAGCCTAGGAGAATTATAGATGGGTAATTGAGAAATGCACATAGAGCTGCTTCACACTGTATGCGGCAATTGTGTTTGCTATGGCTCCTGGCTTCTGTTCATGGATGCATTCGTGCCCTTCACACTTCATGTGTTGACTGAAGGGAACCACTGGTGTAACACCACTACAGAGGCTGCAAACACAATAGTTGCATAAAGTGTATGAATATGTTGTAGTACTGCAGTTTGAGCATCAGGCTGCAATCCTAACCACGCTTTCCTGAGAGTAAGCCCCATTGAACAAAATAGGACTTACTTCTGAGTAGACCTGGTTAGGATTGCGCCTTCAGTCTAGGTAGGACTAAGGAGACTAAAGTTCAAATCTCCACTCAGTCACATAGCTCTTCTGGTTACCTTGGGTCTCACACTGTCACTCCACCTCAAATCAGTGGAGTGAGAAGAACCAGATGTGCGCCCACCCTGAGCTCCTTGGAGGAATGATGGGAAATACATGTAGTTAAATAGTTCTTGCTCATAGGAGAACAAACCTATGCACGCCTCCTCAGAAGTAAGTTTCATTTATTTAAATAGGTCTTATAGGTGAGTGTATATAGGATTGTGGCCTCAACAAAGGTTCAGAATATTTTGTTGGCTACATAATTCAACTTCCTGAAAGGCTCTGTTCATTCTAAAAAGGAAGTTTCAAGTTCTTATGAATATATCTACTGAAAGTGAGTATCTGGCTGAAGAATATTTCAAGACCAGCGTTTCTCAACCAGTGGTACTTGTACCACCAATGGTAAAGTGGTGTCTGTTGTACACGCTAGACCTTCAGACCCCCACCACCCAGCAGCAAGACTAGCAGCGCAATGCAACTATGAACTGTCTGCCCTGAGGGCCCAATCCTATCCAATTTTCCCATTCCAGTGCAGCTGTGCCAATGGGGCATGCACTGCATTCAGTGGTGGGAAGGCAGTCACAGAGGCAGTCACAGAATCACACATTTGTTCCCTTACCTTGAGGCAACACTGTGGTTGCACTGGTGCTGGAAATTTGGATAGGATTGGGCCCTGGGCCTCTTACTGGTGTTTGTCACATTGCATCTGGACTCCCAGTCTGGAAGTAACAGGTGATGACATCATCATACTTCCAACAGGTAGACCATGAAAAGTGATAGGCCAAACGCTGTTAGAGAGTGTTGGTATTTGCTTCAGTATCTTTGCCTCTTACCATTACTAGCAAAACTGAATTAAATTATGAATAGTAAAAATGCAAGAGAGCATGCAAAATGAAATAAATTATACACATTTGCTTAATTTGCATGATTTATACTGGTGACAGAATGAATCTTTCCTTAGTGAATAATTTTAATTTTTTTTCATTTTTATGTTAAGCAGGGAGACCTGCTCTCAATTTCTCTGTTGCATTTGGGGGTTTTCCCCCAAGTAATTTTACACAAGTTGCTTTCACCATGAAATAATTAGAAACGGGTCATAGTTATCTGAGGAAGGTTAGTTGGGATGCCTTTTGCCTGCAATAATTATGCTTCCCTTGCGAGTTGCTTAGTTATTGATTTAATTTTAAAATGTCTATGCGTGCCTGATGATTTGTGTACAATTGCCTAGATTAAAAATGATCCGTTTTGAGTTCCGCGTGTGATTTAGATGAAGGTATTTGCTAAATCTGGCTTAACATGTCAAAGTCATTTCTCCTGTATTATTAGGAAAGCTGTTTACGCTAATACAGCCTCCTTCTGATATTTCTCCTCAGGTGAATACAAATCCTGCTGAAAACTTATGAGCCTAACACTCTGTGGGGACCCACAGATGTGCGCTATTACATTGAGCTGATCTGTTTATGCCAAATGTTAAGTGGATAATGTAATAACCTTTCCATTTGCAGCTAATTTTTTTTTGAGGATGTGAATGGTGTAGGGCTCCCTTCGGTCTTGAAAGGAAGAGATTCAAAATACCCACCAAGACTTCAGCGGGGCAAATAACTGACGCTTAGATCAACACGTATGGAGATCATTAAAGGGTATGCAGGGTGGATTCTTGGTACAGCTTCATTTCAAAGCATGTCGTGAATCCCTCCCTCTTCCATTCCTGCCATCCATTTCATCATTTGCTAAGACCAGAAGGGGATTCTTTTAAGCAGACAAGAGAGTCACAGTGATCAGCAGAGAACAAAACTAAATATAGGTGCTTGCTTTTCAAGGGATTCTCAGCAGGTATGCAAGCACTCCAGCAGATTCTGAGCTCTAAGAAAGACTACATTCAGGGACCCGTTACCTTTTTGTATCCTGTGATTCCTCCTCCTCATTCCAAAAGCCAGCAACACTCCCCCAACCCCTTGTTGGTCTGAGCTCTTCAGTAATAATTTCCTGCCTGTGAGGCAGCCATTTCCCAATCTGGCAGGTAGGAAGTGCTCTCTCATTTCTTTCCCATCGGCTACTTGAACTGCTTAGCAAGGAAGGCCAAATGCATGGCCAGGCCCTAAAGCAGGCATGAATAATGTGAGATAAGCTATGAATGACGTTCTTCCTCTTGTCTGGGAAGTGCTGACAGCAGTCACAAGATGCTGTTTTGAATCAGGACCACTACAGTGCTGGGTGGCGGTAGTGGTGAATGAACCCTTTCCCGTGTACAGTTTCCAGATTCAAATCCCCCCTGCAGCTGCTGTTAAGTCGAAACATACAAGTGCCTGTGTCATATCTGTAGCTTTGCCTGCAAGAGCAATCCTCTGAAATCATATGATGAAACTCAATAGCTGAAGCAAGTCCAAGTTGATCCATGAAGGTAGATCAGGCCTGGGAAGGGGGTCAGGATTTGGTGTGTGCTGATGCCACTAAACCCACCACCTCCCAGACCAAGACTAAAGACTACCTCCCAGACTAAACCCAGTCCACCTTTGTCCCCATACCTTCACCTCTCCCCACCACCCTCCAACCCCTTCACCGGCTTACCTGCAGTGGTGCTCTCACTAATGTTTGGTGCTTTTGTAAAACCTCTCATGAAAAAGTTTTCCTTGGATGCTGTCACTCTGGTCAATTGTCAGTGTCCAATCTGCTATTTTTGGCAAAATGAAAAAAAAATGTGGTGACTCAACTTTAAGTTTTTGAGGATGATACTGATCCAGTTCAGTCTGATTTCAGACTGGATGATGGACCTGAATCAGCTTTCCTTAACTTGGTTGACAGTCCATGCTGGGAATTGAACAGAGGCACTGTATATCTGTTAGTTCTGCTAGACCTTTCACTGGTGTTCAGTATCATTTACCATGTGTCATTTACCATGGTATCCTTGTGGACCATCTGGCAGGAATTTGGTTTTAAGGTGTTCTGTTTTATTATGGCTCTACCTGCCCCACTTGTCAGATACATGTAGGTAGTGCTGGGAGATGTTACTCAACCCCTTGATCATTGACCTTTGGTGTTCCACACGGCTCCATTTTGTCTCTCCTGCTTGTTACCATCCATGCAAAGCCACTGGGAGAGATTGTCCAGGGTTTGGAATGCAGCATCATCAATATGCTGAGGACACCCAACTCTGGCAAATTCCATCTGGAGATTCTGAAATGGTTTAAGGTTGTTGTGACTGAATGGATGTTTGCTAATAAACTGAAATGTAAGGTTAGACAGATGTACTGTTAGCCAGTAGGAAAGCTGACTCTGAACTGGGTGTACAGCAATCTGTTTTGGACAGGTTTGCAACCCCTTGATGGATCACATTTGCGGTCAAGTGCTCCTGGACCCGATCTTCCTCCTAGATGAGTAAGTGATGGCTGTGACTAGAAGCATTTTTGCACAGCTTCAGCTGGTACGCCAGCTATGACCTTTCTTGAGGAAAACTGATCTGGAGCCTATTCATGCTTTAGTCATGCCTTGTTTAGGCTACTATAAAGCATTCCTCAGTGGGCTGCCCTTGAAGACTGCCCAGAAACTCCAGTTGGTCCAGAGTGTGGCAGCTAGGGTGTTTTTTTGGCATTTGTTGGTAATAGTATTTTACACTGTAATCTGTAAGTTACACTGGCTTTCATCAATGTTTCCGAGTGCAATTCAAGTTGCTGGTTATTAATTATAAGGCTCTATGTGGCTTGGAGTACCTGAAGGACCAGATTTTCCCAAATGAGCCTGTTCATGCTCTGCATTTCTCACCAGATGCTCTGCTCCATGTCCTGTCACCTACTGAGGTGTGGCTGGTGGAGGATATGGGGCAGGGCCTTTTTGGCTGTGGCTCCCTGGCTATGGAATTCCCTCCTCTGCAAGATACAGTTGACACCTGCTTTTTAAAGTTTCATTTTGTTCATGCTATCTGCTGGTTTCTGCTTGTAATATTTTATTTGCCTTGTTTTTTTCTGATTTGTTATTCTTTATTTGTTTTTAGTGAAATTCTAAGCTGTTTTGGTGAATCCTTTATTGCCCTAGAAAGGCAGCCATTTAAAAAAAATAAATGATCAAATATTCTTCTGTTATATTGACTGCTAATGAACATTTGGAAATCGTCTTATGGGGAAAAAAATCAGCAAAGTCTCCTGAGGGGAAGTGCAAAACATTTCTAATGACTTTCTGCTTGGAGCAGTCTTTTTTTCCCCTGCTTTGTGCTTGAGGAAGACTGAGGAGTACACATTTTGGATTGTCATGAGACTTAAAAGAAACAATTGACTGGTAAATTGGAAACATTTTGCCATCTCCTACACGGTGCCATTCTGTTTTTTTACATGATCATTCTTGTTCACTAACATCTCTTTTAATTGCTACTCCTACATATGAGTTAGTGACTAAAATAAATATTTAAAGAAAGCCTTTTGCTATCTCTGAAAAACTGTGCTAATAGTCTCCCGTAGGCCTTCATTATCCCTCATAACTTCATACTATGCTGTACAGTAGCATAATTGGAAAATGTCAGCACTCCCAACTCCTTGAATACTTGTTTTCTTCAGACGGGAAAGAAGACATGCTAAGTGACCTAACGGGAGACTGAAACCAAGCCCCTTGGCTGCTGTCCAGTTTCCAGTTCTGAAAGGCTTTTGATGATTTTTTTTTAAGGGTTGCCTTTGTTTAATTTTCTTTTTTCCCCTCAAATGCTACTAACCTGAGGCGAAAACATTATGGTCTCTTGGAAGTCTTTATGCAAAATTCATTTCATGCTAGTTGGTGACATTTTTGCAAGAGCGGGAGCAATCAACAGCCAACTGAAGTGACTGCCATGTGAATGACCGTAGAGCGCTTTCCCTCCTCTAGCAGCCTGCCTGCTGCATCTCCGTGGGGCCAATCTTGCGACCAAACCAAGTGGCCAACCTTGAAGGCCAGCTTGGACTTACTGTGGCTCCAAGGGTCCCTTAAAGTCTCAAGCAGGAATTAAAATGCCGTCTGAGGAAGCGATGCAGGTTGAAATGCGTTTAGTCACTGACTGTTTCCTATTCGATACCACTGACTTTATTTATGAAAGGGTGACTAATGGATGGAAATGGCACAGCAGCGCTGAATTATTTAAGCTGCAGCCCACAAACCCTGGAGTTCAATATCTGATGATTTGGAATAATATGAAAGTGGCAACCCTCTGGTTTCGAGGCTGGAAATAGGAGGCAGAACTATTATCAAAACATCTGGCAGAAAACAAAAAAAAAATGAGCGCTTTCATCTTGGCTCATGCTCCTAAGTGTAAGTGACAATCTGCGAAGAGCCAGGCATTTCACACAGATGCGTAACATTCAGCATTACGAGCTTAGGCGCTTGTCATCCCCCACTGGAGCGACTTAAGTTTGTATTGTTACAGTATCCAGCAATGGCTCTCAAATGGTGAAAGAAGACACTGACCTGCACTGGGGTCTCGGGGAGTGTCTCAACCCCACGCCAGCCTTTGACTCCCACTGGGTACTCAGTGTCTAAGTTTGAGGTAGGGTTGAGATGCTCCCCAGATTCTATTTGAATGATGTGCAAAAGTGAAGCACACTCAGGGGAGGAAAAATGGTTCTTTTCTTTTACAAGCATCCTAACTTGCCTTGAGTGCCACCTTGAGTGCCCTAAGTGTGGGAGAAAGGTGGGATATAAATTCTTTAAATGAATAAAATAAACTTTGAATTCAATTTCTGGCTGCTCTCCTATGAGCCTCCAACTTTAGTGGCTACTGGCAGTGATTGCAGGGAGGCTGCTGCTGCTCCAGAGGTGGCAGACAGACACCATATTCTCTCCCTCCTTCAGAGCCTAAGAGATTGGGGTAGAGGGGGTACTTTGTACCTGGGCCCAGGAGCCAAAGCAAGGGGGCCCAGAAATTTCCTGGGGTCTTATATTTTCCAATCTCACTGGAACCTGCTGACTGCATGGGATTCTGGGCGTGCAGTGACAACTGTTGCCACAAGCCATATCTGCTGGGTCAAGGAATGCATACATGATGCTCCTTAATACAGTGTCAAATCTGGATGAAACAGGCCTACTACAGTAGCTCTTTGGCTTGTGAATCCCCTAACTATGAAGGAGAGCAAGGAACTCCAGGACTCAGCAGGCGGGACTACAGAAGTAAGTTTTCGTACATACAGGACACTTTCCATTCTAGTGTGAGCCTAAATACTATGATGCTAATTTTCTGCAATGATTCTCTGTATTTAAAAGATGTTAGAGAGACTTAGGAGCGTGTTTGGTTTTCTGTATTACTGTATCTAGCTGCTGACACCACACGGGCAGGAAGACCTGGGCTGTTGCCACCCTCCCCCTGCCCTGTTTTACTTCCTCCTCACCCCTGTTCTGCCCACATCTTTCATCACCCTCTCCTGCTATGTTTCACCCCTCCCCACCCCTTTGGGAAGGGACCCCCCAAAAAATTTGTACCCCCTGATAAAATTCCTCTTGGAGATCCTGCCCTCCTTCCTTCCCTTTGGCAGCTGTTGTGCCCATTACTGGAGGCAGGTGAGTAGTTTGCAGTCCATCCATCCATCCATCCATCCATCCATCCATCCATCCATCCATAAACCTTTATTGACATTAAATAGTTTGCAGCCGCTCTTCTTCCCTCCCTCCTTATCCTCTTCTGCTCTTGTTCTCTTGCTGTCTATCCTTTCCCACCCAGTCATGTGGACATGATCAGGTGCCATGGGAAATGTATAATTCCCAGAGTTCAAGGTACCAGGAGAATGGGAGATGGGGGAGAGGGGGAAAGGGCCACAACCTTCCTCCCCTTCTGCTGCTATCATTGTTACTGCTGATGCCAGAGGGGCTGATGAGTGGAAGAGAGGGAGGAGCTCTTTTCTAGCTTAGATGAAAATGCAAGCCTGAAAAAATGAAAGGTGAGCATTTTATGTCAGTGACATTCATGTTTCAAGCCAAGGAATTACAGTACTGAGATACTTTCCCAGGGTAAGGCAGCTAAGAAACAAAGTTTATTGTACAAAAGAAACCTTGATCCATAAGGGAGATGGGTAACTTGGAACCCCTGGCAAATGTTCACGAAAAAAGGCTGCTGTACCTGGTTTATATTTATTTTATACAGGTATTTATATACCGCCTTTCTTTGGTTGTCAGATTTCTCCTCAGACTTTAATCCAAGGCGGTTTACATAGGCAGGCTGTTCTAAACCTTACAATTGAATAGTTCTAGTCTTTCATAGAACTCCAGGTGGATTCCTTCCCGGTCTGGCCTCTCTCTGGCCCTTCGCCTCCCATGCTCCACTTGACGGCAACTCCTCTCTGCCACCAGCTGAGGGTCAGCTCATCAGTATATCAGCGTGTCATCAGTTCTCGGGTACTTCCGGTTGTTTCGAACTGGCAGCCTCAGATCTTCAGGCATACAAGGCGGCAGCTCTACCAACTGAGCCAGACCTCCTGCCCTGGTTCTGTCCTCCTCCTGGTTCTGTGGCATACATAGATTGCTGCCTGTTTTAGTTGCTCATGTGATCAACCAGGAGTGACTTCACCTACTCCAGGGTAAGGGTGAGCTGTTGAGAACATAAACAAATACTTCACAGATAATGTTCTATTGCATTGACTTTATTTCTTCCCAGACCCTTCTTCTCCCTATAGCAGTTCCTCGTTTTTGCTGGCTTTCTGTCCTCCACATGCTTTGTAAAGTTGTCATATTGTGATTCAACAGTTTCCATTACCTGATGAAAATAGCTGCCAGGGAAGGGAAAAAAAGGACAAAACAGAAAAAGCAAGCACATTCTAGCTCAATAGTAAAGGGTTGTGTTGTTTATTTTGCACATGTGTTTAAGGTTCACTCTTTTTCAAAGAACTGTTTCAATCATCCTCTTGAAGTGGCTTTGAGCAGATTCCATCTTCCTTGACTTATGAACCAATCCTATTAGAGCCTTATGCCGCTAGTGCAAGCATTCTGGCATGTAAGGCCCTTCACGGCTGCACAAAACATGCCACTCAGTGTGGCCTAGCTGCTTATGCAAACAGTAACTGGCCTGGTCCATGTACTACCAGCTGGAGGACACCTGCCGGCACCTGGAGGACACCTGGTAACTCAGCCCAGGAGGCAGAGCGGGGCAGAGAGGGGGAGAAACAGGATTGGGAGGAGAGAGGATCAAGGCAGGGAAGGGGGCAGTACTGACAGTAGTGGAGCCATTATCCTTCAGTAGCCTCAGTTCCCCAACCCAGTCCACATGGGCTGAGCCAGCTCTGAGTAGACCCAGTAGGTTGGTGAAGGCTTACTCCCAGGCAAAGGAGCAAGTGCCTCAATGAGAACTTTGCAGTTCAAAACTCCCCTGCAGGATGCAGCAGGTGCCATGTTGGCAAGGCTGCATCGGCACCATGGGAATTTGGTAGGATTGGGCTGTTAATCCCTTCTATTATGTTGAGGACACTCAAATAGGAACAGAGTTTGATTGAGTGAATTGGGCTTTAATGCAGGGCAATTTGTAGAAAAAATGTTTATACATTCCCCAGATTTCAAAAGTGGGTGGGGGGGGGGAGCCTGTTTTGCCAGTTATAGAACTGGCAATATAGAACTTGCAATATAGAACTCAGTGTGAATGGTTGGAGGGAAGTACACAGGACAAACAAACCATTGGTATCACATGGTACATTTTACTGACAAAACTGCCTACTTTCTTCTCTGCTTATATTGCACGTAGCCTAAATGAGGGGCATCAAATATAAGGTACTACGGCTGGATATGCTGCTCAGAAGCTCTATCTGGCCCATGAGATAATTGGGCTCTCCCAGCAGCACTCTTTCAGCAGTGCTGCTTCTGCTGAGTGTCTGGGAGAGAAAGACAGAAGGAAGGCTCAGAGGACAAGGAATGCTACCGGGGGGGGGGGGAGGCGCAGACCAAGGGGCAGGAAGAAAGGGAGTCCTTGTTGAGGTGATGGGAAAGCCCAATCACACAGGCTGCCCTTTCAGCAGTGCTGTTTCAACCAGGGCATCCCTTTACAGAGCACCTCTCAGCAACTGAGCTGTGGAATGATGCCTTGGCAAAAAACAGTGCTGCTGAAAGGGTGCTCTGCATGATAATATGAGGGTGCTCTTCAGTATATGAAAATATGACCATGATTTGCTTATTTTCTCTTCTATCATTTGCAGCTAACGAGTTCCTTTGTTAGAACAAAGTGCTTATTTCTGACCATCATCTACTTAATGACATCACTTCCTGCTCAATGATGTCACTTCCGACCCTTTGCTGTCATCATGAATGCTGTTCCACCCTTTATAAGAAATGAATTTGACACCCCTGGCCTACACTGTTCATATCCTTGCCTGTAATATTAGTTGTTTGCTTCTGGGTGATCAATAAAGAGCACAACTTCCTTACTAGAGCATGTTCATATGGACCCTGTTTGTATTTAGCCTCCTACACTAGTGGTTCCCAACTTTTAGGAGCGCATAGACCACTGAGGCAAAAACTGGAAGCGTTGTAGACTACATGCAACACCACCTCCCTGCATTCAAAAAATACAATTAAGGGCACAATCCTATGCAGGTCTACCCAGAAGTAAGTCCTATTGTGCAATATGGCTTACTCCCAGGAAAGTGTGGATAGGATTGCAGCCTAAGGGCACAATCCTAACCAACTTTTCAGCACTGTCATAGCTGTGCCAGAGAGGCTTCTGCTGCATCCTGCAGTTGCGGGGGACAATTACGGAGGCCTCCGCAAGGTATGGCAATGTTTGTTCCCTTACTTCGAAGCTGCATTGCCCTTATGTCAGTGTGGGAAAATGGGTTAGGATTGCGCCCTAAATTTGTTAGTTTGTGGGGGGAACCCTTGGTAAGACACTGGAAGTGCCAGCTTTGGCTGGTCTGTTCTCCACCCTGTTTGGTGGGCTGTGGGGGGAAACACTCACTTGAAAATGATCAAAGGTGATCTTTTTTTCCCTGATATCTTGTGGGCCTCTTCTCAGGGTCTCATGGACCAACCGTGGTCCATGGGCCATGATTTGACAATCACTGTCCAACACCATACTGTGACAGAAGCTTATTATACTGTCTGAACACATTATACTGCCTTTCCCATCCTTTGTATTAAATGATAGAGGTTTTCAGAAATAAAGTACTTAGGACCCAATCCTATCCAATTTTCCAGTGCCAGTGCAGCCATGACAATAGGGCATGCACTGCATCCTTTGGTGGGGAGGCAGTCACAGAGGCCTCCTCAAGGTATGGAAACATTTGTTCCCTGACCTCGGGGCTGCATCGCAGTTGCACTAGTGCTGGAAATTTGGATAGGTTTGGGCATTTAATCTACTACTATGTATCTTTCCAGTTGCTGCAGCCCTTTGAACAAACTTTTCACAACTTTATCTCTCCAGACCATTGTTTTGCCATCCCTACTGCACCTTTATCAGAGTTCTTTTTAATTAATTCTCGGTGTCCATGTACCTGCCAATTATCTTTCATGTCTTTTGTTACTTGCAGGTAAAGTGGGCAATTACGCTTTTGTGACTTCTAAAGACATTGTAAGGCTATTATTTTGTGAGGGGATTTGATATGTTAATCAGTGGTTCAGTGTCATTGTGGGTGTCCATTTACCACATGATTACTTGCCAGTTAATTTATAGACCCACTTGCAATGTTGGTTGTTTCTCTTTCCTCCCAAGATGATTTCACTAGTGCTTTCTCCTGCTTTCTCAAATTTCTTATCATGTGTGAATGCATGGTAAAATTCTCCTCATCACTTGGCAGGACAATACAGAATAGTAGTCCACACATGTAGCAAAACAAGATGATTGAATGCTGAGGTGAGGGACTACTCTGATGGTCTTGTGCATTTATTGGGGGTAACAGTGCAACTGAGAGAAAGAGATTATATCTATACAGTGCAATGAATCTAATACACATCAGATGATGTGGCCAGCAGTCCAGCACTGGTGTTCCATCTTAACCAGAAGTGCCTATTCATGGGGAGGCAATTACAGCATGGTCCATCCACAGCTTAGAGGACGGGCAGCCCAATCCTGAGCTTCCTGGCGCCCGCTGGAGCAGAGGCGCCAAAGTGGCTATTGCTGTATCCAACAGGCCCAAGGAAGCTTCAGGGAGTGTCTCGGGAGAACGGGACTTTTGTATCTCCCCCTGGGGAAACCCCCAAGTCCCGCAATGGGGCTTCTCAAGAAGAAGCTATTTCTTCTTCAAAATTGCTATTTTGCCAGCACAGACTTGAGAGACTCCGTGTTGGGCCTTCTGAACTCCGATATTCAGCAGAGCAAAGCTTTGCCAGCCCCAACCTCCCCCCTCCTGGTTCCTCCCCCGACCCCACCCTCTTCCTGCCTCCGCCTCTGCCCTGAAGCTACTTACCGCTGACTGGTACTGCTGAAACACCAGCTGGCCTTCCTCACAACGCTGGCGTTCAGCACCAACTGGCAGTGGCCCAGCACTAGCGGTCCCTCCTCTTCGGGTGCTGCAGATGTGCCTTACAGCATGTTTGCAACACCCACTGCTGGAACTCAGCACCAGCACTGAAAAGCTATGGGATTGGGCCCTAACATATTCCTACCAATCTCACACGCACTCCTCACTTGTCCTCTGGATTAGAGCACATGATTATTTCAAGGTTATTTAAAGAATTATAAGAGAAGATTCTTTGGGGGGAATTTTAAAATGTCAAACAGTATATTGTAATTGCAAGTCACTTTGAGCATCAGAGAAAGGACTGTATACAAATAAAATAAAGTGCAATGTGGATCTAGATCAGTGACTTTCAATCTTTTTCATCTCACGGCACAACGACAAGGTGCTAAAATTGTCAAGGCACACCATCAGTTTTGTGATCATTGACAAGGTACACTGTGCTGTCGGCCAGGGGCTCACATCCCCCAATAGCCCTACTAAAAAAAAAGCCTTCCCTCAAACTCCTATAGCACACCTGTGGACCATTTGCAGCACACCAAGGTGCCACGGCACAGTGGTTGAAAATAGCTAAATAAGGCGGCAACTCTGTTTTAGGATAAGATAAATTGGTTCAGATGGGAACATGTTACCCATTTGGCTCTATGAGGTTAGGAGGATTTAGGACTGCTTCCCTTTTTTTCTTCCTGGTGACTTCTGTCAACTTGTTTCAGTTTTCTCTCCTAGCTTTCATTTCTCTACTTCATAAGGTTTTGCCATTTGCCAATGAATAAGAGTCATCCCAACAATGCCCAACTTTGCTTCCGATTTTGGTTGCTCCTTCAGATGTTTTCTTCTTGTTGTTTGGAAATCTTTGAAGGCAAACATAAGGAAATTGACATAGTGGGAAGTATAATCAAAGGGGGAAAAAATCCTCATAGAAATGACTCTTACTCATTGGCAAGAGATTCAGCTCAAGCTGCACAGATATGTAGTTGCTTTGTGAATATGTTAGCTGCTTGTGATACCATAACTAATGGATTATGAGTCTAGCCCAGTTTCCATTAATCTATTGAGAGCTCTATTGAGTGCATGGGCTCTGGTCAATTTTCCTTTATACCTGCCCTTGCCGTGAGCAATTGCTCATTTTCATTTTGCTCTCTACTTAACATCTGTGCATCAGACTGATTTCTTAAACACCTGTTCTTGGACAGAAGGTTTCTACCAGCATATATTTTCAGTCACACATTTATTCTTTAGTCACAAAGCATTTATTCTTTAGAAGTAGCTGATAGCTAATTCTCTTTCACTGGCACAAACTGAAGTCTTTTCAAACACAGACGAACACATAATCCTACTTTCCTCCCCATTTTTGAGGGTATGTGGATGTGGGGACTGCCAGGACTTTGCATGTAGATAGTAATGCTAATTAACTGCTCAGTAGGGGAAAGGAAGAACTGGTTTTAGTCTTTCCCTGCTCATTTCCCTTCCCCACCAGACATTTGATCGACAGGATTGCCAAAAGTTTGACAGGCAAAACATTATCAAGAATTTCAAGTGAAATTAAGAGAAAGTTAATAAAGGTCACAAAATTTCTGAGGAGAATCCCACACATTGGCTTAAGGGAACTGACCAATTCACTGAATTCACAGTAATGGAAAAAAACAAAACATGTAGTCATTATTCTTTACCAATCAACATTGGTTCTATCTACTTAGTTTCTACTAGTAGAGGAATACGTGAAATTCCTCTGAGAAATTGTGCTAATCCTATCCAAGTCCTTTCACTGCCTTTCAAAATTCCTATGATTTCAGCAAAATCTTCCAAATTATTCTTGAATTTCATTTCCAGTAAAATTTGAAATGAACTATGGTAACTCAAAGCCTCCTTACCTTCTTTTCAATAACCCTTAAATCAGTGGTACTCAAACTTTTCCGGCCAGTGGCTCCCTTGACCCCCGTGGCTGTTGGCCATGACTCCTCATCATGTTCCTGAGGGCTGGAAATGACATCATTAAACAGGAAGTGGCCAGAAATATTAACTATATTAAATATATTAAATATAATATTATAATATTATAGTTATTATGATATAATAGTAAATATTAAATATATTAACTATATTAATATTAATTATATTAATCATATCATTAATTTAATTTAGATCTTAAAAATATATTATTAATGCACAGCAATATACACGCTTTATAAATGATCAGCTGCTGATCGCTGTTGAAGTCAGGATTCTGGAGTAGGTAGATTTTGTCTGGTGCAGGAGGACTCATTTTTCTAACTTTGTAAGCATACCAATAGAATTGTTTTATCAAATGAACTTTATGAACAATCACTCTGACCAACATTACACACACACACACACACACACACACACACACACACACACACACACACACACCCCTGTGGACCCCAATCCAACTAGTCATTTCTCCTATTCTCCTTGGATAGGATTGAACCCTTTATTAATTTAATGAAATTAAATTTTTCCAACAGCTGGTGGGGAAAACAAAAATAGACCATGAAAATATATCAGAGCTGATAAAGGTTTCGTTAGGAAGCTGATTTGTCTCCTATACTAGGAGATGTATAGCTCAAGCCTATGCATGTCTACTCAGAAGTAAGTCCCATTAGAGTCAATGGGGCTTACTCCCAGGAAAGTGTGGCTAGGACTGGGCTGGCAATCACTTCATCAATGGCTGATAAGTATTCCCTTCAAATAGCAAGATTCATCACTTTAAAAATACAGCCTCTCCTCTTCATGGGCAGGAGGTCTGGCCTAGAGGGTTGAGCCTCCATTTGCCTGAAGATAACATCCGAAGGTCGCTGGTTCGAGGCCACTGGCACCGTGCGACCTTGAAGCAGCTGACAAGCTGAGCCAAGCTATTCCATCTGCTCTGAGCATGGGAGGATGGAGGCCAGAATGTGAAACCAGATCAAGAAAGAAACATCTGAATGTTGTAGTTTCTTGAAAGATAGAAACCTTCTTTCAAATTGTAAAAATCCCTACGGGGATTTAAATTTGCCTGCCTGTGTAAACTGCCTTGAATAAAGTCTAAGGAGAAATCTGAGGACCAAGAAAGGCGCTATAGAAATACCTGTTATTATTAGTAGTAGTATTATTCATTCAAACAACAAGATTAATAAATCACTTTGAAAACAGTACCCTTTTTCTGCTCCTAGCCAAGTAAAGTGTGTGCTTCTCTCTCTCCCCCGCCCCTTTGCCAGCTGCTGACTGGTAAAATAGGAAGTGTTTTATTTGGGGAGGGGGAGGAAAGCAGGAAGGTTTGGAGATCGAAAGGGGGGAGTGGAAGAGGGAGGGGTTGAAAAGAGAGATTTCACTTTGATGAGAAACGATCCCAGGCTGGGAACTAGGAACCAGCCAGACAAGGATCAGCGAGGGTTAAGGACTGCAAGCTGAGCATGCTCAGTACTTGCCAGATGGGGGTTGGAGTGGAAGAGCTTTAGAAACAACATGCAGATGACTGGCAGAAGTCGGACTCGTATTCTGCCCAGGGGTGTGACTGTATCACTTCGAGAGGACATCTTGCGCCTCCCTTTTGAGTTCCTGGCACCCCCCTAAAGAGCCACGCCGCACAGTTTGAATAACACTGCCTTAAATACTTGCAGACATCGTATCTGAGCAAATTATTTTTTTTCAAATTTCCTCACATTTTGATTGAAGCAAAACATAGTGGCAGCCTACCTAGAACTTTCTAGAAATTCTGAGAGCATACATCAAGTTGTTTTCACATCAGTCCTGTTGTATTTGCATTTATAAAGGGTAGATGAGAGAAGATTGTGGGGAATGAATCATATGCTGTTACTTCCATGCATATATAAACTGTGAAGTGGCAATAAGCAGATCCTTCCTTCTAAAACTAAGGAATGCTACAGCAGTTGTGATGTCACAGTACTGGTTTCTCTGCTTTGTTTTAATTCAGAAATTGAGACAATCACACATGGCAATTCATTAAGGGTTTGAGGTATGGTCTGCTGTGAGTGGATCACACAACTGTGTTCTTTAGCATTGGGTCACTTTTCTTTGACCTACTACTACTACTACTACTACTACTGCAAAGAAGTACTGCAATACTACTGTAATATGCTGCTCCTACTGCTTTTATCAGTGGGGAAAAATTTTGCCCTGTATCCTCATCCTATGAAGCAAGGGAGTCAATCCTTCATTCTACTTTTTTTTTTTTTTTTTTTATGGGAATGGTTCAGGATTAGTAGCCATTGAGATGGCCACCTGCTTCCTTTTTAAGCGAACCTCAGTCTTTACTCCCAGTCACCCACCCACCCAATGAGACTAGCTGGTGGCCTTTTTGAGCCAGGTAGGAATATTTTTGCCACCCACCTGATTGGCCTTGTTGGGTGGTTTGTTTTACCTATCACAACTGTTGTCTTTGTCAAGTTTCCCTTAGCCAAGGTGATCACATTTGGCAGGTATGGTGCAGGCCAGGGAGTAGGGATAGGGATGTGTAGTTTGCACTCTGAAATAAGCAGGATCAGGGGGCAGGGGAACCTTTCAGTACTGATCTTTAGAAGCTGCCTGGTTCACAGGAGTTGGCTGGTAGCTGCAAAGCCAACCTCAAATGTTTTCTCACCTGGGAGGAGGTGGTGTTCAACTTACTCAACCCCTCAGGGTTGGCATCAATAAGCCTGGGCTGTCAATTTATGGCCCACAGCTTGGAGTCAGCATGGGAATGACTGATATTCAAAGAAGGAATAGTTTTATCTCATCTAGACTAGATGCCCACATTTAAGGGGAGAGGAGTGGAGTCAAGAACCGCTGCCAAAGGATTTGTTGACAGTCATGATTGGCTTACCAATCAGTGTGGCCCAATACAATTCCAAATCACTTGTCTTACATGTTTTTTGAGATGCATAAAGGCATTAGAGTTACAACCCTTCTCAGGATGAGTTTAGCAAAGTCTTGATCAGCTAGACCCCTGGGGGCTGGGGATACAAATAGGCCCTCAGTTTGGCTGTATTTGTCGTAAGAGGCGACTAAACAGCCACCAGATAGATGGGACTTGTTAGCCTGGGAAGGCAGCTCATCTGAGAGAAGGAAAACTCTGATCCCAAACCTCCACTGCCTTGTGGCTACATCCAGTTATGGAAAAGGCTTCAGGAGTCAATCTCGAGGCAAAATCCAGAGCCGGAGTCCCTGAGGCAGTTCATGGCTGAACACAGTCACGTTCTGCCAACTCCTGCGACGCCGCTGGAACCAACCATACCATTTCAGCGATGTGGAGAGGGGGGATTTGCTTCATGGGAAACAGTCTATCCTCCATATCTACTTTACCCAGGCTTCGCACACTGGAGAGGACACTCTGTTCCAGAACCACCATTCAGAGCACAATGCCATAGTCTTCCAAGAGTGAAGGATGCCAACTATACTATGCTAGATCAGCTACACAGGGTGGTGTAGTGGTTTGGGAGGTGGACTTAGACCTGGAAGGCCAAGGTTCAAATTCCCACTCAGCCATGAAGCTTCCTGGGTGACTTGGGCCACTCACTTACCTCACAGGGTTGTTGTGAGGACAAAATGAGGGGACCAGCTGTGTACACTGCCTTGAGCTCTTTGGAGGAAGGGCAGTATAAAAATGTGAAAAATAAATAAATAAATAAATGTTGCACCATCCAGATGAAGTAAAGTAAAAAAGAAGAGAGGAACAAGGAAGCCTGGCAATAAAAGCTCAAGAACCCAGAAGCAGTTAAATGTAAACATACCAAACATATTGTTATGAATTTGCTTTGATTGTTGCAAAAGGGCCTATCGCTGTGATTTTGTGCAATCTGACCATGATGATCAGGAGCAAAGGTTTCTGTGATCCCTAATGGCTGGAAATCTCACCTCGGCCTATGAAACATCTCAGCTTGAAGCTAATAGGAGGGACAGAGAACTAGACTTTGTAGAAGTTGGCTGAAGGACACTGCAGCTCTTCAGAAATTGAATGCAGGTTTCATTGTAGTGCTGCCTACCCTAGAAATCTGCTTGACTATGATGTTTTCCACGTTTATATTTGTAAATAAATAAATATTACATAATAGTCTCCAGCACACTTTCACACCCATACCCACACCCATCCACCCACAAAGTCCCTTCAAGAGGCATATCCCTGGAAATTCATACTGTGCAGGGGAATGTAGTAAATATACTTTTTTCATAATAATATAGAAAAGTTACTTGCATGCCATATGTGGGTATCAAAACATACATATGTGATTACACTCCCTTTTCTTGCGGCACCATATACCAGGCCAGAATTCCTGCAGAAGAAATGTTCACCAATCTAAAGCAGAAACACGATTGCAATTGAGTTCTTCCTTTCTCCACTAAGCAGCAAATATAATCCTAATGCCACCTTACAGTCCGGTGCCAGTACTTTAAAAACAAATCCTTGTTTATATAGGCTGGTAGGTTTACCCGTGCGTTGTTACATGAGCAAAAATTCATTCATGATGCTGTTTTGATGACAAATGCGCCCCTGTACAAACTCAGCTTCTTCTTCCTGTGAGCGATGGGACTGGAGCTAGTTAGCTGTCGTTTCCTATCGCTTAAGCCATCATGTTTTGGCAAGTGCAAAGTTTAAACAATGTAGCTGGAAAAACACAGATTAACCTTATCAAAGGAGGAGGGCTTGCTCGTTTGTTCATTTCCGTGCAATTGCATATGCACGTACATGCTTATTTCAGCATAATGGGATGGCAATGTACTACCTGTCATCTCTTCGGGAAGAGAAGCATTCACAACGGTGCCGAAGCAATGCGCTAAAATTTACAACCGTGCCAACTAAAATACACTTTTGATTAAATCTTCCCTGTGAAAAATGCCACGCTGACACTTGGAATGGGGGTAATTTATTTATGTTAGGAAGGGATCGAATAACAGGTTACACAAACTGGCTTTGCTATTTCGAATGCCACTGTCACTGAGCTAAGGAAAGGATTAAAACATGGAGAGCAAAATGGTTTCCCCCCCCTCCAATATTCTGAGTGCTTGGGACTTCTTTATCAAGCTAGGAAGCATGGATACCCTTCTGAAAGTCATTCATTCAGCAACAAAATGAAAAATGAATTTGTGAAAATCAACACTCACAAGAAAACACATACATCACAGGGTAGTATTAAGTGTGGTGTTCAGCCTTAGGTAGGAACCACTTGTGCTTTTTTTTTTTTTTTTTTTTTTTTTTTTTGGGCCATTAATTCAGTGAAATAGCTTGGAACAGTGGAGATTGCCCTGAACATACCTGAGGCACAGCAACATCTGTTTGATCTCAGCTATGTTGAAAAAGATCTACTCTCCTGGGGGCAAAAACCTTCAGATGATTATGTAAGGGTGATTTGGGGGATGGGGCTCTTAGGAGACTGGTTTTGAAGCACATACCTATGTGTGAATATGTGTTTGGATTGGAAGAGTTTTGAACCAGTTATAAAGTGTGGGTATGCCTAAGAAGCGAAATCATCTCTGACAGCCAGACCTTTCCTGGGAAGTTGGAACTACATATCCAGGACACTGGCAGGCCTCTGAAAATAGCACATTCCTTTTTGAGATCTCCCCCTCTTTTCTATAAGGGCAAGAGTAAAGGTATTTCAGTATTTTTAACAATAAAGTGTAGGATTAGTTAGGTCAGGTCATCATATTTTCCCACTACTACTGACACCGATACTTAGGGTGCAGGGGTTGACCCTAGGTGAACCTTTGATGAGTATTTGCTCAGTGTCCAACAAGCCCTTGATAACATCCCTGGGCAGGGAAATACACAACATAACAACATGGTGACATAGGAGAGATGATCCTACATGTTATGCAGGAGAAGGGGAGAACCTGACACTAGGGTGTCATCCTCGGAGATCACCCTGTGTTTTGTGTTACAATAGATCTACTCTGAATCATCATCTGATAATACAGGCAACAAAGGATGAACATGCATGTGGTGAGAAGCCCACATTTTATTCTAGGCTCATGGTAGTCTTCTCATGACAAAATAAATGGTTTTGTTACAATTAATTACAGTCTGTGTGCATGAGAAGAAGAGGAAGGTGGAAACAGGTTGAATATCGGGAAAAGGGCACAGCCTCTGTTGACAGTGGGGGGAAAAATTATGTTGCCATACGCATCTATTTTCCTTCCTTTCCTCCTCATTCATGTCTCCTAACAATGCCTGGGTTAATCAGGGCTTTGGGCCACCCTCATGTACTGTGATAGAAAGAACAGCCTTAAAGCTGCAGGGTGTCTATGTGCCTGTGACATTTTGACTCTCTCTCTCTCTCTCTCTCTCTCTCTCTCTCTCTCTCTCTGAATGTGTCTATCCCTGAGGTGACTACTAAGGCAAGCTATTTCTTCTTCAGATTTACCCCCCCTTCCACATGCTGTGATCAGGTGTTTTGGGTTTTTTTTGCCGTTTCCCCCCCCCCCCAAAAAAAAACTGAATGCATATTCCCATATGCATATCCTACATCAAATAGGAATCAACCTTCCTTGTGTATACAGTCATTACAGACAGACATTTTAACTGATGAGAGTATTTTTGCATGGCAAAAAGAGAACCCAGTATCCACAAAAACATCCCCACAAGAATCCTGCTACCAGTTCATCATTCCTGTTTTGAAGCTATGTGTATACATTAAGAAATGTACCTTTCATTTTTGTTTTAACAAGGTTTAATTTGAGTTGGGTCTTACCAGGACTAAGTCACAGATTTTTTCAATGCCAAGGTTTATCCCTGGAAGCAGTGAACTGACACAAATGAAAACAGAGCATCTGAACACGTGCAGAGTGCCTTTATTCCACCGTCAGCTCTTGTTTTCAGCTCTGATTTAGAGAGAAAAGATTCCAAGACAAATATTGGGATTTTGAGGCAGGCTTCGGAACCAGCATAGTCTTCTTAATTAAGACTTTCTTTTGAACTTGATGAATCCCACTGAATAGGAAAATCTAGAAAATAGCTTACTGGAGGGAGTTATGAGTTTGCCAGGGTTGTGAATGCTGAAAATCCCAGATCTTGTGAATGTCCAAAAATAACTATGTGTTTTCCAGGGCTGAATTAATCAGAACAAAACATTTATTGACATTTAACCTACAGAAAACGGCATGATTTCTAATTGTTTAGGTGATAATGGTAACATATTGGCAAACAGATATGGCCAGTATCCCCATTGCCAGGGTTACCAGACCAATGCTTTCTGTCTTGCCAGGACAGTGTAGTTGCCTTGGCAACAGGGATGTTCCCTCTCCTTCTGACAGAAATGTAGGGGAAAGCATTGGCTTTATTTTCATTCTGAGATGCAGTCAAAGCTGATTGGCTACAGGCTGTCATGATGTCATTGCATGTCATTGCATCAACTACATGATACCTGATTGGCTGAAAACATTCTGCCAATACGTAAACCCAGGTAAAAATGGTACAGTTGAGAGAGAAGAAATTACTCACCCGTAAAGGGCTCCACTTTTACCTGAAAATGTTTGTACCAAAATATTGGCACATCCATAACATTTTCTCACTTTTCAGATGTATGCCAGCAAATGCTGATAAACATGATTAAGTGACAGCATTCGTCAGCATATATCTTTTTTCTTTTTTTTTTTGGACCGTAACATAATGTTTTTGGAATTGTCAATATCCATATGTCAGTGTTGACATTAGCCAAACTTTAGGTACATATGCTGGATCATACGTATCACTCATAGCGCTATCAAATCCCATTTCTATAGCTATACTTTCTCTATATCCTACTTTTGCCTCAGCATGGGCAACTGGGAGGGAAACTAGCATCTCTCAAGGGACCAGAATTGGCCCAATGGCCCCAGTCGATGATCCCTGCTGTTTAACACTGACCTGTTTCCAAAGGTCAGTATTTATTAACTCCTGTAGCTTTTGGTCATGTGTAGCTGCAACTGCAGTGTGGCTGTCTCTTTAAGAAGCTGTTTCCACCTCGTGCGACAGAGAAAAAGCATGCAGGTCTGTTGCCTTTATGAAGCAGAGACAGAATGGGGATTGCTGGATGTGCCTGTTGTTTCTAGAGGAATTTGCATGGCTCATTCATTCTGTGGAGAATTTACAAAAACTCAGGGGCTGTTTAATCCCAAGCTTCAGGTAAATGACTGGAAATGATTTATTCAGGTGGAGAGTTTCAGGTATGTCTGTATGACTGATGCAACGGAGATCCATAAGAAGCCCGGAGATCATAGCAAGTGGTTTAACGTCCTTCAGGAAAAGTAGTTGCAATTTGTGTCCTGTAGAAAACAAGACTATGAGATGTGTGTTGTACTGTGAGGAGGTTGTGCAACTGAGTAGCTTGGAGCAATGTTATGATACCTGGTATGTTTTCATGGTCTGAGTAGGTACCTGTGATCATCTCATCACAATTCTTCTCATCTAACTGAGCCATTTTAAATATACCAATTCATTACCCCTTTGTGATATTGCTGAAGTGTGTGCATGGGTTTTGCTGAAGTGTACATGGTTGTTGTTGTTTTTTTTTTTAGAAGGTACATAGCTCTGCAGAGAAACAGATATCATTTCACTTTTGATGCTCTTGTGCACTTTGGGCGTAGGTCCTGGTATAAGTAACAGTGTTATGTATGTATTTATTACATTTGTAATTTACTCCACTTTACATTACGGAGCTCAGGCAGCATATGTAGAATTTTCCAGTTTTATCCTTACAACAGTTTTATCCTACCTCCTGGGAGGTAGGTTAGCCTGAGAGAGAGAGAGAGAGGCTTAACCAAGGCACCCACTAGGTATTGTGTGATATGTGTATCCAAATCCAAGACTCTCTATCACACCATATTGGTTCTGTAGACTGAAAACATGGTTTTGTAAGTGTTTACTCCAAACACATTCCATTGAATTCTATAATGCATGCCCCAAGAGAAAAGTGTGTAAACTTGCAGCCTTGAACTTCGTCACCCTCCATCATCATTATTACCATCACCATCATAACTTTCTGAAGTGTCCACAATTACTAGCTCCCTAACCAAAAAGCAAAGATTTTCTTTAAATGCAGTATTTCCACTATCCTTCTCCCAGGTGATATAAACCGAGCAAATGTAGCTTTTTATTTTTATTTAGATCAATCTGCTTTTTCCTCAAAACAACAGTATGGACCACAGTCTCAAGCATTTTCTTCTTTTCTGTTGGTTTTGGAACCGTCTCTTTGCTTTTACGTTGATGATAACTTGTTGTGTTATGATTGCTTTTATAATAGCCATAATGACAAAATAGAATTCTGTGTTCGCTTGCCCTTTCATGCAACTTTCATGCAACTCGCCATGAAAGAACAAGAAAAGAGCATTGCTGGGCAGTAGCATCGCCAGCGTGGGCGCCGCCTGGGAAGGGCATTATCCTCCATGCCATACAACCCCCCTGCATCACCAGAAGCGACATGCAGTGCCTGGAAGTGGTTCAGCAGGGGCATAATGATATCACCACACACTGCCAAATTGCTTCTGGGATGGCAAATCACAGCCGTTCGGATCCTGGGGGTTGGAGGGCCCATCCGCTGCTAAATGTTGCACAGGCCTCTACATGGTGGGGGCTCAGATGGTGCAACAGGGTCAACTAGAGCGGACTGCCCCCACCTCCACTTTCTACTCTACTTTTGCTAAGTAGCTCAGCTGCCAATAGAACTTCCTGAGTCAGCAACTCATTTTGTGGGAGACCACTCTGAGAAGAGAATGGGCAATTAAGGCTGCAGTCCTATACACACTTACCTGGAAGTAAGTTCCGTTCAACTGAGTAGACATGCACAGGCTTGCACTGTCTAAGTATCAAGCTCCATATATCCTAGTATAAAGTGCTGAGGTGTCCTATGCTGGTGCCAGGGTGTTAAAGGCCTTGGGGCAAAAGTTGCCCCCTCCCAGTGATGCCCTGTACCTCCTGACATCATCTTGGATAATACCACTGCCACCAGTACTGAGAGCTCAGGAGTTGGCCTGGTTGGGACCCACGGATGGGAGTCGGCGCTGGTTCAGTATCTGACCTGCATGACCTCTAATGCCAGCCCTACAAGGGTGGCCTGTCAGCAAGTCACATTGCTGCAACTGTACTTTTTCATATTCTTTTCACTGGTAAATCAGGGGCCAACCAACACCTCTCAAAGGAAGAAAAACAAGGTCTAGGAGCTACCTGTTGCTAGAAGTACTTATGAAGCCTTCTGGTGGCCCACATAGCCTATTCTGTTGTGGGGCCCATGCCTGGAACATTTCAAAGCCTGTTCCCTCAACAGTTTTAGGAGAATGGTGCAAACCTTTGTATTATTTTTTTAAAAAAATTCAGATTATAAGTGGATATGTTTTTTTCTCCCGATTAACTAGTAACTTTACCCTGTCCTTTAAAGCTTATCATCTGATGGGTATGCTATAAAATGTTGCTTCACATGCATAATCACATGTGTTTTTTCACTTTTTTTTTTTTTTTTAGCGAGCCGCTTTGAAGGCCTGTTATGGCCAGAATGGTCAGGATCTAACAAATATAGATATTAAAAAACAAATAGAATTAAATTAACCCAGAGCTAATTCCCATTATTTGTTGGTGTGCAGTGAAATTACTGCACACAATAGCCCTACTTTGTTATTAGCAAAATATCCTCCTGTATAAGTGGGCACTCAAAAACAATTTTCATATTTTAAAGAGGCTTTTAAAAAGTATCCACCCAAAATCCCTCACGGCGCAGGGTGAATGGAGCAATACTGACATCCTTTGGCTTATTCTTAGGGGAACGTTTGCTGTGTCTCTCCCCCCCCCCCCAAAGTGTGAGGAAGTCTGTGCCATTCTGTTTTCCTGTCTGACAGTGGAAGGCTCTGGGTTCAGTCTGATCTAAGAGAGATGGCGCGGAGTCCAATTTGTTGCATTAGGGAGTATCAACTGTTACAGATTTAATCGGCACAGAGGATTACATCTGCAGCATGGAGCGTTACAGTGGGTGGGTGATCCCAAGACATGCAATGCCAGAAATCATCTGGAGCAAACAAACAAACAAAAAATGCTGGGCCCACAGGAGGTCCGATTAATAACTCAGGGTCTTTTTTTTGCTGGGAAAAGGAATCCATTCAGTGTCTTAACAATGGGTTTGCTTTCCCCCCTCCTCTTGTAAGAGAGCTGAGGATGAGCAGCAGCTTGATTCTGTCTCTAATGCACAGGGTAGCTGAGGTGGAGGGGGAAAAGACAAATTTGAAATGCAAGGACAATCTCTTTGACATCACCTCTCAGGAGAGGCTGTGATTTAATTTGTCACCCCAGCAAATTGGGGGGGGGGTTTGAAATGGGGGTGAGGGCTTTGACATGAGAAGCATCTCACAGGGGAAGGATGTAAGGAAGAAAACACACACACACACACACACACACACACACACACACACACACACGATCAGGAGTAGTAGAGATGTTGTGATTGTGCATGATGCCAGCCAGGGAGAGTCGATGAGACTGATCGCCTTGGACTTGGAACAGGGAGAGCCTTCCTGGCAGGAGCAGGAGGAGGGAGGCTTCCATGCAGAGCCCTCCTTTCTCGGTACCCCCTCCCACCACATTCACTTGCAAATCGCTGTGAGCCTGGAAAAGCCTTCTCTTCCCCCAGTCGGTGGAACCTTCCCATGGCAAGTGCTGCGGCTCTAGCTGCCTGATTCTCTCTCCCTTCCTGTGTGATGGCTTCCCCCCCTTTCTTCTTTATGATCAGGCGCTCTGAATGAAAGCCACTCTCAGAGAGAGAGAGAGAGAGAGAGAGAGAGAGTGAATGCTCCCCCTCCTCTTCCTCCCCCCCACCGCTTTCCTGCTGTCCAGAGTTAAGTGATGCTCGGAGAATCAGCCTGAATTAAATCCAAGTAGGATCAGCCTTAGCAGGAGAGAGCAGCCACCAAACACAAGCCAGAGCGGCAGAAAAGAAACCCACAGGAAACAAGAGGAAGGAAGACGGTCCCAGACATTGGGTTTGGACACTACTTCATTCATTCCCAAAGACAGAAGCGAAGGTAGGACTTCTTGGGCTGCTGGCAGTCATTCCCGCGTGTGGGTCCGTGTTTCTTATGCAGTGGCTGGAGATCCAGAGCGTGCAACTTTAGGATCAGGATCAGTCTGCCCATAAGGGAGAAGTTCTGGGTCTCTAGTATTTTGCATTCCAGCTGGGCTGCCTTTTTCTACCTGCTCAGGAAGGACAGTGCGTTGCAATTTGAGCAGCCACAAATTGGCCAAGCTGTATTCTGACTGAGCACCACATAGATGCTCTTCCATGGGGGCGGGGGGGGGGGTGTTGGAGGAAATCTGTTGGTATCTTGCTATTGTGATGGAATTGGGGAGAAAAAAGCAGGAGGGAAGGACATTCAGTGTGGACTTGGAAAGCTTAGGCTGCAATCCTATCCACACTTACCTGGGAGTAAGCCCTATTGACTATAGTGGGATTTATTTCTGAGTAGACATGGATAGGATTGCACCTTTAGCCTGCAATCCTATCCACACTTTCCCCATCAAACACAATAGGATTTACTTCTGAGTAGACATGCCTAGGATTGTGCCCTCAGTCTTTCACAGGGTAACTATCATGATCATGCCATGAATTACAATCATACAGTACATGTCCGCACTCACAGCATCCTTCTTGCACAACTGATAATGGTTTTTTTGTTTTTTTTAAAGCTGTGAGGCTATCGGAGTTTACATTTTCTTCTGAATAATATCTTGCTATGTGATGACACAGTAAATTGTACTTTGGACTACTCAGCATAGGGAGGGAGGGATTGGTGCATATATAGGCGAAAACTTAGGTATCTGTGTGGATAGCTTTTGAGATGCGCACCGAATGCTAAACATGCACCCGTCCCACTTTGTGGCCAGGGACTTACAAAGAGTAAAGAACCCAGAAAGGACGGGAGCGTGTGGATGTGGACAAAAGAGCAGTTATGCACGTCTTTTCTGTCGCTGCTGCAATAAAATCCATATTTGATGTGGTGTTAAATTAATGCAGCATGCTGCAAGTCCCCATCTATGCTCCTGACAAGTCACCATTGGTGGCTTTGTCAGCTGCAGCTGCTGGCGCTCTGCAAAAATTAACAGCAAGCAAGCGTACGACATGATGCCAGCTGTAGCCACCTAAACCTAACCAAGCTTTTAGCAGAAAAGATGCCACTGATGACTGACTGCACGTGCCATTGGTGACAAACAGCAGCCAGCGGGACCTGACCTATCATCTCTGTGTGCTTTCACACAAATGGAGCCATTTCCTATCATCCTCGTCTTTCAATTCTGGTAAAGGCAAAAAAGAAAAGCGCGTTTGTATTATTCCAAACTGCACATCCATTACTTTTAAGACACTCTGAGACGCATGATTCTGACTGTGTGTTTGTGTGCAAGAGAAGGAGAAACAGAGAAGCCTTTCCTTGATTTCGTGTGGCAGTTGGATCCATATTTACATACATCTGTGGCCAAATTTTGGCTCATCCTCCCTTTCTGCTTTTGCAAGTGACTTGTTAAAATTACCTCCTGTTGTAAATATTTTGATCTTAGGGCTGCTGTTCATCACCATACCAGATTGCAATGCATGGTAAATACGTGTTAATGTGAAATCTCTTCCTCTACAGCATTTTTTGGGTGCGTTTCCTAGTCATAGTAGAGTTTCCTTCTCCGAAGGAAGAAGGGAAAGGCAGACTTGTAGCTGGAGGAGAAGGAAGAATGAGAAGATAACTTATCTTTCCTAAGAAGGGGGGAACAAAACTCCTCTACAGAGTCCCCCTCCCCAACCGCTCCTTTATAGAATCAGTGGTCTTTAGTGAGGAGAGACAGTGTGTTCTGGAACATAATCCCAATCTGGAATGATCCTGCAAAGGAGGCTTTGCAAACTCCTTCATTCCAGCCCTACTCTGATAAATGAAAACTACAGTCTGCATTGTATTTGGGTGAGAGTGGATGAGTGTTCCTCTTACAGTGTCTCTCTTCGGTGATTTTTCGCTGGTGTTGAGTCTCAACATGACATTTCGAAAGATGCATTCCATTTTATTAGAGAGAGGCTTGATGTCAAATAAATTACATCACTTGCGCTGCCTTAATTTGATGTTTCCCATGCCATATGATATATATATTTTTATAAGAATAGATGGCATGTAACAGACAGCTCTTATGGCTTGGCTTGTGCTCATTTTAGAGTGGCCCTCCTGCCTTCCAATTTCCGCTGGCAACTTTGGGATAACAGAGATGAGTGTATCAAAGAGACATTGACTGTTTTACTTGTAGATATGTGATGGAGAGTGTTATGTTATGACAGCATGTTGGTTTCTCTTTGGAGGGCTTGTTTGCTGTTTCAGAAGTAGGCAGGAAGCGTCTCCTTACAGTATTGCACACTTCAAAACAAAATAAAAAAGAATAAAGTGCTGAAAAAGAAGTGCAGTTTTTTTTTTAGAAGTGAGACATGGCTGATAATGCCATGGTTCTCAGATACATGGAGAGCGCCATTGCTCTTGTATTATCAGCCAAAGTAATTTGTTGTTAAAGTTAAAAGCAATCCAAGGATGCCTGGCCCTGAATGTGGCTATTAAACAAAAACTATATTGCTTCATTTTTCTCATTAAAGGACTCAGTACAGGAGACAGAGAAGGTTAATTTAAAAATGATAACCACCCCTGGCACTCAGAAAGTCATTTCCTGATCTCAACATGATATCCCAAGGAAACAGATTATGGGAGTCTCTCTCACTCATCTGTGTGAGTCTTGCTCAAATGACTTATTTCTGATGTCTTTCTACCTCAAAAACAATTAATTTCATAACTTATTTATGCCACTAGGCTGCAGCAGTAGTACACAGGGCTGTTCAAGGGATGAAAGGTTGCTGAGCATGCAACAAAAAAGCGGCGTGGCCTATTTTCATACTGATTGCTGTTCATTTGCCCCCCGCTCCTCCCTCTTTATTAAAAGTGAATATCAGCGTCTAAACTTTCCCACCAGATTTTTCTACATCCTGGCTTCTCTGCATCAAGAATGATGTCAGGTGTCTCTCTAACTTAGCCAGAGAGAAGAGGGCAGTGAGGCAAAAAGAGAAAGAAAGAGAGGGGAAAGTGATAGATTCAGAGATGAGTGTAATTCAATAGGCATCTGAGCTATAATTTCTCCATGATGGATGGACTGCATGGCTTTTTATTTAATAGATGCAAGGGAGGCTAATTAGCATTTTGTTCGTGCTTCTGAACAAGAGACAATCAGGTGAAGGACTCTTGACTATTTTGAAGATGGTCTAAAAGCAAATTTATATTAGTGTCTAGTTATGGATATTTGCATACTGGAGACTTTGTTTACAAAGACTTGATTCCACCAGTTTTGTGGTAGCTGTGAGTCATGCTTCTATGTGCTGGAGAAGTTGCACATCTTTGCCTGCAGGTAGAAGTGCAAACTGTCCCCACATCAGATGCTCAGGTGTCTCTCATGACAAATTGCAGGAATTCCCCCTGGAATATCTTTCCAGAAGTGTAGAGAGCAGAAACACATTTAACTTGCCATACTTGCTTTGGTACTTACATATAATACTCTCCCATATCTTATACTGTATATAGTGTAGCAAAGTTAATGCAGGTGAAAAGGCAGGCCAGTTGATAAATAGCTAGTGTCTTCATTTAAACCTGCTCAGAATCACCTGATTTACCCTGTACTCCCTTTGCCACTGTTAAGGACTGGTGCTGAAACTTCGGCCAAAACACAATTGATTAATGAATTAATCCATGACATTTCCACATCTATTGATTCCTTAAAAACAATTTTCAAATAGTTGAAATTGTTCCTGCTCACTCAGATCCATTTGTATCCTGGGATTAGTTGCTACAAGGAATCAGCCTAAGGCTGGAATCCT